>NC_137029.1:21286903-21714403 GCF_032717465.1 Coenobita brevimanus | reverse complement strand
TGGTGCACAAATGTTGCTTACATTTACTTGGACTCTCCACCAACACTCAACTTTTATCCTACTGTAGGTCCATATTATTCTTGGCTGTGTTATACTGTATAAGCTTGTATGATGACATGGTGCATAAAACACTCCTTTCTTTACATATTTAATTGCATTGTTCACTGTATTACTTAATGTTTCTGTTGGCTGAAAACAGGATCTCATTCAGACTGGGTTGTGAAAGTGTTTTCAATGGTCAGTCAGTAGAGTCACGAAGACTGCGACTTTGTCTGCTATCTTGGCATGAGTGTGATTAAGTCAATGAAGTGTATTACCAGACTCCCTGCACAAACACACATAGACTATACGCTATTTACACTCTCCCAGCAGTACCACGCCACCGATATATTTTGTGTAGCCGTGGCTACATACTAAAACCTTGGTTTATAATGGGAGACAGCCGACAAACATTAATGGTAAAGGAATGTTGGTCCCTCAGAATGAACAGTGTGTTATTGTAGACACACAATTAAATAAAATAATGCGTCTGGAGCTAAGAAGGGCCTGAATGTGTCAGATCTTGTATGAAAACTAATATATGAATGTTTTAAAGAGAATATAATATACGATGATCAATGTTTGTGGATGTTGTCGCAACTACAGTATCCAGACTAATGAAGTAGCACCTCGAAGATAGCGACATTATAATTTTAGGGTCTGGACATCCGTAACACCGTCATTTAGGTTATTATAATACAAGATATGCATTCGTTATGTAAATAAAGTATCTCATTATCTCCATATAATTCATCAGCATGATGACTGTACAACATTTTTGCACAACAAGCCAATAGCTGTCCAACACTCAAAGTATCTATAATCCTATGCAACAGGATATCTACTTATACTATGGTTTGCGAATATAATGAATGTTCGAGTGGATGGAGTGGTTGGTCAGTGGTGTGTGCCAGCTGAAGTAGATGGGAATGGTAGTGCTTTGGTGGACATCTGTGCTTGTAAGGGGTTGGCAATAGCCAACACCTACTTTCGTCATAAGATGATCCACCGGTATACATGGAGAGTGATAAGGAGGATTGATGGTGAACTTGTTGAGCGAAAGGCAATGATAGACTACGTGTGTGTGGATGAGCGAATGAGAAGACAAGTGTTGGATGCAAGAGTGTGGAGAGGATGGGGGAATGGAGTCTCGGACCATCACATAGTGATGGCCAAGGTAAAGATGCAAAGAAAGTGGTTGAGGAGGCGAAGGGGAAGACAGGAGGAAGCAGCTCCTGTGAGAAGAGTGGAGAAATTGCAAGATAGTGAGAAAATGACAGAGTATAAGAGCATAGTGGAAGAAAGATTGGGAAGGTATGAGCTAGAGCAGATGGAAGGGGTGGAAGACGTATGTAAGATATTCACGGAAGAGATAGGCGCAGCATGTGAGGCGGTTTGTGGAGTAAGGAGGAGATGCAAGGGTGTGCAAGGGACAGCATGGTGGAATGATGAGGTGAAATGAGCTGTGGAACAAAAGAAGAAGGCATATGGTGAATGGTTGGCGAGTAGAGGTAGGGGAGAAGATGAGGGAGAGAAGAGAGAGGTATATGTGAGCAGGAGAAGGGAGGTTAAGAGACTGGTGAAGGAGAGTAAGAAGAAAGTGGATGAAGAGTATGGGAGGAATCTGAGTGTGAAATGGAGGGAGAGTAAGAAATTGTTTTGGAAGGAGGTAAAGAAAGTAAGGCAGTGTGGAAGGGGAAATAATAGGGGAGTGAAAGATAGGAATAATAGATTGTTGGTGGAGAAGAGAGAGAAATTGAGGAGATGGAAGGAGCACTTTGAGGATTTGTTGCATGCAGAGAGTGAGAGCAGTGTGAGTATAAGTGGTTGGGGAATGGCTGGGAGAAGAAGAGATGAGAGGAGGGAGGAAGAGATCAGTAGGGCAGAAGTAGTGGAAGCGATGAAGAAGATTAAGCTGGGAAAGGCCCCAGGAATTGATGGAGTGTGTGGTGAAATGCTTAGGTATGGGGGTGAGATTGTTGTGGAGTGGATATGGAAGTTGTGTAGATTGGCTTGGGAAGAGGGAAGGGTTCCAGAGGACTGGAAATCAGGTATAATTGTTCCTCTGTACAAAGGAAAAGGGGAGAGAGAAGTATGTGGTAACCATAGGGGTATTTGCCTTCTTAGTGTGACTGGTAAAATATATGGTAGAATACTCATTGATAGGGTTAGGCATATGACAGAGGAGCTAGTTGGAGAAGAACAAGGGGGATTTAGGAAGGGTAAAGGGTGTGTAGAACAGATATTTGTTCTAAGATGTTTAGTGGAGAAGTATCTAGAGAAGGGAAGGAAAGTGTATGCTGCCTTCATGGACTTGGAGAAAGCTTATGACAGAATAGATAGGCAAGGTATGTGGAAGGAATTAAGAATATATGGAGTGGAGGGGAAATTGTTGAGTGCTGTGAAGAGTATGTACGAGGGAGCTAGGGCTGCGGTGCGAGTGGATGGTGAGCTGAGTGAGTTCTTTGATCTCAATGTGGGACTGAAACAGGGGTGTGTGATGTCTCCATGGCTGTATAATATATATATGGATGGGGTTGTAAAGGAGGTGCAAGGTAGGGCAGTGGATGTGGGGCTGGCCCTAATGAATGAGGGTGAGATTTGGAAGCTTCCGGTGTTGCTGTTTGCTGATGATACAGTATTGTTGAGTGAAGATGAATGGGAGTTGCAAGGTTTGGTGAATGAATTTGGGACAGTGTGTAGGAGGAGGAAGCTGAAAGTTAATATAAACAAAAGTAAAGTTATGGTGTTTGAGAGGAATGAAGTCACAGAGTGTGCAGTGAGGTTGGATGATGAGGATATGGAGAATGTGAGTGCATTCAAGTACTTGGGTAGTGTGATGAGTAAGGATGGAACTTTGGGAGATGAAGTACGTGAAAGGGTACAGCAGGGAAGGAAGGTTGTTGGTACACTGAAAGCAGTGATGAGAAATAGGGAGGTGAGTATGGAAGTTAAGAAGTCACTGCATGATAGTATTGTGATCTCTACCCTGACGTATGGAAGCGAGGCGTGGACCTTGCAAGAGGGGAACAAGTCAAGAGTGAGAGCAGTGGAAATGAGTTACTTGAGAGGAGCATGTGGAGTGACATGGAGGGACAGGTTGACGAATGAAGAAGTGAAGGAACGTTGTGGGGTAGATGTGGATGTGGTTGAGAAGATTAGGAGAAATACACTGAGGTGGTTTGGACATGTGGAGAGAATGGAGAATGAAAGACTGACTAAGAGGGTGTATGTAGGTGAGGTGGAGGGAGGGAGAGGGAGGGGTAGACCGAGGATGAGGTGGAGGGAGGGAGTTGAGAGGTATATGAGGGAGGGGGAGGTGAGTTGGGGGGAGGGTAGTCAAATGGTGGGTGACAGAGTGACTTGGAGGCGTTTTGTCTGCGGCCACCCTTTGCGGGATTAGGGCGTCGGGCTATAGATTGATAGATAGATGATTGTTTTTCCTCACAGTAAAACAGACTAGATGATGCACAACATGGCACAACCGTTGTGTCACATGGATAATCACGAATCATTTTTATGGCCACCCTGGTTCAGCCACAAAAATGTTACAGTATTTGAGTCGCACACTCACTAGAGTCAGGTGAACCACGTTTTGAGACACCGGACATCACACCTTCTAACATTTATGCTTAGCTACATTTGTTCACCACATTGTATGACGAACATTAAGTCGCCAACATTCACCCAATACACGTTATTGCATACGGATTAAGCAATAACCTCAGAACATCTGTATAATCACACCCTTCATCTTTCTAAACGAAACACGACAAAGTTTCGATACATGCGCTTCCCCCACCCTTCCCCCCTCCCCGCCTTTGCACCTCGCCTCACAGTAATCTCCTGTCAGAGAAACAATGGGAGCCAATGGCATCTCTGTTTCTCTTTCTACCTTCCACTATACATACGTGGGAAACACTTGTATTTTGCAGACAGAGTATGACTTAATAAAACATAGTTTTTGTGGGTACTAGATACTGTAGCGGAGGGGAAGCTCTGCTGGGTTTGCCCATTCACTCACTGTTACTACGATGTAAACAAACACAGTGGTGCCACATTTCACCAAACACACCACCTGCTGTACTCGTTTGAAGTGGAGGTAACTTTACAAGGTAGGATAGTGGATGTTGGAGTGGCCCTGGTGAGAGAGGGTAGTGTTTGGAAACTCCCTGTACTGTTGTTTGCAGATAATACTGTGTTGTTAAGTGAAGACGAGGGGGAGCTGCAAGGCTTGGTGGATGAGTTTGGGAGAGTGTGTAAGAAACAGAATCTAAAGATGAATGTAGGGAAGAGTAAAGTGATGGTCTTTGAGAGAGGTGAAGTCAGTGAATGTACAGCGAGGTTGGATGATGAGGAATTGGAAAATGTGAGTACGTTTAAGTACTTGGGTAGTGTGATGAGTAAGGATGGAGGTTTGGAGGGTGAAGTGCTTGAAAGTGTACAGCAGGGAAGAAAGGTTGCAGCAGGGAAGAAAGGTTGCTGGTTCCTTGAAAGCAGTGATAAGAAGCAGGGAAGTGAGCATGGAAGTAAAAAGGTACTACATGACAGTATTGTTATACCAACTCTTACGTATGGAAGTGAAGCTTGGACGTTGCTGGAAGGACACAAGTCAAGAGTGAGAGCAGTGGAAATGAGTTATTTAAGAGGAGCCTGTGGAGTTACATGGAGAGACAGGTTGACAAATGAGGATATAAAGTAGCGTTGTGGTGTGGATGTGATAGGAAGTGTTAGGAGGAATACACTGAGGTGGTTTGGCCACGTGGATAGGATGGAGGGTGAAAGACTGGCGAAGAGAGTGTATGTGAGTGAGGTGGAGGGGGGAAGAGGGAGGGGGAGGCCGATGATGAGATGGAGGGATGGGGTGGAGAGGTATATGAGAGAGGGGGGTGTGAGTTGGGAGCAGGGCAGTGAAATGGCAGAGGACAGTGTGATGTGGATGTGATTTGTTTGTGGCCACCCCGAACGGGATTGTGGCGTCTGGCAATAGATAGATAGATAGATGATATTTTGAACTAAAATTGTGTGTTTAGGTTGGTTTGTAAACAGTTTTTAGACGTATGTGTTTTAGCCATAGGTGGGGTGAACATTGTCATTTTGGGGTAATGTTTACTAGCTTTGATTTTTTCGAGACATTAGACGATTCTCTGATTTTATTTGTTGGTTTTAGTGAATTATTTATAGGTGTTAGGCTTAGGTTAGCTTCTTTTACAGCTGTTAGGCCATTTAGATTGGTTTTAATCTTGTTTTTGGGCTCATATGAGTGGGTTTTGGACTTGGTTGCGGGGAAACTCAAGGCTGAAAAACACATCCCATTACTTGTTAAAACTACCCCGATATACGATACCTCGCCGAACGATTGGTTTTTACTTAACTAATTGCATCGTTAAACCAGGGTATACCTGTACATATATGTATAGTCTGTATATACATTCTATACATACTATAGTGATGCAAAGCAAAAAAACAGCATTTTTTTTTAATTAAAAAAAAAAAATTTTTTTTTTAATAGGCAAAAATATTTCTTTTAAACGCTATTACAGGAACTTATGGCAATATAAGATTTCCTTAAGCCAATCTAGCTTATGTGTAATAGAATTACAGTAGAACCATTTGAACTACTGATATACTTAACTCTACATGATGCAACCAAATTATATTTTAATAACCTGTTTAATAATATACAAGTTATGCAACAGGCTTCTACATACTGGTATTTCTTTTACCCTAATCAAAGATATGAAAGGATGATAATAAAAAAAAAAATCAATAGTGTACAGTGTAAACATTTACTTATGTAAATAATGTTATCTACAGTTGTGCCAACTGTACTGGTGATGGACAGGACAGGTACTGTACACGTTCTCACAAGATGCCTACCTCCCAGCTGGGCCAACTCCCACTAGTGAGCTGCAGTGTCTAGTGATCAGTACATGGATCTTGATGTCTGACCCCCAGAATATGAACTTTTGGCATAGAAAATGGTATAAGAATAATCAAATGTTTGTACTGGGAAATTAGGAAGAAAAACAATTTTAAAAAATTATAAACTTGTAAAAAAACATGAACAATTTTTTTTTTTTTTTTTTTTTTTTTTTTTTTTCACTACGTAGTACTGTAAAATGGGGTAGCTTTGGACAGTTTTGAAGGTTTTTAGGGGACAGGATAGTGTAGAACTGCATTATTAAAGCCCTGTTGATATCTTATATATGTATAGGCTGTATATTCATACATACTATGGTTTATATATTTAATGCATAAGAGTTGAAAAATCTGGTACCCTTTTTTTTTTTTTTTTTTTTTTTTTACCAAACAATTGTATTCAGCTGTGGAATGCCTTTAGTAGTGAAAAGTTAGATGAATTTATGTCCAGCACTCTATTTCAAAATGTACACCTTCTGCTGCATAACATTATCTGGAGGTGGTAAGAATAGATGGAACAATGAAAAGATATCACCAGATTCAGATTCAAAGGGTTAAGGAAGAATGCATTTGTTACTATCACTTTTACTTTTTCGTCTGTATTTGTTAAGCAGAGTGTATGTTTAGTAACATCCCATGATTATTTTCAGCTGAGGGAGACCCCTGTTGCAACAGGATGGTTCAGTATACATTCACATTCCAGTTTGTTATTACTTATACAATTATAGCACAGTTACAGTATAGTACAGCAGTGTGTGTGAGAAGCATGGATTGTAATTATACCACAGTATGCAAAAGTTATACACTGAAAGTGGTAAAAGTATATGCACCCTTTTGTTAGAGCACAGATAAAAATAGAAACATTCTTTGATGACACTACCAGATTATGACAGAAGAAAAGACCAGATATACCTTACTCATGAGAGACTTCAGTGCAAAAGTTGACAAGTAAAGTGTATTGGAAAATTCAGAGTAGGTCAGAGGAATGACAGAGGTGAAATGGTGATAAATTTTTAACTGAAATGTATAACATGAGAATAATGAACACATATTTCCAGAAAAGAATAGTGAGAAAAATGGACCTGGAGAAGCAAAGAATGACACTGACTTCATTATAGCAGATAAGAATAACATGAACGATTACTAATGTCCCAGTTATCAGCGAAGTAAATGTAGGAAGCTACCATAGAATGGTGGGTTTCACAGCCAGATTCAGTTTCAGAAGTGAAAGAAAGAAGCTGATTGAAAATATAAAAATACCAGATAGGTATATGTGAAGCTACAGAACGTGATGAAATTTTTGTGGCCTATCTGATGGATCCAGGGTTTCAAGGGCTTGAATGATGAGTGAATGCAAACGTGACCCATTGAATTGGTCAGACTGTGGCTGTCTGGATGTTGCTACTCCTCACCTTGCTCTAGGGTGGGAAAGGAGGTCCGGATGATGATGATGATGATGATGATGATGATGTCCAGTAAAAGTAAGCAAAAACAAAGCTGCCTTTCAGTTAAAAATAAAAAATGGATATCAGGCACTAAGTTATAACAGGTGTGACATAGATGACTTGAATAGTAGACTAACAAAATGTTAAGGGAATCAGTGGAGTTAGTAGGGAAAGCTAACTCAAGTAAAGTTAGCAAATGTTAAAAAATGACCCATGAGCTTATGAAAAGGAAGGAGATGAAAGTAAAAGCAAAGAAAGAGTACAAAGAAAAAACAAAATTAAATAAGCTTATCAACAAGAGACAGAGAGAAGAAAAATTAAAGAGAAACATGGATCTGATCAAACAAAACTGTATAAAAAAGGAAAAAGTCTGAAACAGGTCTGAAGCAAAATGACACTAGGAAAGCGACAAATTTTATCACCAAAAGACAAAAATGGTGAAGTCATCAAGTGTGGAGAGAAGATGGTTAAGAGAGTTGAAGAATTTTACAAAGAACTGTATGAATCAAAGATGCTAGTACCAACAGCTAACTTTTCAGTTGACACACGTGAAATACCAGAGATAACACCACATAAGGTAAACTTTTGTCTTAAAAGTATGAAAAGAGGAAGTGCCCCAGGAGGTGATGGAATAGTAGCAGACTTACCGTCAGATGCAGGAGTAGAAGTTCTAGACTGACTCACCCACTTATTTACCCAGTGCATAAAGAAGTAGAAAATTCCCAGAAGGTGGTGTAGTGCATTAGTTAGTTTGCTTTACAAGAAAGGCATCTCAAAAGGTCTTCGTACGGTAATTATTGACCTATTAGCTTGTTATCAATTATTTACATACTCCTCCCTATACAGTAGTCCTTATGAACAGAATAACCACAAATTTGGATGAAAACCGACCTCATGAGCAGATAGGATTTTAATGTAGGTATTTTAATACTGATCATCTTCACACACTAAATTGGCTGACTGAGGAAAGTACAGAATATGATAAACAACTGTACTTAGGTTTTGTCAGTTATAAAAAGGAAACTCAGTGTAGCACAGAGCAACTTTAAAATCAATGTGGGGACAAGGAGTAAATGAGAACATTGTAAACTGCTCAAAAACTTATACAAATAGGGAGCTGCTACAGATAAGTCACACTGACTCATAAAAAATTAAGACTGAGAAAGGCAAGCATCCAGGAGATACAATTTCGTTTTGTTTCATTTCGTTTTTAAAGACTCCCAGCACGCTTGCATGCGTTGGCCTTGGTCACCTAATGGTGGCTTTCTGTGCTGCTCGATCTCTGGCAGTTTCCCTGTTCAATCCCTTCACCAAAGTTATACAGCATACCCTGAAATAATTTTCAGAAAGCTAGAATGGGAGAACAGAGGAGTAAGCATTCGTTCGTTTTTGTTTTTGTTTTTTAAAGGCTCCAACATGCTTGCAGGCATCGGCCTTGGTCACCTAATGGCAGCTCTCCATGCTGCACGATCCATTGCAGTTTCCCTGTTCAGTCCCTTAACCCTGAGGTCATACTCAATGACCTCGTCCCATGTCTTGGTCAGTCTACCCCTCGTAACCCCACGCCCAATACAGTATTAACACTTCTCACCTTCCTCACCCAATTATCATCCCCCATCCTCTCCACATGTCCAAACCATCTCAATCTACCTCTCCTCATCACAACACCAATACATTCCAGTCCCATTTTACCTCTCAACTCTTCCATCGTGAACCCAGCCCCCCCAGACCTTGGACGCAGGGACACACTACACGTCCACCTAATCATTGTCATTTCTGTACGTCTGAGCCAGCGAATATCCTCCTCCTTCACTGCCCAGGTCTCACTACCATACAGCATTACACTCCTAACACATGCTGCATACAAAGACCCCTTAGCATGTAGGGAGAGTCCGCTCAATGTCAGGAGAGGCAAGAGCTCCTTGAACTTGTTCCAACCAGTTGTCACCCTAGCCACAGAGCTAGCTCCACCTCCAGCACACAACATGTCTCCCAAATAACAAAACTCTTCCACACACTCAAGAGATTCACCAGCAAGTTCAATTCTTTCACGTCTGACAATCTCCACCTGCTCTCCCCGACACGCCGTACACATAAAATCAGCATTATCTCGCAGTCGACCTCTGTTACCACTACATCTCTTATGCACTCATCACAAACATCGCACAAGATGGAATTACTTCCCACGCCCTTGTGGTAAACTGCACATGGCCACTCTCCCTCTTCTTTGACAGTACCGCCACCAACCCTAGATATCATCACTTTTGTTTTATCTGCATTTACCCTTAAGGCCTTGTGCCCCATACCATCACTCCAGTCCTAAACCTATCCTCCGCCTCCCTTTCGTTCTCTGCAATCAACACCAAATCATCAGCATAAAACAACTCCCACGGTCTCCGTTTCTAAAGTCACGTGAAAGGGCTTCGAGTACCATGATAAACAACATGGGACTCAAGACTGACCCCTGATGCACACCAACATTCATGGAAAACCCGTCACTCAAATCTCCATTCACTCTTACCTGGGTGTGATTACCCACATACATAGCCATAACCACCCTAACCAGCCACTCCTCCAAGCCAAGCTTTCTCATTGCCGACTTCACCACCTCTCTAAGGACTCTGTCAAAGGCCTTTTCCAAATCAACAAAAACAAAGTAAAGATCCCTTCTCCTACCAATATATTTTTCCTGAAGCTGTCGAACAATGAATATGGCATCAGTGGTCCCCCTACCTGGCATAAACCCAAACTGCATCTCATCAATATTCACTCTTTCTCTCATCATACCTTCTAAAACTCTCTCCATTACCTTCATTATCTGATCTAAAAGCTTTATACCTCTATAATTTCCTCTTTCCAGGGCATCACCCTTCCCTTTACACACATTTACAATTACACTATTCAGCCAATCATCTGGGACAACACGCTCATAAATAATCCTATTTATCAGGTCAGTGACTAACTTCACCCCTGTATCGCCTGAGGCCTTCAACAATTCGGCAGTCAACCCAGACACACCTGCTGCCTTCCCCACCTTCATCCTGCCTATTGCCTCACTCACAGTAGCAGCATCAATCAAAGGCCAAGGGCCAGACACTGGATCTGCTGGCTCCAAACCTTCTCTGTCCCCGTCAAATTCCTCATTCAACAACCGGTTATAATGCTCTCTCCATGCATCTTTAATATCCTCACTGTTCACCACTACCCTTCCTTCATCATTCTTCACACACTGCTTACCTATAATATCCCGATTATCCCTTTTCACCTGACGTGCAACCCTAAGTATCATATTTTTTCTTTCTCCATGATTTAGGTTATCAAGAAAAGTCTCTGTGACTCAGACTTTGCCCTGTATACCTCTCTTCTAGCCCTATGCTTGGCAGCCAAATATTCCTCTTTGCCACCACCCTTCTTCCATTCCCAGAAAAGCCTTCTTTTCTCCTTAACTGCAGCTTCTACACCCTCTTCCCACCGGCAAGTTACTTTATGTCTTGGTGGTCCTCTTGTCCAACCGCATGTTACATCAGTAACTCTCAAGAGATTGTTCGTGAGGGCTCAGTACTGTTCATTAATTCCTCTCTCTACAGCTCCCTGTTCAGCCACCACTCTCCTCAACTCGCTGTAGAAGGCATCCGTTACTACTTGGTTTTTCAGCTTCCATAATTTCCTCCTAGGTACATAAGTCCTCTTTTTCATCACTTGTTCTTTAAGCACCATATCACAAATCAGTAGTTTGTGCTGCTGCACACACTCCTCACTTCCTATAACTTTAACATCCCTCACTAACCTCCTATCAGCCCTCCTAACCAGAAAATAATCTGTCTGACTGCTATTTCCCCCAGACTCATATGTAATTAACCTACTGTCTCTTTTCCTAAAATATGTGTTGCACACAATCATGTCCGTTTCCTCCCCAAACTCGAGTGTCCTTTCCCCTTCTGCATTCCATATACCATACGCACATCCCCCATGCACTCCTTCATAACCTTATACTGGTTCACCTACATGAACATTTAAGTCCCCTCCCAAAACCACTGTCTCATCATCCTGCATGCCACCCACTACATGTATTAAATCATCCCAAAATCTGTCTTTCTCTGCTTCATCCAATCCTGCTTGTGGAGCATATGCCGAGATAATCGCAGCTATCCTTCTACCGAACAGAATTTTCAGTACCAATATCCTATTGCATACTCTCATAACATTCACAACATATTCCACCTATTTCTCCGCAACCATCACACCTACATCTCCATATCTATCTGTCCCCCCCTGCCAAAACAACTTATAGCAACAGTCCTTCCCAACAATCTTTATGGCTGATCCACCCCTTTACTGGACTTCCTGCAAATACGCCACATCCACTCACCTCCTACTGAATGCCTCAACGACTTCCCCTGTTCTCCTCAAACTTCCCACATTCCATGAACCCACCCTCATCCCCCTGGGTGATTTACTGTCACAGGTGGCATTGTCCTAATCTCAGACAGAGCAGAGACATTGCAAGAAATGTTAAATAACCTTAAAAGAAAAAGTCCTAAAGAAGGGCAAAAGATGAATTGGAGTAAAAGTAAAGAAATGCATTTCATGCAAATACACCAAAGATTTTCATCAGAATAAATGAAGAAATTCATGAATAAGTTGAGGAATACAATTACTTGGGGCAAATACCAAAACTGATGAAAGACCGTAACAAAAGAAAAAGACAGACACATTACAGTTGGATGGAAAGCCAATAGTAAACATAGAGACTTTGTGAAATGTAGCTTGCTTTTATGTACGAAACAAAAAGTGTATAACGAATGTATAATCCCAGCTTTGACATATGGTTAATTGACCTGGAAAGTGACAAAATCAGTAGAAAACAGAATACCGAAATGCATTCTCAAAGAACAGTGGAAAGACCAATGCTGGGAATATCTTTGAGGGACAGGAAGAGATCAACTTGGGTGAGAGAGCAGACTAAATTCAGAGACAATATAGAAGTTATAAAAGAAGGGAAATGGAGGTGGGGAGGTTATGTATCAAGAATGAGGGACATCTGATGGAGCAAGGGGCTGACTGACTGGACTCCAAGAGATTGCAAGCATAGAAGAAAAAGGCCAGATAGGAGAAGGAGAGATGAAATAAAGAAGTTTGCAAGCAAAATGTGGCAGAGATTGGCTCAGTCAAGGAATCCATGAGGAAAATAGGGGGAGGCCTTTGTTCAACACTGGACTTGCAGTGGCTGATGATGGTGACGATGATGATAAGGAAGTATGGGAGATTAGCTTATAAGGGAGGAGAGTATAGTTATGATCATTGCTTTGTTTAAATTTGGCTGCAGAATTGCATCCAGTGATACAGAATGCATGTGTCAGTACAGTAATCCCTCTAATATCCGGACGCCCAATAACCGAACATCCCCACTAACCGAACCTTATCGTCCTGGGATCAAACATTCCCAAAATGGTCCGAAAATCCAAAAAATTGGAAAAAAAATCGATTTTTTGCCGTCCGTAATTTGAACTTGCCGCGCGCGCCGCGTGAGAGCATTGTTTTGGTTCGTCATTCCTCCGACGTCCGATAGAGCGCCGCTGCATCCTCCCCACTTCCCACCTGTCTCTCACCGCGACAAGACCTACGCTCTTCGCCATGGCTGCCCACGTGCTCGCTTTTGTGGTGGTGCCGTACTTGCTGCAAGGCCTCCTGCTGCTCTCTGCCCTACTCTTAGTGTGTGTGATGATGGCCCCGCCTCCTGAGAAAAGGAAGAGAGTGGTGTTGACTCTGGAGAAGAAACGGGAGATATTGGAGAAGGTTGATGCGGGTTGGTCTTCCTCTCGCATTCTCCGCGAGTTCAACCTGGCCCGGTCGACTTTGTTTGATATCAAGCGTTCCCGAGACAAGCTCATGCAGTACACGGCTGACTTCTCGTCGAGAAGCAAACGCAACGTGGAGAGGAAGGTTATGTTTACCCCCAAGTATGCAGAGATCGACCGCTCCACGTTGATTTGGTATCGACAGCAACGTGTAGCTGGTGTGATGGTACGTGGAACGGAGCTGAAGGCTGCTGCTGAGAAGTTTGCAAGGCTTCACGACGCCCTAGACTTCAAGGCATCCGAGGGTTGGCTCTTCGCGTTCAAGTTGCGACATGGCCTTACTAACCGTAAAGCACATGGCGAAGCATTGGACGCTAACGAGGATGGAGTGGACGAGTTTCGGCACAAGGTGAAAGGCTTGATCGACTGGGAGGGCCTCACTCACGGTCAAGTCTATAACGCTGACGAAACTGGCCTATTCTATCGCTCGGTGCCAACGAACACTCTCGCCGATGAGACGGAGAAGCGTGTACCTGGCCGCAAGCTTTCTAAGGAACGGATATCTGCTTTGTGTTGTGCCAATGCTAACGGCATGCACCGGCTTAAGCCCGTTATTGTTGGCCGTGCAAAGCAGCCTCGGTGCCTTCGTGTGGTGATGGATGTCCTTCCTGTCGTATGGTACCATTCTTTGAAAGCATGGTTCACAGCTGTGATTTTCAAAGACTGGTTTCACCATCACTTCGTCAAGGAGGTCATACATTACCAGACGAAGACACTGGGAATTCCTCGCGACCAGGTAAAGGCTCTCCTTCTCCTCGACAATGCACCTGCCCACCCGTGCGACAAGGACTTGGTTGCTGAGAATGGCCGTATTAGGTGCATGTTTCTGCCACCTAATACGACTGCTCTCATTCAACCAATGGACCAAGGAGTGATCGTGGCAACAAAGCGCCTGTACCGTCGGAAGTTCCTGGACGAGGTGATGGTGGTTCTCGAGGACGAGGACGAGCGCAGGGAAGGACGTGACACTCGAGGCAAGCGGACTTTGGAAAACCTTCGCCGCTACAACATCAAGTCTGCGCTGTACAACTGGGCTAGTGCATGGAAGGAAGTCCCTGTGAAAACTCTTGAAAATGGTTGGTCTCGTCTGCTTCTCGGAACAGATGTGGAGTACGATTTCCTAGGGTTTGACGTGGATGACTTCCATGCACGGCTACGTACGCACGGCGACGATGTTGATGTGGACGATGTTCGTGAGTGGTTGGACGACGACGAGGGCGATCCTGGGTATCAGACGTTGTCTGATATCGAGATCGCGTCTTCGGTTGCTGGTGTCAGTCCCGAACTTGAAGATTCCGACGACGAAGGCGATGATGATGCAGACTCCGCCCAGCAGGACACTACTCCAGCCATCCCCAAGCTGAGCGCACTCCGGGAACATCTAGAGTTCGTCCTAGACTACCTGGAACACCCGGACTGCGACAGGGAGATGGGGCCCTTGGGACTCGTGGAGGAAGTGCGTGCTTTCCGGCAGCGCATCATAAATCGCCAGAATCGTCGGTCCTTGCGTCAGTCAACGATTGACAGTTTTTTCAGGCCCGTGACCCCCGCTGTGCCAAGCCCTGGTTCCACTCCGTTGCCTCCCCAAGACAGGCCCTCATGCTCCGAGCCACAGCCCAGCACATCAGCTACAGTGGAGTCACCGCTCGACGTGAGTTTGCGGCTGTCTTCAGAGTCTTCTGTAGTCGGTACGCCATCACCACTACCCACCGATGCACCCCTTGGACGCCTGCCAGTGATACTCTCGGGCTCTGACAGTGAATAAACAGCAAGAACTTCTCCACTAGACCACACGGGAATTTTGAGTGTTGTGCAGTGAAAAAATCGTTGTGTTGTGTTAAGGTTTTCAAGTTGGGAGAAAAGACTAAGTAGAAAAGAAATTTAACGTAACTAACCTTCTTTGTTTTGGCTTTGGAAACTTAAAACAACTTGGGAAAAGTTAATGTGCAACACTTAAATTTAATGGAACATTATTTGGACTAAAGTGAACACTGTGAAAAGAACGGACTTCTGTGTGTTAGTGACTAAGTTCAGTGCAAGACTTCAGGAAGAGTGTAGTGCAAGTGCTTCAGGAAATCGTTCTTACTGTCAGAGTCCGAGAGGAGGCGGTTATTCATCGAGGTGGCCAGGGACTTGCTGTAAGTAGCCAAAATGTTTCATGTTGTACTATTTTCCATACTATATTTACCAGAATGTTTCATATTGTATTTTTTCCCATACTATACTTACCAGAAAGTGTCATACTGTACTTCTTTCCATACTAAACTTACCTCATGCATGTGCAGTAGGAATGTGTTTTTCAGAGTTCGGTTAGGTTCGGTTAGGTTAGGTTCGGTTAGAGTCCATAAGTACCAGAATGTTTATTAATGTATGAACATACTTCTAAACCCACATTTTATGTGTCTATTGCATTTATTTCAGTCATTTATGTGCCTTATTGGTGTGATTTGGGTGTTAAATAGGTGCTATGCATGTCCGGAGGGAGTTATATAGGTGTTTCTCTGTGTTAGGGTCCGTAAGTACAAGTCCATAAGCTGGGGCCCAATATCCAGACAAAACCAATATCCGAACATACCGATGGCTCTATTGATCCGGATATTGGAGTGATTACTGTATTTAACTAAAGATATATTAAATAGTTTTCCTCTTTGTTTATTTTTCAGAACCGTAGTGCCATGGAGATATTTTAGAGACACGTTAAGTGAAGTTCATCCAATAGGGTCGGGGCTGGAAGCGATGGCCCTAAAGTCCACTATAGACCTCACCTGCAATGACTATATTTCCAGTTTTGAATTTGATGTTTTTACCAGGTAAGGTTTGAGTTTCATATTTTACTTTTGTACCATACCTTATAAACTGGAAATAATTTCTGACTGTGTATATTTTGGAATGGAATCAGACTCTGCCATCATAAATGATGTTAAAGTTAAGAAGAAAAAAAAATTGTCAGGATTTTGTGCTATATTGCTCTAGGTTATTTATCTCTGTTTTGCTCTTATATTGTAACTTTACATTACATTAGTTTTGCTATGATAAACAGAGAACAGCCACTACCAGACCAGCTCATATCTCTGATTTTGAGTAATAATAATAATGATAATAATAATCTATCTATCTATCTATCTATAGCCCGACGCCTAATCCCGCAAAGGGTGGCCGCAGACAAAACGCCTCCAAGTCACTCTGTCACCCACCATTTGACTACCCTCCCCCCAACTCACCCCCCCCTCCCTCATATACCTCTCAACTCCATCCCTCCACCTCATCCTCGGTCTACCCCTCCCTCTCCCTCCCTCCACCTCACCTACATACATCCTTCTAGTCAGTCTTTCATTCTCCATTCTCTCCACATGTCCAAACCACCTCAGTGTATTTCTCCTAATCTTCTCAACCACATCCACATCTACCCCACAACGTTCCTTCACTTCTTCATTCGTCAACCTGTCCCTCCATGTCACTCCACATGCTCCTCTCAAGTAACTCATTTCAACTGCTCTCACTCTTGACTTGTTCCCCTCTTGCAAGGTCTACGCCTCGCTTCCATACGTCAGGGTAGGGATCACAATACTATCATGCAGTGACTTCTTAACTTCCATACTCACCTCCCTATTTCTCATCACTGCTTTCAGTGTACCAACAACCTTCCTTCCCTGCTGTACCCTTTCACGTACTTCATCCCCCAAACTTCCATCCTTACTCATCACACTACCCAAGTACTTGAATGCATCCACATTCTCCATATCCAAACCATCCAACCTCACTGCACACTCTGTGACTTCATTCCTCTCAAACACCATAACTTTACTTTTGTTTACATTAACTTTCAGCTTCCTCCTCCTACACACTGTCCCAAATTCATTCACCAAACCTTGCAACTCCTATTCACCTTCACTCAACAATACTGTATCATCAGCAAACAGCAACACCGGAAGCTTCCAAATCTCACCCTCATTCATTAGGGCCAGCCCCACATCCACTGCCCTACCTTGCACCTCCTTTACAACCCCATCCATATATATATTAAACAGCCATGGAAACATCACACACCCCTGTTTCAGTCCCACATTGAGATCAAAGAACTCACTCAGCTCACCATCCACTCGCACCGTAGCCCTAGCTCCCTGGTACATACTCTTCTCAGCACTCAACAATTTCCCCTCCACTCCATATATTCTTAATACCTTCCACATACCTTGCCTATCTATTCTATCATAAGCTTTCTCCAAGTCCATGAAGGCAGCATACACTTTCCTTCCCTTCTCTAGATACTTCTCCACTAAACATCTTAGAACAAATATCTGATCTACACACCCTTTTCCCTTTCTAAATCCCCCTTGTTCTTCTCCAACTAGCTCCTCTGTCATATGCCTAACCCTATCAATGAGTATTCTACCATATATTTTACCAGTCACACTAAGTAGGCAAATACCCCTATGGTTACCACATACTTCTCTCTCCCCTTTTCCTTTGTACAGAGGAACAATTATACCTGATTTCCAGTCCTCTGGAACCCTTCCCTCTTCCCAAGCCAATCTACACAACTTCCATATCCACTCCACAACAATCTCACCCCCATACCTAAGCATTTCACCACACACTCCATCAATTCCTGGGGCCTTTCCCAGCTTAATCTTCTTCATTGCTTCCACTACTTCCGCCCTACTGATCTCTTCCTCCCTCCTCTCATCTCCTCTTCTCCCAGCCATTCCCCAACCGCTTATACTCACACTGCTCTCACTCTCTACATTCAACAAATCCTCAAAGTGCTCCTTCCATCTCCTCAATTTCTCTCTCTTCTCCACCAACAATCTATTATTCCTATCTTTCACTCCCCAATTATTTCCCCTTTCACACTGCCTTACTTTCTTTACCTCCTTCCAAAACAATTTCTTACTCTCCCTCCATTTCACACTCAGATTCCTCCCAAACTCTTCATCCACTTTTTTCTTACTCTCCTTCACCAGTCTCTTAACCTCCCTTCTCCTGCTCACATATATCTCTCTCTTCTCTCTCTCATCTTCTCCCCTACCTCTACTCGCCAACCATTCACCATATGCCTTCTTCTTTTGTTCCACAGCTCGTTTCACCTCATCATTCCACCATGCTGTCCCTTGCACACCCTTGCATCTCCTCCTCACTCCACAAACCGCCTCACACACTGCGCCTATCTCTTCCGTGAATATCTTACATACGTCTTCCACCCCTTGGTGATGATGATAATAATGATAATAATAGTAATAATAATAACAACTAATCATAATGACTAATAATAATAATAATGATATAGTAATAATAATAATAATAACTGTAATAATAATCCTCTCATGCAGAGATATGTAAATTGTACTGATAGCTGAATTTAACAGATGGCACAAAGGCAGCAATTTTTTTCAATTGTTAGGTATGTTTACCAGAGTGCAGACCTTGTGCCCTGCAGTCTTTGCAGAAGTATTGTTTTTGCATCAGCAAGACTGTACGACATGATAATATGTGTGCAGCATTGAATTGTAGTTTGACAGAAGGGGATGGAAAATATGCCAATTAAAGGAACTGAGTAAGGCTCAGAGTAGAATTTTCATTACCCAGCAGACCAAGAAAGAAGAAATGTTTGTCAGAACCTGTGAGGAAGATGGACACTAGAAGGGCAGGTTAACTTGCAGAGATGAGCAACAACTGCAGCAGCACTATTCAGAAAGTAGGAGATATTCCTGCATGCTGGAGAGTAATAATGTCACATTTGCTACAGCCTGAGCCAAACCAGGACTGTGAATCACTCTGCCTGGCTACTTCACAGTACTTGGCTACTGTAATCATGTGCTTACCATCTTTGAGCCTGACCTGATCTGTAGTACCATACAGGTATAAGGCAGGTAAATGCTGGAAGACTTTATCTAGTTTGCACTGTGTACTAATCATCCTGAAGGGCTACCTTATTGCTGCAGTTTTGAAGACAATAATATATAATTGGCTACTGATAATAAAATTCTTTCTGCACACTGCTTGGAGGTACCAACCTACCCTTGGCTGAGAAACTCTGCTTTGGATGGTTCACAATGTTCCATTATAAACTTATGATTTAGAAGAGCATCATTCTGGTGAGTGCTGGGATGTACTGTATTACTTGATTCTGATAGGTTGAAATTTCTTTTTGATGGAAGCGCTCCATCTTCTTTGTGTAAATATAAGGGTTTTTGTAAATGACTTGACACTCAGGGCTTTTGCACTGTTCAGAAACCCATGTTTTAGTTATACAACCAGACTGTTTAACCAGCTTTGGGTAGATGTACAGTACTTCATTGTGCAGCACCACTTGAAGAGACTACGTAGTGTGTCCACTTCCTGAAACTTCTGTATTTGATTAAGATGTTATACCATCATTGAGAGTGGGATAGAGATATAACAGCACCAATATTTGGAGTTTCCACTGCACCACTTGCAGCAGCACCATGGTAGGAATGGAGTCTTGCCAACCAGGCTTAATTTTTTTACCTGTTTGCTGTTCAGTATTGTGTAAGTGTCACCAAAGGGTTTGTTGGAGCCTTTATAGAAGCAGGATCAGGTGCATGCTTTTATGTCTAAATTAGCCAACTGATTCCAGAAGTGCTGTAACAAATTTTGCTCTGAAAGATACTGGTACATGTGAAAGTTCAGCCATTAACAATATAGGGCAGAGGCAGTGAAATGACACATGAAGGTCAGATTGTTTTAGATCCAGCCAATTTTTATAACATCAGTATTATATTCATTCATTCATTGCCAGACGCCTTGTATCCCAAACGGGGTGGTCAAGGGCTTAGTATTATATATTATAAATAAATAAGATAGTATTGTACTGTGATTAATCAAATTGCTGCATATATTGTTGTACGTACAGCTATATAGCTACATCATTGAATTCCAAGGTACTGTATTTTTTTAATCAGCAGGTTTTTGAAATGCCAGATTCTTAATTTTCATCAAATATTGTTTGCTGTCATAAGATCGTGCCAGAAGGTTTGGGGCAGTATGGGTTAGGAGTTCAGTATTATTGGTACTGTATTAGTTGTGGTCTTGTTATTATTGCTCAAAATAATGTACATATGTACAGAATATATATATATATATATATATATATATATATATATATATATATATATATATATATATATATATATATATATATATATATATATATATATATATATATATATATATATATATATATATATATATATATATATATATATATATATATATATATATATATATATATATATATATATATATATATATATATGTATGTATGTAAACCATATATATATATATATATATATATATATATATATATATATATATATGTATGTAAACTATATATATATATATATATATATATATATATATATATATATATATATATATATATTTTCTTCCTCAGATTATTCCAGCCATGGCCAACGTTATTAAGAAACTGGCAGATCCTTGCTGTCACTCATCCAGGTTATGTAGCCTTCCTTACATATGATGAAGTGAAAGCAAGATTACAAAAATATATAAACAAGCCAGGAAGGTATGTAGCCTCTGTCTTCTTTCTTTGAATGGTATAGTTTTGACACACAGTAACTTAAAAGTTTTCTTCTGTAGATAGTTTTATTCAACTTGGGGGAGGACTTAGTTGGGAAGGGGTAGTGAAGATATATCAACCCTTCCAGCTAAAAAAAAAAAAATGGTCATGTGCTGAATAAATGGTCTGAGTAGCATGGTCATGTTATGGCAAGAATAAAATAAAAAATGTCTGATTTGAGAGGATTAAGTGTTTGTATTGGTGCTGTATGATTGATGAACACACTTATTACGCTTTTCACTGGTGTGAGATGGTTTCTCAGACCATTTCCTTCATGCCGATGCTTTTTTTTAAATTGCATTTTTTTATGGGATTGTAGAACTAAGTCTGATTCATCTATTTATAACAATAAAAACTTGAGATTCAGTCCCTCCCAATTGCTACTAGTCAAAGAAGATTATATTTTTGTCAGTCCTGACTGATGAGTAAAAAAGAGGAGGGGGTTCATTATATTTTCTGTATGAATGTATTTGGTATTTATAAGGTATAAAAATGTGCAGTAAGTGTCATTTGATTAGTAATTCTACTGGTATGTATTTTCTTGAGAAAGAATTGAAATGATTGTATGTATGATGCTTTTTCCCTTAGTACTGCGATCCCATGGTTATCGTTCATAACTAGTACAGTGCCTAGTGCATGGTAACGAAATTGTGCGATAACAAAAGCACAGAACCATTGGCATTTACCCTGATGTGGACTGGGCATCACAAATCCCAGTTTTTCCTTGTACAACAATTTAGACCCACTAAATGCAAACATACTATTGTGGTAAATATCAGAAGCACACATAGGCATGGTTAGGTTAATAGAAAATGATGAAAAAAGGCTCGATAAGGAAGAAACACATACCATATTGAGGTCTAAGTTGGGCTTTAGGTAAAGGGTTCTGAGGCAAAGGGGTGGAGAGTTTGTGGTCTCCACCACTTGGGATTAAATCCTCTAGTAAGGCCTCATTTTTTAATTCCCCAGAGCCATCAGAAACCACAAGTTTTACACCATCATTGTTGGCAGAAACCTGCTCAGGTGTGTGATAGTGATTTTTTTTTTTTTAGACCAGAAATGCATGATAACGACAGAAGTGCATATTTTCATCTAGCAGTGATAATGAAAACCGTTGTAATCAAGTGTGTGATAGCCAAGGGACCACTGTATGTCTCAGAAAATGATAGTATAGTAAATGCACTGGGACCAGATATTTACGAGTAGATTTATGAGTTTTGTATTACATGCATTGAGGAAATACTTAAATGATCTATCTATCTGTCTATTGCCAGACGCCATAATCCCGTAAGGGGTGGCCATTTGACTTTGAGTTACTTATTTTACGGGGAAGGGCACTAACCTTCCACCAACCCACTTGCTGACACGTAGGGAGCACGTATGGTTTGGTTATATGGTTACCACCCAGCGTTGTAAATGGTTTCTTGGCTTACAGGAAACCATTTGGCTTGTCACTCAATGTAAAGCCACCTGTAAACGAAAGAAAAGCAACAAGAAGTGACAGGAAAGATGGGAGAAATAGTAAGAGAGGAGGGCATGCGTAGAAAAAGAATGATACAAGCTAAGGAAGAAGTAGGCAGCACTACATCAAGTGAGTGGATGATGGTCGCCACCACCTACCACTATAATTAGTAATATTGTTCACAACTCAGTAAGACTGTACACATGTAATAGAAAGCTATATATACTGTATTAGGAATGTATTCTATACTGCCTGTTTGAATATACAGTAGATGCTTGATTTAACAAACACTGATTTAGTGGAAGCCGAAGATAATGGAATCATTTTTTTTCTTGTATTTTTTTTTTCCCAGTTTAAAGGAATTTTTAAAAAATGAATATAATTCCGTTCCAAGAACCACCTAATTACCGGAAAAAGTCCCATAAGTTGAGTGTGTCATCGAGCCCATACTGGAAACACTCCCCTGACCAGCAGTATGCGGTGTTGCCACATGTCCCTACCAAGCATGCAGCCTTCACATGCTTCCCAGCTGTAAATAACTGCTCTGCATGTGTGCGGCTTTGCCTTGGCATTGTGGTGTTATCTGTGTTTTTTTTTCTGGTGAATCAAAGCTTTCATGAACCATTCTTAAGGTTCAGGAAAAGAGGAGAGAGTGAGGCTTTCTCTTGGCCAGAAATTGGAAATAATTAAGATGGAGTGCCATCCCCGATGCTCCCCAGCCCCTCTTGTCACCCCTGTACCACCTCAAGTGCTGATGGATAGTGACTCTGACAGTGACTAATCCATTCCCAGACCTGACACAGGTTTGGGGGGGCCAGTGTGGCTACCAGTGTCAGGCATATTTCTGCAACAAGTGCAGAACCCCTACTTTTGGGGTAAGCCTTACTGTAGTTAACTATCCCTATTTACTATACTACAGTACAGTACAATCCCAGCCATCCAGTTTCCAGACAACCACAGGTATCAGACAACCAGGAAAATTCGTGGGCTGGTAAAAATTTCAGTAAAATTATAACTGTGCGCCACTTTGAATGGACTACCAAACCACCTGTTAGTTACGTGTCACGTTAGTCTGGGTGAAGTCGGTCAAAGCAAGGTGAAGACATAGCGAGGTGAAGGCATTTCCGGCCAAGGTAAATCCCTAGTTAATCCTCTTAACCAGCCTTCCTCTCCCCCTCTTTCCCCTACTGTAACTCAGTCATCCTCCATACCCTCCACAAATCACCAGTCTGCCTTTTACCACCAGACAGTAAACAAGCTCTCTCTCTGTTCTGTTGCTCTGATGGACGATAATTTCTACTCTCCAGAATACCCAAAGAGCAAGCTAAACGTAAGCGCGTCATGCTTACCTTGAAACAGAAGCTGGACATAGGCAATAGACTTGAAAAGGTGAACTTTATAAAACACTGATGACTGAATATAATGTAGGAAATTCCAAAGTTTATGATATCAAGGCCCAAGCACTCAGGCTCAAGGAATTTTTCATGAAAAGCGAGACGAATAAGTTCATTGAAAAAAGGCATACTCTTCATCAACCGAAATTGGAGGATCTAGACCTAGCAGTGTACGAGTGGTTTTGCTTAGAAAGATCTAAGGGAGCACCTATTTTTGGTCCTGTATAAGAAAAAGCAAGAGTGTTTCACAGTAAAATGAATATAGATGTCAAGTGTGAATTTAGTGTTGGATGGTTAAATCGTTTCAGAGACAGGCGTGGAATACGTAAACTAGACATTTCACAAGAGAGCAAATTAGCAAACAGCATATCAGCAGAAGAATTTTGTGAAGAATTCAACAGGCTTGTGGCTGAACATAATTGCAAACCAGATTTAAATGCAGATGAATTGGGCTTGTTGTGGAGATGCTTACCCTAAACAACTTTAGCGTGTTTGAAACAAAAAGAAAGCACAAGGGTTTAAGAAAAACAAGGACCTTGTTACCATGCTGTTATTTGCTATTGCAGCAGGCACTCACGAGGTTATTCATTGTAGGTAAATACAGTAACTCTTGCTGCATTAAAGGCATCACAAATCTACCAGTTGATTACAAAGCTTAGAGCAATGCATGGATGGATGCAGAACTGTTTCGTTGGTGGTTTTGTCATGATGCCAGAGGACAGCATTGCCTTACTTCTAGACATTTGTCCTGCTCATCCACTGGCTGATCAGCTGAGAAGTGGCAACATTTTCACAGTCTATCTCCCTCTCAATGTAACCAGTCGCATACAACCCATGGACCAGTGCGTCATTAAAAATGTGAAAATGCTTTACAGGCATGACTTATGTGCAAGATGATGACCAGTGATTGCTTTTCACTGACTTTCAAAAGCAGTTCAGTCTGGAAGATGCCATCTATACCATCTCAGGTGCATGGAATCAGGTGAAAGATTCAACTTGGTGAAAATGTTGGTGTAAGCTCTGGCCCCTCGCTATGTTTCGAACAACAGATTCACATGAAGAGGATAATTTTGACAGGTTCAAAACTGTGACCAAGACTGCCACGGAAACTTGCAAAGAAATTACTGATCATGCCATGTCCTCTGGCAAGATTAATTTGGAAGAAGAAAGAATGATTTATTTGAGAGGAGCATGTGGAGTCACATGGAGAGACAGACTGACAAACGAGGAAGTGAAGGAGCGTTATGGTGTGGCTGTAGATGTGATAGGAAGCATTAGGAGAAACACGTTGGAGTGGTTTGGCCACGTGGAGAGGATGGAGAGCGAGAGACTGACGAGGAGAGTGTATGTGAGTGAAGTAGAGGGGGGGAGAGGGAGGGGGAGGCCAAGGATGAGATGGAGGGATGGAGTGGAGAGGTATATGAGAGAGGGGGGTGTGAGCTGGAAGCAGGGCAGTGAAATTGCGAGGGACAGAGCGACATAGAGGGGATTTGTTTGTGGCCACCCCTTATGGGATTAAGGCGTCTGGTAATAGATAGATAGATAGATAGAAAACTGTAAGAGTGATTAGAAATTGATGAGGATACACTCGTAATACACACAATGGGCACAAATGCTGTTATTGATGCAGTAGTGAATTGTGGGAAATCCTACGTGGCGCCACGGGAAGAAGAAAGTGACAAAGAGACGGTGGGGGAGAGGGTATCTTGGCATGATGGTATTGCAGCATTTGAGAAGGCAGTCAAGTTTGCAGAGCAGCAGTCTTACACCTCTGCACAGGATATAACACATTTGCACATCTTGAACAACAAGATCTTGACAGAGAGGTGGAATGTGACATGACGTCACCATCTAGCATGTATGGTGAACCCACAGTGGCAAGTTCTGCTACCCCCTAGTTGCAACATCAGTTACACCCCAGTAGCAACATCTGCTACTTCATACACATTCAAAGTTAGTTTACTGTATTACAGTTTTCTACAGTATGTATTGAACACCAAATAAGGCATATGTGGTACTGGTGTGTTTTTCTGCCCAACGAACCCACTCTAACTTGCACCACATAATTTAATCTTAGAATGCATTTGTGCTGGCAGAGATTAAAAAAAAAAAAAATGTGATAGGAATGAAGGTTTGCTTTATTACTTGCATTTCAAAAGTATATAATTTATTTTCTGCAAAGCAGCTGAGTGGCAGGTGAGGGGTGGAGTGATGGCGGTTAGGTGGGGAAGATATACAGTCGGGGCCAGGGCCGTAACCTGACTTGCCACTGGTGTTGTGATAATTCTACAGTGCAGTCTTGCCATATCATCAGTTCAACAATAAATGTTCAAGATTTTACTTCTTTAGTTTATTTTTCCATTTTTATGAGTACAGTACATATAAGGAATAATACGGTGGTTAACGGAATGGAGTAACCTTAGGCATTTTGCAGTACTGTTAGACACTGCATGAACGTGCATTATGTCCATTGTGTGTGTTTATGAGGCAGTTTTTCAGATGGAATCTGTTAGTATGGCCCTTGATGTGAATGGTGAGTATTGTATTTGCAGCAGTGATAATTATAGCCAATGTTTAGATTTGATTTGAATATAAAAAATGCTGAAAAAATCTGTAACTGGGAAGGTAAATTCTCCATGCTTCCAAGTTAACTGGGATTGTTCTGTATTTGGTACACTAGTATCCTCACCTTGTTCTTTATGTGTGCATATTTTATTACCAAGTTAGTACTGTCTGTATCATTGTTAACATGTACATAATAATGCATTCATATGGGGGTATTGATAATGGGTTCAGACTGCTGTCTGTAGCATTGAGACTTAGCGTAGTGTGCTTGGTTTGGGTGCGCATTGTCAGGAACTCAGCTTGACTGTTGGCTTCAAGGATTTAGTGAAAAATATCTCAAAATACTGGAAAAGTTTCCCTTATACAGGTAGGTCCTGTTATACGGCCACCCAATATACGAGAAACTGATGATACGACCTGGGTAAATTAGGGACTATTTTCGTTATACGATCTCGAAAATCCAATGATACGACTTTCAGTCTGGGGTGAATTGGGAGGGTTCTAACTCAGTCATCCCAGCAAACGCAGTCACTGCCATTTTCTCTCAACCTTGGAGAGAATTAGTGGGACTGCTCAGCTGCCGCATTGCCAGACGTGCGATAATTATCGCAAAATGCGATATTTTGGCACACTTTGTGATATGTGATAGCATGCATGCGATAATGTGATAACTTTCATAATTTCATAATCTGAAAAATAAATTGAGGGTTGCAAAATTAACAAGTCTACTGTAAAACTAGTTCAACAGAAGGATTTAGTAACTCTTACTATAACCAGTATTATATCTGGTAGGTACTTAACAGTTAACAAATTCAGTAACGTTAATTAATCACTTCACATATAAACATCCTAATTCCATAGTAATTACTGATTTATGTGAAGAAATGCCTTTGTTTATGAGTGCGATAATTTTGATAAAAAAACGATAATTTTAATGTGCCAGGTACGATATTATGGGTTTGGGAATCTGGCAGTGCTGCTCAGCTGGCAGCTGATACCGCCAGCTTCCCACCTCCAACACAACATTACCACCTGTAGATGAGTGTTATGCATGTTTTATATTTTTAATCAATGTTCAGTCATGTTGTTTGCATCCTGTTTGCTCTTTCAGGTTGCTTTCTCTACAGTTCAGTAATATAGATATGTTTGTTGCAGAGTCCGTAACTTCTTCGCCGATGAGCAGTTAGCTATAATTTATAAGTCATGTGCGCTCTCAGCTTGAATATTGCTCACCCTTGTGGATTGGTTGTGGAGAGGTTGCATTAAGACAACTACAGTAGACAAAATTCAGAACAAAGCTGTTGGAATCACTAACAACACTGCCATTACATATAAACTACCTCCCCTGCAAGTAAGAAGGAATGTTGCCTCCCTTGCATTATTTTACAGATATTTTTTTGACAAATGCTCGGACGAAGGTGTGTCCATGGTGCCACCTCTCCATGCTTTCTCTCGTGCTACACGGGCATCTGGTAGCGCTCATGACTGGAATGTCACTCAGCCATATTGTAGAACTTCTGCCTATCAGAATTCTTTCATTCCCCGAGCTGCATCTCTCTTGAACTCGCCTCCCCAGAGTTGTTTCCCTCAAAATTTCAACCCACAACTGTTCAAGTCTAATTGTTACAGATATTTTATGAACAGAGGACACCAGTAATCTGGTGTATGGATTATTTTTTTTTTTTTACTCATTTGTTTTTCCTTCCTCTGTTCTGTTATTAAAAAAAAAAAAAAAAAAAAAAAAATGGTATTGTATATTTTAGCTTGAAAACTTGCCTTTGATGGGGTCCTTGAACCCAGCCAATATTTTACCATTAATTATGTGTTTCGTTATACGAGAATTCATTATACGACTGTGTCAAATGGAACCTAACTGCTCATATCTTCGGGACCTCCCTGTATTGAACTTTGGTTATGGAGCTTGATTTAGCGGAGAATTCAACGTAATGGAATAAAGGTTGGCTGAATTAGTTCTTTACAGCTACCACAAATTGACTTAGGACCTCCCCCCACAAGGTATTAAAAAACACAGAAATCACAGTATATCACAGTGATTGAAATGCCATTCATTAATATATAATCATGTTTCCCTTGTTTTTCGGGACCAATTGGATGCGTTCTGCATTGGAATCACTTAGATCTCTAAAGTAATCCAAAGACATTTCTTTACCCCAAACATTTGTCAGTTCAGTCTTGAGGTTGTCCAGATTGGGTGTCTTTGTCTTTGCCATGATTTTCTTCATCTTTGCCCAGCAGTTTCTATCAGATTTAGATCTGGACTGTTGCCAGGGCAGTCGAGGACCTCAATCCAATTATCCTGAAGCCATTTTGTCACCTTTCTTGACTTGTGACATGGAGCTGAATCATGCACGAAAAAGTTGCACCTACGAATAGCAAAAAAGTTTAACAAGTGATCTTTCAGAACTTGATTGTACTGGCCACTATTCATCATCAAGTTCTTAGGAAGAAAGTAGAGGCCTCTCCTTCCCATTTCATCTGAGAAACACCCCCATACCATTACTGATTGTGGGTACTTAACCTCCAAAAGATGGGCATCGTAATGTTTTGACATACGTTCAGGACGGGCATAATCGGCGGGTGCAATATGGTGGGGGATTTGCTGGGGGGGAGGTGTGGAGGGGTATGGGGGTTGTGGGGTGGTGCAGGGTTGGGGACTGGGTGCTTGGGGGAGGTGGGGGTGGGGGTGATGGGTGGGGGTGGTAAGTGGGGGGTTGGGAGAGGGGTGGGAGGGAAAAGGGTGGGGGTGGCGGTGCGGATTTGAGGGGTGGCGTTGTTTGGGGGGTATGGGGGGGAGTGGAGATGGATAGGGGAAGGGCAGTAGGGGGTGGGGGATAGAGGGTGGTGGATGGTGGGGGGGTGGGGGGTGATGGTGGGGGAGTGGGGGGGTAGCGGTTGGGGGATTGGGGGGTTTCGGGGAGAGTAGGGGTGGTGGGAGAGTAGGGGTGGTGGGAGAGTGGGGGTTTAGGGTGGTAGGGGGCTGTGCAGGGTATTGGGGGGATGGTGGGGGGAGTTGGGGGCAGTGGGGGTTTGGGGATGGGGTGGTGAGGGTTGTGGGGGGAGGACAGGGGGTTGGGGTGGTGGGTGAGTGTGGGGGTGGGTGGCGGATGGTATGTGGGTGTGGTGGTAGGGGGGTGGGGTGGGTTTGGGGGGATGGGGGGGTGACTACATACGAGGACATCCGTCTTTTTGGCCCTAGTACCCTTGGACAGCATATGCGGACGCCCGTCTTTTAGGGGTTAATAGTCGGCAGCAGGGTCATATCGACCATGGGAGGCAGGGTGATGAACCTTGGCAGAATGCACCTGGAACACTTGAAATGTGCTTTCATCAGAAAACATAACTTTTCTCCACTCATCCAGTGTCCAGTGTGCATGCTTCTTGGCAAACTTAATGCGCTGCTTCTTTGTGCGGTCAGTGTGAAGCGGTTTCTTGGCTGCGGTGTGGCTTGGCAAACCATCTCCTTCTGCAAGCGGTGTTGGATAGTTGGAATTGAGACATCTTGTAACAGCGGGGGATGCATTCTCTTCAATTCTTCTGCTGTCAGTCGAGGATTCTTGATTACTTCCCTCTTCAGAAGTGTATCTGTACCTCTGGAAGCCTTACTCTTCTTTCCACTGCCATGCTTGTGCTATGGTACGACATCTGCGCGCTGCAGCAAGAATCTTCATGACGGTTGACTTTGTGCATCCAGCACGTTCACAAATCGTGTTGATAGGGTCATTATCCTGCAATGATATGGACCCTCTCATCCCTTGAGCAGTACTTTCTAAGCATGACAACTCGACTCTAGGAAAATAACAGGGTAAACAGTAATGCATACAAAAAACGAGGGAGGTGCAAGCTTAGAGCGACAGGAACATGTACTCCCACTCTCGCCTCTGGGCAAGCACTGATGTGCTGAGTGTTTCACCATGTCCCACCAACACCAGAGGAGTTGCCAGTTACTTCTTGCCCCAAAAATTCAGTTGGTAGAGGTGGAAACAAAGCAGAGAGAGACAACTCTCCCTTAGTTTGTGGGTCGTAAGTCAATTTGCAGTGGGTGGAAATCAATCGTCTACTGTATAACAATACATGTACTGAATGTTATATGCTATGAATGTACGTCAGTGCATGATATCAGTGTGTGTGAAAAGCCAAGGGGGTGCATAGACAGTTAACATACTGGCTGGCTCTCTGAAAATTGCATGATTTTTTAACTAAATCCTCTGGACTGACAAGACTCACAGTAACAATGTGATGTGACAGTTGACCTTAGCTGAAGTGAAAGTGTTAATTCGGATAATGTGGACATGCATTCTTTGAAGACATCGTGTAATGGTAATGAAAATCAAGTACAGTACAGGCTGTCCTCGTTAAAATGATGGGATGCTTTTGGGAAAATCCATCGTTGAAGCAGGGTATCGTTAATTGGGGGCTTTATAGAAAGTACCGTATGGGGATGCATTGGAGAACCTTGGGATCCCCCCCCCCCCAGCCAAGTCCAAAACTCACCCAAATGAGTCCAAAAACAAGTTTCTAGTTCACCTGAACCCCCAGATAGCTTTAAAACAAGCTAAACTAAACCTAAAAGCAGCATATAACTCACCCAAACCCAAAAATCCATCTATCTATCTATTGCCAGACGCCATAATCCCGTACGGGGTGGCCATTGGACTCTGAGTTATTTGTTTTACAGGGTTAATATCTGAAAATCATGAAAAATAAGTCTAGAAAGAAATCAAACTTAGTTAACTGTACGCAGAAATGAGTGTTCACCCCAACTGTGACTAAAACACCTTAATCTAAATCTAAAAACAGTTCATAAATCAATCTAAACAAAATTTAAGTCTAAAATATCATCAAAATCAGTTAAAAAAAGAAACATGGAAAAAAACCCATTGGGTAACTGGGGACTGGCCATCGATAGGCAGGGAGGGGTATTCATTTTTTATACATCGCTATGGTGGGGTAGTAGTAGTAGTTGTTCCCTAGACAGTCTGGCCGAACAGCCCTGAGTCCCTAAGGAAGGCCATGGCCGAGTCCGGGCTTTCCCACAGAGCTCCCAAGGAGTGTGTGTTGTGTTGTTGGCATAGGTGATTGTATGCAGTGCAATCATGCATAATGTGCTTAATAGTATGGGGTGCTGTGTTACATCCTGGACAGGCATCTGTGATGAAGCCATCCAGCCTCTTCTGGTAATTTAAGAGGGCTGGATGATGTCCACATCTCAGCCTGGCCAGGTGGACCCCGTCCTCATGAGGGAGATAGGATTCAGAAGGGTGGATATCAGGAGGCCGTGCATGCAGCTGCGTGTTGTCTCTAAGTGACTGAATGGAGCAGTGAGTGATTTGCGTATGAATATGCTTTTGGAAGCTGATCTGAGGCGGGCGACGAGGGAGAGATGACATTATTTTGTATGGTATCGTATGCTTGGTGTTGTTTTGATGTTCCTTGGTGTGTGTAGATGTACTGCCATGTAGTGTAGTGGATGTTGTGGATTTGTGGAGGCTGCAGCAAGAATCTGGGTGCCTCTCATGTCTAGGTGATGATTGACTTTGAGGACTTTGATTTCTTGATGTAGGTGGTCTGTCAGTGTAGTAGGTATGCAGCCTGTGATTATTTTTAGGGCCTTGTTCTGTATGGTCTGTAGAGTGTTGTAGTGTGTTTTAGTGAGGTTAGGAGCCTAAGCAGAGCTTGCATAATTCCTCACTGAACGTTCACATTGTTTCTATAGTGTGGTGGTGGTTTCTTTGTTGTGTCCAAATGTTGTGTGGGCAAGTGACCTCTGGGCATTGAGTCTTGGTGTTATTTTATTTTTAATGTTTGTGATGTGTTGTTTAAATGACATTTATGTATTGTATGTTACACCAAGGATTTTGTGTGTGTGTGTGTGTGTGTGTGTGTGTGTGTGTGTGTGTGTGTGTGTGTGTTCTTACCTAATTGTTCTTACCTAATTGTATCTTTACAGGAATGAGTCAAGCTCATACTGGCCCGTGTCTTAAACCATATTTATCGTACATATCCTTAAATTTGTGAATTGGCACACACTATTTCATTCGGTAGTGCATTCCATTGATCAGTTGCTCTGTCTGGGAAACTGAATTTCCTTTTGTCTTTATCACCTCTCTTCTTATGCAGTTTTTTGCAGTGTCCTCTTGCTGATGCTTCCCCATATGTTAAGTAATCATTTATGTCCATTTTCTCCTTCCCTGATATGCACGTATATAGCATTATCATGTCACCTCTTTTCCTTCTCTCCTATAGTGTTGGTAGATTCAGTTTATTTAGTCTTTCTTCGTAGCTTAGATCCCTTAAGCTTGGTATCCATCTTGTAGCGGCCCTTTGAACTTTTTCCATCTTGTCTATGTGTTTTTTGAGATGAGGACTCCAGACTACTGATGCATATTCCAGGGTTGGTCTAATGAATGATGTTATTATCCTTCTTAGCATGTCTTCATTTATGTATGTGAATGCTATTCTCATATTTGCAAGCAGTGTATACATGTTCCGTACCTTCTCACTGATGTGGTCATCCGGAGATAGTCTGTTATTGATAATCACACCTAGGTCCTTCTCTCTTTCTGATGTGTATAGGGTTTTATTTCCTAACGTATAATCCCAATCAGGTCTTTTTCCGCTTTTACCAAACTTGATTACATGACACTTGTCCACATTGAATTCCATTTGCCATGTATTACTCCATTCATGAAGTTTATTTAATTCTTCTTGTAGCTCTTTACAAGAGTCTGTGTTAGTAATTATCCTTTGTATTTTTGCATCATCTGCAAACATACTCAGATAGCTTCCATTTCCAGTGTTACTGTTTATATCATTTATATACACTAAAAACATGATTGGTGCCAGCACTGAACCCTGTGGTACTCCACTAGTCACTTCTTTCCATGATGAGTAGTTTCCCCTTAGTACTGTTCTCATTTCTCTTTTTATGAGAAAATCTTGCATCCAACAAAACAGTTTGTCTCGAATTCCTCCTTGATGGTACAGTTTCCATAAAAGTCTTTGGTGTGGTACTGTGTCAAATGCTTTCTTGAAATCTAAATAGATACTGTCCACCCATCCTTCTTTTTCCTGTATTGTGTTTGTTACTCTGTCATAGTAGCTCAACAGATTAGTAACACATGATTTTCCTTTTCTGAAACCAAACTGTCTTTCTGTTATCATACTGTGTTCTTCTAGATGATTTACCCAAGCTATTCTTATAAGCTTTTCTAATATCTTGCTTACAACACTGGTCAGTGATACTGATTGGTAGTTGAGTGGATTTTGTCTATTTCCTTTCTTGAATAAGGGGACAGTATTTGCTTTCTTCCAAATATCAGGTAGTTTCCCTTGACTCAAGGATTTCTTGAAAATTAAAAATAATGGTTTACTAAACTCCTTTGCACATTCTCGTAGTACCCAACATGAAATTTCTTCAGGACCACTTGCTTTTCCTCTGTCTAATTTACTTAACTCTTCCTGTATTACTTTTTCTGCTATTTGTATATCTGGTAATGTGTGTGGACATGCATGTTCCACATAGTCCCTCTCAAAATTGTTTTCTTCTGTAAAAACTAATTGGAAATTCTTATTTAGCGCTTCACAAATATCTTTCTCTTGTGTATAGGTGATTCCCTCGTCCGTAATGGATTGTATTATATCGTTTACTTTGGTTTTGCTTCTGATGTAGCTGTAAAACAGCTTCGGTTGATCACTACTTTTATTTATTATATCCTCCTCAAACTGTTTTTGGGCTTCCCTCCTTATTCTTGTGTAATCGTTTCTTGCCTGTTTGTAATTATTATACGCCCTTTCACTATTGTGTCTCCTGTATCTATTCCACAACAAATCTCTTCATTATTTTGATTTTTTACATTCTGTATTGAACCATTTCTGTATTTTCTTATCTGCTTCTTTGTGCTGTGGGATGTACTTCTGGACTCCTATTTCATAAAATTCACAGAATTTTTTATATACAGCATTTAAATCTTGTCCTCTAAGCTCATTTTCCCAATCAACTTCTAAGAAATACTTCTTTAGGTCTTGATAATTTCCCTTTTTATAGTTTAGGCTCTTTTTGTAACTTTCATTAGTGTTAACTATGTCATATGCTATCCTGAAGTTGTAATTTAGTACTGCATGATTGCATTTGCCGAGTGGAGGGTGATATATTAAACTGTCAGTGTCATTTTCTTGTCTAGTAAATATTAGATCTAGCATTGAAGGTACATCGAGTCCTCTTTTTCTGGTGGTTTCTCTCACATGTTGCGTTAGGAAGAACTCTTTTACGAGATCCAGGAGCTTTTGGTCGCAACAGCTTTCTTGGCTAATTATATCTAGAGTATTCCAATTTATATTTGTATTAAAATCTCTAGTTAGTACAATTCTTTCCGATTTCTCTTCCATTTTATGTAGTAATGATCTTAAACTCTGAATTGTACTCTCTGCCAGGTCCTCATATTCGTCTCTTTCCCATGTGTCTGATCTGGGTGGCATGTAATTGGCTGCAATTACTTTCCCTTCAGATGTGTTGATCTCTACTGCAATCAGTTCTACTTGTGATGGTATATCTAGTTTTATTTCATTGACTTCTAGGTTTTTCTTAGTTAATATTGTAATTCCTCCTCCTTGTTTTAAATTTCTGTCTCTTCTCCATATATTGTATTCCTCTAAGTTTAGTATGTCATTGGATATCCTTGGTGTTAATTTTGTTTCAGTTAGGCATATTATTTGTGGTTCATTTTCTCTGACATAATCATTCATCTCTAGTAATTTAGATACCATTCCATCCACATTTGAGTACATCAAATTTATCATCTTGTTTATATACTTGTCATGACGTGATTCTACTACCTTCCTCCTTTTTATTCCCTCCTGTTTGTGTACCACTTTCGTACCTGCAATCCTATTACTTTGTAAAAAAAAAAGTGTTCTTCTCCTCTTCTGATCGTCCCTCATTTTTTGCTTTTGCTTCCTCCCTCTTCTCTTTCAGTAATTCCAGTTCCTCTTGTGTTAGGCATCTTTTTATCCACATTTTTGAGCTCCTCTTTTTCCATAAGATTCTTTGCATTTTTTAGTATCTAATCCACAGTGTTTACATTGTGTGTGTGTGTGTGTGTGTGTGTGTGTGGTAGGGGAGTGTTGTTTATGGTGAGGTGTGGAATGTGACTATGCTCTGCTGTCCAGTTTGTGAGAAGGGTCACTGTAGATTTGGCTGGGGCTATTTTGAGCCTGTTTGTGGTGAACCATTCATGTAGTGTGTTGAGGTAAGGTTGGAGGATGTGTGCAGCTGTGTTTGCATTTTGGTGTGTACATGTAAGTGTTATATCATCTGCATAGGAAGCTATATGTATCTTTGGTGTGTGGGGTGTGGATATGTCATGCATGTATAGGTTATAGAGTGTAGGGGACAAAACAGATCCTTGGGGGACACCATTTGTGAAGTTTCTGATGTTTGATGACTGACTGACAAATGTTACATGTGCACATCTGCCTGCTAAGTACAGTAGTTTGCCAAGCATCTTTTTGTGTTATTGTGCATGTTTGTGTAGAGTATTTTGTTTGTAAGGTTGTGGCGAGGGATGGCATCAAAAGCATTGCTGATGTGTGACTAGGAGTGTTCTGTGTGGTGGCCTAGCTGAATTCATGCCATCAAAAACTCTCTGTGTAAGGTCTGTCAGAAGAGTGTTTGTGGAGTGTAGTGGCCTAAAGCCATATTGTGATTGGGTTAGGGGGATGTTGTATCAGTCATTCAGTAACTTTAGAGGGGGTGTAGAGGAGTGTGATGGGGCGATGTGAGGAAGGTAATGTGGGGTTTTTGTTGGGTTTAGGGATAGTGATGATAATGCCATGCTTCCAGATGTTGGGTATTGTGTTGTGTGAGTAGCTGTAGATTAATATGTTGGTGAGTGCTTGTATGCCTTGTGGTCCAAGGTGTTCAAGGTGAATGTTGCTTATGTTGTTCTGTGCACAGGCAGATGAGTGCTTAAGGTTGCTAATGATGTGCTTCGTCAGGTTGTAAGTGAAAGGTATTGTAGTCTGGGTCTGTGGAGAACTGTCTCTTATGTTGGATAATATGTCGGTCGTCACGATGGGGGTTTAGATGGCTGACATGTGAAAAGTGATGTGTTTGCTTGTTTGTTTGAAGATATGGTGTCTGTTGTTGTGATGGCAGCATGTGATTGTGTAGTGTTGCTGCTGGAGAGTGTGATGCTGTTTAGTGTTTTGTAGAGTTTGCTGATGTTTGTTTTTTGGTCAAGTGTTTGGAGATAATTATTCCAGTGTAGTGTTTGCTGTTCTGATATCTTATTGTTTATTTGAGTGTTGAGTTGTTGTATTTGTTGTATGGTGTCTTGTGTACAGGGTGTTGGGGAGTGTCACAGTGTGTCCCGTTGACTGATGAGGCCTTGAATTCCTGGTGTGAGGTTGGGATTGTGTCTCTTTCTGTTGCCGCTAGGGATGTGTCCTTTGTTTGCGTTTTGTATAATTGTATTGAAAGTGTGCACAGCAGTGTTTATGTTTGTGATGGGTGTACTGTTCAGTGTTTCGAAATATTATTCTGTTTCAGTTGTGAAGGCCTCTCACTTGGCTCTCTTATAATTAGTGTATGTGTGTTTGTGGCCTGCTGGGATGATTCTGATTTTGGTAGTGATGATGATTTGGAGGTGATCAGATCCAATGGTTTTGACCACTCTCCATGATGTAGTGGGGGCGAGGTTTGGGGAGCAGAAGGTGATGTCTGGCGATAATGGGAGGAAGCGGGCTTGGTGTGGGATATGGGTATGTTGATGGAGATTGTTCAGTATGAAAAGGTGATCTGTCTGGGATTGTAGTACCATCCCTATCTCTGTGTCAGGGTTGTTTACCTGCCAGGCCAATGCCTTGGTGTTGAAATCACCACCCAGGATGATGTTGGGTATGTTAGTGATGTGGTGTATTTGTGGAGAGTAATTGTGTGGTACTGTGGGGGACGATTGGGGGGAGAATGTATGTGTTGGCTATTGTTGTATGCGATTTGTTACCAGTGCGTATTTTAATTTACTGTATTTCTGCTAAAGTGGCAGCAGATGAGAGGTGGGGTAGGCGACTGACAGAGAATTTTCAACAGAATAAGAAAATGTTTTGGAAGGAGGTGAAAAGGGTGCGAAAGGGAGAGTCTGGGAAGGAAGAACGAGTAAAAGCAGAGGATGGAAGGATGTTAATTCAGATGGATGCAGTAAGGAAGAGATGGGCAGAGTATTTTGAAAGATTGTTAAATGTAGAGGAGGAAAGGGTGGCTGAGATTGTGGCGGATGGAAGGGTGCAAGGAATAAATGTGTTGGGAGAGTTGAATGATTCTTTGATCACGAAGGAGGAAGTGGAGAAGGCAGTAAAGGAGATGAAAACAGGGAAAGCTGCAGGTATGGATGGGTGTACTGTGGAATGCCTGAAGGGTGGTGGAGTGACTATTGTTGACTGGTTAGTAAGATTGTTGAATGTGTGCTTTGTGAAAGTTATGGTGCCAATTGACTGGGCAAGTGCTTGTGTGGTCCCTTTGTATAAAGGCAAGGGTGATAAGTATGAATGTACTAGCTTTAGGGGTATAAGTCTGTTGAGTGTTGTAGGTAAGGTGTATGGCAGAGTGTTAATTATGAGAGTTAGAGAGGGTACAGAGGGAGTGATTGGTGATGAGCAATGTGGCTTTAGGAGAGGGAGGGGATGCGTTGATCAGGTGTTTGCTGTGAGACAAGTGTGTGAAAAGTATTTAGCGAAAGGCAAGGATGTGTTTTGGGCATTTATGGATTTAGAGAAAGCGTATGGCCAACGGCCATACCACGTTGAGTACACCGCTTCCCGTCCGATCAGCGAAGTTAAACAACGTTGGGTCTGGTTAGTACTTGGATGGGTGACCGCCTGGAAACACCAGATGCTGTTGGCATCCCTACGTGTCAAGTGGGGTTGGTGGAGGATTAGTGCCCCTCCCTGTAAAACAGTTAACTCTAAGCCCTTGGCCACCCCATTTGGGATACATGGCATCTGGCAATGAATGAATGGATGAATGATGAATGTATGATAGAATTGATAGGGAGGCTTTGTGGACTGATTTAAGATTGTATGGACTTGATGGTAGGTTACTAAAAGGGGTGAAAAGTGTTCATGTAAATAGTAGAGCGTGTGTAAGAGTGGGAATTGCTGTGAGTGATTGGTTTCCTGTGAGAGTGGGGCTGCAACAGGGATGTGTGATGTCGCCTTGGTTGTTTAATATTTACATGGATGGTGTTGTAAGGGAGGTGAATGCAAGAGTTTTAGGTGGAGGTCTGAGTCTGGTGAATGTTGATGGTGGAGAGTGGAATCTGAAGCAGCTGCTGTTTGCAGATGATACTGCACTGGTGGCTGATTCAGAGGAGAGATTGAGACAGTTAGTAGAGGAGTTTGGAAGGGTGTGTGAAAGGAGGAAATTGAAAGTAAATGAGAATAAGAGTAAAGTGATGAAGTATACGAGGTTGGTAGATGGTAGGGGGATGAATATAGTTTTGAATGGCGAGTTGCTTGAGGAGGTAGAGTGTTTTAAATATCTAGGGTCACATGTTGCTGTGGATGGAAGAATAGATGCAGAAGTGAAGTTTAGAATAAATGAAGTAGGAAAGGTGCTGGGAGGAATGAAAAAAGTGTTTAGATGTCGTTTGCTTAGAATGGATGTAAAGAGAAGGCTGTATGAGGGTGTTGTGGTACCGACTGCGTTATATGGGGCTGAAACATGGAATATGGGTGTAGCAGAGAGGAAAAGTTTGAATGTAATTGAGATGAGGTGTCTGAGGAGTATGTGTGGAGTGACGCGTATGGATCGAGTGCGAAATGATGAAGTGCGAAGGAGAACTGGAGTTGTTCGGGCGATGGCTGGTAGAGTTGAGCAGAGGGTGTTGCGATGGTTTGGGCATATAGAGAGAATGCATAATGAGCGATTGGTGAAAAAGATAACTAGATCTGATTGTGAGAGGTGTAAGGCTGAGAGGAAGACCACGAATAGGATGGATGGACAGTGTGAAAAGAGCGCTGGATGCGTGAGGGATGTCTGTTGAGCAAGGAAGAGTGGCTTTGCGTGACAGAAAGAAATGGAGAGAAATTGTGAATGAGTAAGTGATGACGCAGCCCTGAGGGGATAATCTCCCGCATTTGGTCTGCTCAGCTAGTCAGGTCAGGTGCGGGTAAGGGGATGGGTCTATTATGATGTGGCAGGGGTAAGCCAGCTCTGCTGTCGGGCCCTGCTGCAGATGTCACTGATTGCATTGCGCAGTTTACCCTTGTGCGGTGTGGTGCGGTGAGGATCTGCCTGTTCTCCCCTTTGGGGCTAAGATGCGAATGAATGTGTTTGAATGGATGAGTAAATGAGGAGTATGTCATCCTGTCTCAGCTACCTCCATTTCCTTGGAGGAAGCAGCCTAGGTATATAGAAAGATAGATTTCTGTTGTGGTGTCATGTGGGGGGAGAAGTGCCTTTGTGTGTGTGCTTGTATCTGAAAAGTTGATAGATTTGTGTACCAGGGTGATGAGTCCACCGCCACCGCCATTGGCCCAGTCTTGTCGAATGGTGGTAAAGTTGTGAACTGTTGGTGTTTTCTGTGTTCTGTGTAGTTTTGTTTCTTGTAAGATGGTGCTGTGTATGTTTTTTTGTTTGATGAATTGTGCGTTCTTGTTTTTTGGCATTTATGCCATATATGTTTAACTGAAGGATGTTTAGCTATGGTGGGGTATCGTATAGTAGTTGGTCATATAGCGGGGAATGCCTGTACAGTATTTGAAATTTTGTTACTTTTAAATCCAGTTTTGTTGGACAATAATTGGAATGAAATTGACAGATTGATCTTATATTTTTTGTCAATTTGCAGTGCTTATGTTCTGTTTTAGGTGAAGTAAGTTCAAAGGGCTTAATACCCTTATAGAGTTTAGGTGTAAGTTGAAAGTGAGATGGTACTTGAGATATGATGGTGGATGGGGGATTTTAGAATTTAAGTTGGCCTTTCTGACTGCTGTGTTGGGACTAGACTTGTGGCTGTAGCGAGATCATGCATCGGCCTTGGTCTTCTAATTGCAGCTCTCCATGCTGCTCAGCCTCTGGCAGCCTCCTTGTTCAGTCCCTTATCCCTGAGGTCACACTCTGAGACCTCATCCCAGATCTTGTTAGGTCTGCCCCTTGCAACCCTATCCCCAATGTTCACACTTCTCACCTTCCATACCCAGTTGTCATCCTCTTAAAATGCCAAAACCATCTCAGTCTATCCCTCATCACAACACTGATATAATCCAGTCCCATCCTTCCTCTCTACTCTTAAATCATAATCCTAACACCCCTAGGCCTCGCATTCAAGGATGCACACTACACAACGATCTGATACAGTAATATTCACTTCTGTGTGTTTGAGCCTATGGATATCCTCATTCTTTACTGCCCAGCTCTCACTGCCATACAGCATTACACTCCTGACACATTCTACATACAAAGATCCCTTAGCGCAACAGCTCTCTGAACTTTCTTCAACCTCCCTTACCCCCCAGCCCCAGAGCTAGCTCCAGCCTCACCTCCAGCACATAACATGTCCCCCCAAAAGAAGTCTTCCACACACTGAAGAGACTTGCCAACATGATCAATGCTTTCACGTTTGATAATCTCTTTATGCTCTCCCCGACACACCACACACACAAAATCAGCATTATCTTGCAGTCTACCTCAGATACCACTAGATATGTTATACACCCACGTATCACAAATGTTGCACAAGACAGAGTTATTTCCCACACCCATGTCTGTCATCTTAATGTAAAGCTGAGTATCATCAGCCATAAAATGATAGGACACATCATGTGCTTCAAGTAGAGATGATAAACTATTTGTATAAACTGTGAATAGAACTGGATCCAAAACAGATCATTGAGGAACTCCCAACAGAATGCAGACTGAGCACTTCACAACTACTCTCTAAGATCTGTTAGACAGGTATGATGTAATGAGTGAAAGAGCATCATCATGGATAAATTAAAAATGCAGGTCATAAGTAGTAGTTCATGATCAGCTGTGTCAGAAGCCACAGACAGATCCAACAGAACAAAGAGAAAGGATAATCTACTCCAGGTGTTTGGAACTAGGTCGCAATGAGTCTTCATTTGTGCAGTTTCATTTGCGTGATATTATGCCGACTGAATGGGAGGAACAACTCTGTGTCGTTCCAGTAGTGGTACGAGTTGATCTAGTATAGCCCACTCAATAATCTTGGACAAGAATGACAAGTTAGATACAGGACAATAGTTTAACATGCTGTCCACATTGACACCAAGCTTCTTAACCCGTGAACGCTGAGATATGTGGTACTTGCCCTGGCGACCGAAGCCACTCCCAGGTTCTTGGGTCGCTTGAGGGGCCCTCTTCCTCCCATTATCCTCAGACATCACCGTTTATCCCCCAAACCTCACCCCCACAACATCCTGGGGAATGGTCAAAATCCTTGGATCTGATCTCCCAATCATCACTACCAAAACCAGAATCACCCTAGCTGGCCAGACACACATACACTTGAGAGCCAACTGGGAGGCCATCATAACTGAAACAGAACATTTCAAAACATTAAACAGTACACCCATCACAGACATCAACACCACTGTGCACACTTTCAATACAGTTATACAAAACGCAGACGAAAGACACATCCCTAGATGCAATAGAAAGAGTCTGTCTGTCTATCTATAGCCCGACGCCCTAATCCCGCAAAGGGTGGCCGCAGACAAAACACCTCCAAGTCACTCTGTCACCCACCATTTGACTCCCCTCCCCCCAACTCACCCCCCTCTCCCTCATATACCTCTCAACTCCATCCCTCCACCTCATCCTCGGTCTACCCCTCCCTCTCCCTCCCTCCACCTCACCTACATACACCCTCTTAGCCAGTCTTTCATTCTCCATTCTCTCCACATGTCCAAACCACCTCAGTGTATTTCTCCTAATCTTTTCAACCACATCCACATCTACCCCACAACGTTCCTTCACTTCTTCATTCGTCAACCTGTCCCTCCACTCACTCCACATGCTCCTCTCAAGTAACTCATTTCCACTGCTCTCACTCTTGACTTGTTCCCCTCTTGCAAGGTCCACGCCTCGATTCCATACGTCAGGGTAGGGATCACAATACCATCATGCAGTGACTTCTTAACTTCCATACTCACCTCCCTATTTCTCATCACTGCTTTCAGTGTACCAACAACCTTTCTTCCCTGCTGTACCCTTTCACGTACTTCATCCCCCAAAGTTCCATCCTTACTCATCACACTACCCAAGTACTTGAATGCACTCACATTCTCCATATCCTTACCATCCAACCTCACTGCACACTCTGTGACTTCATTCCTCTCAAACACCATAACTTTACTTTTGTTTACATTAACTTTCAGATTCCTCCTCCTACAGACTGTCCCAAATTCATTCACCAAACCTTGCAACTCCCATTCATCTTCACTCAACAATACTGTATCATCAGCAAATAGCAACACCGGAAGCTTCCAAATCTCACCCTCATTCATTAGGGCCAGCCCCACATCCACTGCCCTACCTTGCACCTCCTTTACAACCCCATCCATATATATATTAAACAGCCATGGAGACATCACACACCCCTGTTTCAGTCCCACATTGAGATCAAAGAACTCACTCAGCTCACCATCCACTCGCACCGTAGCCCCAGCTCCCTCGTACATACTCTTCACAGCACTCAGCAATTTCCCCTCCACTCCATATATTCTTAATACCTTCCACATACCTTGCCTATCTATTCTGTCATAAGCTTTCTCCAAGTCCATGAAGGCAGCATACACTTTCCTTCCCTTCTCTAGATACTTCTCCACTAAACATCTTAGAACAAATATCTGATCTACACACCCTTTTCCCTTCCTAAATCCCCCTTGTTCTTCTCCAACTAGCTCCTCTGTCATATGCCTAACCCTATCAATGAGTATTCTACCATATATTTTACCAGTCACACTAAGAAGGCAAATACCCCTATGGTTACCACATACTTCTCTCTCCCCTTTTCCTTTGTACAGAGGAACAATTATGCCTGATTTCCAGTCCTCTGGAACCCTTCCCTCTTCCCAAGCCAATCTACACAACTTCCATATCCACTCCACAACAATCTCACCCCCATACCTACAGAAAGAGACACATCAGAAATTTAAGGCCTCATCAGTCAACGGGACACACTACGACACTCCCCAACGCCCCATACACAAGACACCATACAACAAATACAGGAACTCAACACTCAGATAAACAATAAAATATCAGAACAGCAAACACTAAACTGGAAAAATTATCTCCAAATATTGACCACAAAACAAACATCAGCAAACTCTACGAAACACTAAACGGCATCACACGTTCCATCAGCAACACTACACAGTCACACGCTGCCATCACAACAACGGACACCATATCTTCAAACAAACAACAAGCAAACTCTCTCATCAATCACTTTTCACATGTCAGCCATCTAAATCCCCATCGCAACGACTGACGGATCATCCGACGTAAGAGGCACATCCCCACAGACCCAGACTACTCACCTTTCACTTACAACCAGACGAAGCGCATCATTAGCAACCTTAAGCACTCATCTGCCTGTGGACCAGACAACATAAGCAACATTCACCATAAACACCTTGGACCACAAGGCATACAAGCACTCACCAACATATCGAACTGCAGCTACTCACACAACACAATACCCAACATCTGCTAGTGTGGCATTATGATCACTATCCCTAAACCCAACAAAGACCCCACATTACCTTCCTCACACCGCCCCATCACACTCCTCTGCACTCCCTCTAAATTCACTGAAAGATTGGTACTACAACTAATAATGCCTCACACCCCCCTAGTCCAATCACAACATGGCTTTAGGCCACTACACTCCACTAACACTCTTCTTACAGACCTTACACAGAGAGTTTTTGATGGCGTGAATTCAGTTAGGCCACCACACAGAACACTCTAGTCACACTAGACATTAGCAAAGCTTTTGATGCTATCCCCCACCACAACCTCACAAACAAAATATTCAACACAAACATGCACAATAACACAAAAAGATGCTTGGCAAACTACTTAGCAGGCAGATGTGCACATGTAACATTTGCTGGTCAGTCTTTGAATATCAGAAACTTCACAAATGGTGTCCCCCAAGAATCTGTTTTGTCCCCTACATTCTTTAACCTATACATGCATGACATACCCTCACCCCACACACCAAAGATACACATAGCTTCCTGTGCAGATGACATAACACTCACATGTGCACACCAAAATGCAAACACAGCTGCACACATCCTCCAACCTTGCCTCAACACACTACACGAATGGTTCACCACAAACAGGCTCAAAATAGCCCCAGCCAAATCTACAGTGACCCTTCTCACAAACTGGACAGCAGAACTTAGTCACATTCCACACCTCAGCATAAACAACACTCCCTTACCACACACACACACAAAATCCTTGGTGTAACATACAATACATCAGTGTCATAAATAAATAATAAATAAACTTCATGAATGGAGTAATACATGGCAAATGGAATTCAATGTGGACAAGTGTCATGTAATCAAGTTTGGTAAAAGTGGAAAAAGACCTGGTTGGGATTATACATTAGGAAATAAAACCCTACACACATCAGAAAGAGAGAAGGACCTAGGTGTGATTATCAGTAAGACTCTCTCTGGCTGACCACATCAGCTAGAAGGCACGGAACATGTATACACTGCTTGCAAATATGAGAATAGCATTCACATACATAAATGAAGACATGCTAAGAAAGATAACAACATCATTCATCAGACCAACCCTGGAGTATGCATCAGTAGTCTGGAGTCCTCATCTCAAAAAACACATGGACAAGATTTAAAAAGTTCAAAGGGCTGGTACAAGATGGGTACCAAGCTTAAGGGATCTAAGCTATGAAGAAAGACAAAATAAACTGAATCTACCAACACTACAGGAGAGAAGGAAAAGAGGTGACATGATTATGCTATATAAATGCATATCAGGGAAGGAGAAAATAGACATAAATGATTACTTAACCTGTGGGGAAGCATCAGCAAGAGGACACTGCAAAAAACTGAATAAGAAGAGAGGTGATAAAGACGTAAGGAAATTTAGTTTCCCAAATAGAGCAATTGATCAGTGGATTGCATTACCGAATGAAATAGTGTGTGCCAAAACAATTCACAATTTTAAGGATATGTACGATAAATATGGGTTAAGACACAGGACAGTATGAGCTTGACTCATTCCTGTAAAGATACAATTAGGTAAGAACAATTAGGTAAGAACATATGCTGTCATCTCTCCCCCCCCCTCGCCTGCCTCAGACCAGCTTCCAGAAGCATATCCATACTCAAATCACTAACCCCTCCATTCAGTCACTTAAAGATAACACACAGCTGCATGCACGGCCTCCTGATATCCACCCCCCTGAATCCTAACTCACTCGTGAGGACAGGGTCCACCTGGACAGGCTAAGATGTGGGCATCATCCAGCCCTCTTAAATTACCAGAAGAGGCTGGATGACTCCATCACTGATGCATATCCAGAATGCAACACAGCACCCCATACTATTAAGCACATTATGGAGGACTACATGGCACACAATCACTTATGCCAACTACACAACATACACTCCTTGAGAGGTCTGTGAGAAAGCCCGGTCTTCGCCGTGGCCTTCATTAGAGACTCGGGGCTGTTCAGCCAGACTGCCTAGGGAACAACTATTACTACTACCACCCCTAAACGCTGGGCTGTTTTTAGTGTCGTCATTCTTTCAGTGCGGTAATTTTTTCGAAAATAGTTTGTTTTCAAACTTTCATATTGTATCTCGGAAACAGTTAGGGAAACAAATGAAAAACCATATTACTTACCAACTCTTCTTTTTGCGAATGAAAATATCCCCAGGTCTGTAGGTCGTTGGGTCGATGAGTAATGACATGAGGAAGAGGACTAATTTTTGGCATGAGAGCAGGATGTATTCGTTCATCTGTCTGCGGCCCTGACTATGGCTTTGCTTTTAACATGATAATTTCTCCATTACTGGATACACAAGCCCTTATACTCCGGACTTAAATTTTGCAGCAATGTCAGATAGTGTGCATTAAAAAAAAAAAAAAAAAAAAAAAAAAAAAGTTTTATGTCAGGTATCCCCAAAGAGCTAAGGCATTGCCCCTGGGTAGAGGACTTTTGGATTGGAGCGTGTAGCATTTTATGACCGGATGCCCTTCCTGTTGTCTACCAATGACCCTTGGGTGAATTCAATCCTCTGACCCTTTGGTCAGAGTGGAGCGCTCTAACCACTGAGCCACGGGATAAAAGAAGAGCAGAACTTTGAACCTGTTGATTTTGTTTGTTATTTTATGCACTCAGAATACTAGACAAAGCATGGAGTTACAATATATCATTTGAAAGCTTAGAAGCTGCTCTTTGCCATGATAAAATCAGATAGAAGGAATAATGATCATGGGCAGACATAAAAAATAAAATAAAGAAAGCAGTATTGCTGGCCAAAAGCGTAAAGAATTTACAACTCATGTAATATGTGTACAGACATGAAACTTGCTGGTATTTGAAGCCATACAGGTGTATAGATATTCCTAGAAGACGTGCAGGTTATTCCCTGCCTCTTGTGGTAACTGGGGTGGTATTCTGGGCAAAATCCCTTGTTTCACTTGGGGCAGACATAGCAAGTCCATGTTCATTTATTTTTGTCAATAATAGCCCAAAACAGCACTATCATGTAGTGTCATATATCACAACTTATGCCTGATATACTCATTTACCAGTGGATGTATATTAGGCATTTCACTCATAAATCTGCCAAAAGGGATAATATATACCATGTACCCGATTTCCACTCACTCACAAGCAAGATGGTGGACCTACTGCTCTCTGTTTGACTCTGCAAGAAAAGCTGGGACGTGATTGGATAGCTATAGAGAGAATGGGAAACAATGGGCCAATCATAAGCCTCGATGTGTGACATCTAGCCCCAACCAAAACAAACTTCCCATTCTCACATTAGCGGGGCATTTGAAGGCAGCCACGATTGTGGCGTCAGGGAGTCAGCCGGGGAAGCCATGATCATGGCACACGGAGTATAAGGGCTAGACACAGTTTTCCAAGGCACGCCCTATGGCATGATCACTGAGCCCTTTCCTAGTATCCTTGGAAAGAGGCTTGGCAGGGGTGGATGAGGCAAAAGTCCATGTGAGGCAGGAATGGAACCGGATGAGAAGGTGTAACAAAATATCGTCTTACACCTGGCAGAGTCACAGAGATGACTGAAGTATGGTTGGCTTGGATGGCAGGACTCTCTCCCTAGCTTTTGGTGGCAAGATAAGTGACAGCCACTTCAAACTGTGGCGCGAAAACAAATGTAGTTCCTACCAACACCTGGCAAGAACCTGGTGCCTCTTTGCTTTTGGTCTCTGCTGACACCTGGTGATTAGGTTTTAAGTAGGGGCTTGACAAAGACCGAAGCATATCAGTTGGACTGCACAAAGTTACCATCTAAGAGGCATCTGTGTACTGTTTTACGGATAAAGTCTGCTGCGTGGTTATACTTATCTGGCAACTGTGACACACTGAATGGATCAAGTGGGCAATGTGTTTTACAATACAGGTATAACTCAATATACGATACCTTTAGATGCAGTACCCCGGCTTAATGATGGGGGTAGAAATTCCATCATACACTGCCTAACGATGGCCAAACCCCAGGTTTAATGATGGGTTTTGATTTTTTTACTGATTTTGATATTTTAGACTAATATTGTGTGGTTAGGTTGATTTATAAACTTTTTTTAGACTTAGATTAATGTGTTTTAGCCATGGGTGTGATGAACATTGTCATTTTGGGGTACAGTTTACTAAGCTTGATTTTTTCCAGACATATTTGACAAGTTTCAGATTTTATTTGTTGGTTTTAGTGAGTTATTTACAGGTGTTAGTCTTAGGTTAGCTTTTTTTTTTTTACAGCTGTTAGGCTATTTAGATTAGCTTTAAACTTGTTTTTGGATTCATTTGAGTAAATTTAGGACTTGGGCGGGGGGGAAAACCAAGGCTCAAAAACTCAGCACCATACTTTACATGGTAAATCTACCCCGAGATACGATACCCCACCTAATGATGGGTTGATGATGGCCAATACCCTCTTCAGGCATAAAATGATCCACAGGTATACATGGCGAGTGATGAGAAGGGTGGGTGGTGAACTAAGTGAAAGGAAGGCAATGATTGATTATGTGTGTGTGGATGAAAGGATGCGAAGATGTGTAATGGATGCAAGAGCTTATAGAGGTTGGGGGTGTGGACTTTCTGACCACTACTTGGTGGTGGCCAAAATTAGGATCCAAGTAAGATGGAGAAATAAAAGAAGGGAAAGACGAGAGGAAGGAGTAGTTGCAAGGAGAGTGGAAAGGTTATAAGAGGATGAGAAAAAGACAGAGTATAAGAGAGAAGTGGAGGAACAATTGGGCAAATATGAATTGGAGCGGATGGGAGACGTGGAAGGTGTGTGCAGGATATTTACAGAAGAAATATGTGCAGCATGTGATGTGGCGGAGGGTTAGTGCCCCTCCCCGGAAAACAACTAACTAAAAAAACAAACAATAAGCCTCGGACAAGGACTGACCAAACGTTGACGACCAAGGACCGGACAAAGGACATTGCAATTGGAACGTGGAATGTAAGGGGAGCAAATGATGAGGTGAAAGAGAGAGAGATTGTCCAGGTGCTTGAGGATGCGAAAGTGGATGTATGTGGAATAACTGAAACAAAATGGAGAGGAGAAAGTGTGAGAGAATGGGAGTATGGATGGGGTATATGTGCAGGAGTAGGTGAGAATGAGAGGGCAAAGGAAGGAGTATGTATAGTTGTGAGTAAAAGATGGAAGAGGAGCATAAGACAGTATGGATCAGTTGGATCAAGGATTGTGTGGGTAAAGTTGAAAGTTGGAATACAAATGTGGGCGATTGTGTGTGTGTATGCGCCAACTCAAGATCGTGCTAGAAGAGTGAGAGAAGAGTTCTGGACAAATGTAGAAGTGTGCATGGAAAAGTTTGGAAGGAATGATAGAGTGTTTTTGATTGGTGATATGAATGGCAAAGTTGGGAATGTGAAGGTGGATGGAATAGTTGGTGAGTGGGGTGTGCCTGCTGAGATAGATGAGAATGGGAGTGCGTTAGTGGACATTTGTGCTGGGAGGGGGTTGGTGATAGCCAATACCCTCTTCAGGCATAAAATGATCCACAGGTATACATGGCGAGTGATGAGAAGGGTGGGTGGTGAATTGAGTGAAAGGAAGGCAATGATTGATTGTGTGTGTGGATGAAAGGATGCGAAGATGTATATTGGATGCAAGAGTTTATAGAGGTTGGGGGAGTGGACTTTCTGACCACTACTTGGTGGTGGCCAGAGTTAAAGTTCAAGTAAGATGGAGGAATAGAAGAAGGGAAAGACGAGAGGAAGGAGTAGTTGCAAGGAGAGTGGAAAGGTTACAAGAGGATGAGAAAAAGGCAGAGTATAAGAGAGAAGTGGAGGAACGATTGGGCAAATATGAGTTGGAGCAGATGGGGACGTGGAAGGTGTGTGTAGAATATTTACAGAAGAAATATGTGCAGCATGTGATGTGGTGTGTGGAAGGAAGAGAAGACGGAGGGGGGTGCAAGGAACAGCGTGGTGGACTGAAGAGGTGAAACGGGCTGTGGCACAAAAGAAGAAAGCATACAATGAATGGATGAGAAATAGGGGCGTGGAAGAAGTTGAGAGGCGGAAGAGAGAGTTATATGTAGAAAGAAAGAGAGAGGTGAAAAGATTAGTAAGAGAGGGTAAGAAGAGAGTGGATGAGGAATTTGGAAGGAATTTGAGTGTAAAGTGGAGGGACTGTAAGAAAATGTTCTGGAAAGAGGTGAAAAGAGTAAGTCAGGGTGGAAGTGGAGTTAGCAGGGGAGTGAAAGATAAAAATGGTAGATTACTAGTGGAGAAGGGAGAAAAAGTGAGCAGATGGAGAGAACACTTTAAGGAATTGTTGAACGTGGAGGATGGAAGTAATGCGAGTATAAGTGGCTGGGGAATGGCTGGGAGAAGGAGGGAGGTGAGAAGACAGGAAGAAATCAGTAGGATAGAAGTTGTGGAAGCAATGAAGAAAGTTAAATCAGGGAAATCCCCAGGAATTGATGGAGTGTGTGGTGAAATGCTGAAGCATGGGGGAGAGATAGTAGTAGAATGGATGTGGAAGATGTGCAGATTGGCCTGGGAGGAAGGTAGAGTCCCGGAGGATTGGAAGTCAGGTATAACTATTCCCTTGTACAAAGGAAAAGGGGAAAAAGAAGTGTGTGGTAATCATAGGGGCATTTGTCTTCTTAGTATAATAGGAAAAGTGTATGGTAGGATACTTGTTGACAGAGTTAGAGAAAGAACAGAGAAATTAGTTGGAGAAGAACAGGGAGGCTTTAGGAAGGGAAAACGTTGTGTAGATCAGATATTCATTCTCAGATCTTTAGTGGAAAAGTTTCTAGAGAAGGGAAAGAAGTTGTATGCGGCTTTCATGGATTTGGAGAAAGCATATGACAGGGTGGATAGACTAGGATTGTGGAAAGTGTTAAGAATATATGGAATAGATGGGAAGTTGTTGAATGCTGTGAAGAGTATGTACGATGGTGCGAAGGCTGCAGTGCGTGTGGATGGTGAACTAAGTGAATTTTTCTCTTTGAAAGTTGGGTTGAAACAGGGATGTGTCATGTCTCCATGGTTGTTCAATCTGTACATGGATGGGGTAATAAAAGAGGTATAAGGTAGGGTAGTGGATGTTGGAGTGGCCCTGGTGAGAGAGGATAATGTTTGGAAACTCCCTGTACTGTTGTTTGCAGATGATACCGTGTTGTTGAGTGAAGACGAAGGGGAGCTGCAAGGCTTGGTGGATGAGTTTGAGAGAGTGTGTAAGAAACGGAATCTAAAGGTGAAAGTAGGGAAGAGTAAAGTGATGGTCTTTGAGAGAGGTGAAGTCAGTGAATGTACAGCGAGGTTGGATGGTGAGGAATTGGAAAATGTGAGTACGTTTAAGTACTTGGGTAGTGTGATGAGTAAGGATGGAGGTTTGGAGGGTGAAGTGCTTGAAAGGGTACAGCAGGGAAGAAAGGTTGCTGGTTCTTTGAAAGCAGTGATAAGAAACAGGGAAGTGAGCATGGAAGTGAAAAAGTTACTACATGACAGTATTGTGATATCAACTCTAACGTACGGAAGTGAAGCTTGGATGTTGTTGGAAGGACACAAGTCAAGAGTGAGAGCCGTGGAAATGAGTTATTTAAGAGGAGCCTGTGGAGTCACATGGAGAGACAGGCTGACGAATAAGGATATAAAGGAGCGTTGTGGTGTTGATGTGGATGTGATAGGAAGCGTTATGAGGAACACACTGAGGTGGTTTGGCCATGTGGAGAGGATGGAGGGTCAGAGACTGACGAAGAGAGTGTATGTGAGTGAGGTGGATGGGGAAAGAGGGAGGGGGAGGCCGAGGATGAGATGGAGAGATGGGGTGGAGAGGTATATGAGAGAGGGGGGTGTGAGTTGGGAGCAGGGGAGTGAAATGGCGGGGGACAGGGCGACTTGGAGGCGATTTGTTTGTGGCCACCCCAAACGGGATTGAGGCGTCTGGCAATAGATAGATAGATGTGATGTGGTGTGTGGGAGGAAGAGAAGTCGGAGGGGGGTGCAAGGAACAGCGTGGTGGACTGAAGAGGTGAGACAGGCTGTGGCACAAAAGAAGAAAGTATACAATGAATGGATGAGAAATAGGGGCGTGGAAGAAGTTGAGAGGCGGAAGAGAGAGTTATATGTAGAAAGAAAGAGAGAGGTGAAAAGATTAGTAAGAGAGAGTAAGAAGAGAGTGCGTGAGGAATTTGAGTGTAAAGTGGAGGGACTGTAAGAAAATGTTCTGGAAAGAGGTGAAGAGAGTGAGACATGGTGGAAGTGAGGTTAGCAAGGGAGTGAAAGATAAAAATGGTAGATTACTAGTGGAGAAGGGTGAAAAAGTGAACAGATGGAGAGAACACTTCAAGGAATTGTTGAACATAGAGGATGGAAGTAATGCGAGTATAAGTGGCTGGGGAATGTCTGGGAGAAGGAGGGAGGTGAGAAGACAGGAAGAAATCAGTAGGATAGAAGTTGTGGAAGCAATGAAGAAAGTTAGATTGGGGAAAGCCCCAGGAATTGATGGAGTGTGTGGTGAAATGCTGAAGCATGGGGGAGAGATAGTAGTAGAATGGATGTGGAAGATGTGCAGATTGGCCTGGGAGGAAGGTAGAGTCCCGGAGGATTGGAAGTCAGGTATAATTATTCCCTTGTACAAAGGAAAAGGGGAAAAAGAAGTGTGTGGTAATCATAGGGGCATTTGTCTTAGTATAATAGGAAAAGTGTATGGTAGGATACTTACTGACAGAGTTAGAGAAAGAACAGAGGAATTAGTTGGAGAAGAACAGGGAGGCTTTAGGAAGGGAAAAGGTTGTGTGGATCAGATATTCATTCTTAGATCTTTAGTGGAAAAGTTTCTAGAGAAGGGAATGAAGTTTTATGCGGCTTTCATGGATTTGGAGAAAGCATATGACAGGGTGGATAGACAAGGATTGTGGAAAGTATTAAGAATATATGGAGTAGATGGGAAGTTGTTGAATGCTGTGAAGAGTATGTATGATGGTGCTAAGGCTGCAGTGCCTGTGGATGGTGAACTAAGTGAATTTTTCTCTTTGAAAGTTGGATTGAAACAGGGATGTGTCATGTCTCCATGGTTGTTCAATCGGTACATGGATGGGGTAATAAAAGAGGTACAAGGTAGGGTAATGGATGTTGGAGTGGCCCTGGTGAAAGAGGATAGTGTTTGGAAACTCCCTGTACTGTTGTTTGCAGATGATACTGTGTTGTTAAGTGAAGACAAAGGGGAGCCACAAGGCTTTGTGGATGAGTTTGGGAGAGTGTGTAAGAAACGGAATCTAAAGGTGAATGTAGGTAAGTGTAAAGTGATGGTCTTTGAGAGAGGTGAAGTCAATGAATGTACAGCAAGTTTGGATGATGAGGAATTGGAAAATGTGAGTACATTTAAGTACTTGGGTAGTGTGATGAGTAAGGATGGAGGTTTGGAGGGTGAAGTGCTTGAAAGGGTACAGCAGGGAAGAAAGGTTGCTGGTTCCTTGAAAGCAGTGATAAGAAACAGGGAAGTGAGCATGGAAGTGAAAAAGTTACTACATGACAGTATTGTGATACCAACTCTAATGTATGGAAGTGAAGCTTGGACATTGTTGGAAGGAGAAGAGTGAGAGCAGAGGAAATGAGTTATTTAAGAGGAGCCTGTGGAGTCACATGGAGAGACAGGCTGACGAATGAGGATATAAAGGAGCGTTGTGGTGTGGATGTGGATGTGATAGGAAGCTTAATGAGGAACACACTGAGGTGGTTTGGCCATGTGAAGATGATGAAGGTGAAAGACTGACGAAGAGAGTGTATGTGAGTGAGGTGGAGGGGGAAAGAGGGAGGGGGAGGCTGAGGATGAGATGGAGGGATGGGGTGGAGAGGTATATGAGAGAGGGGGGTGTGAGTTGGGAGCAGGGCAGTGAAATGGCGGGGGACAGGGCAACTTGGAGGCGATTTGTTTGTGGCCACCCCAGATGGGATTGTGGCGTCTGGCAATAGATAGATAGATAGAATTGCATCATTAAACTGAGGTATACCTGTATTTAACTGTTTATATCCAGTGGTTGAAGTGATGAAAACATATTGTCTCTTGTGCATCATGATTCCAGTTGGGCAAAAATTTCTCACTGGAAGAAGCATTGTCTAATTCATTTCATATGTTAGATATCTTAGTTGTGAAGAATGAAAGAAAATCAGAAGCCAGAGAAGTTAGTTAAATTTTGACCCGTCAGATTATTCGGAACAGCAGGCAGCTTTTTTTTTTTTTTTTTTTTTCACACATGTCAGTATTATCTTGGTGATAATACTCTGCCTTTAGGAGTTTTCCAGTATGGACGACACCCCTTTTCGGAAGACCAATGATTCTGTTTGGTTTGATTCAAGCATCATTCACATTATGCTTTCCCATGTTATGTATGCAAAGAATTGATAAATGGACCATACCACAGAAAATTATCATGTTGAGGGATTGTCTTTAAAACTTCAGGAAAATTATGGTCAGTGATAGATCCAAGCTCATTATTATTATTATTATAAATATTCACTAGAATGTTGGAAGAAAGATAAGAAGAATCATTGTTGCTTAACCCTTTAACCGCGGGTATTGTTTTGGTCTGACTGTCCTCTCCCGCGGGGGTTTCAGCCAAATGTAAACAAACCTTTAAACCTTAATAACTCTGCACAGAATAAAGCTAGAGAAAAAAATAAGGTACCATTAGAAAGTACTAACCTTCAGCTTTCCATTGATGTAGGTTTCATGACTTTGTTGACTTTCACAGGACAGGGAGAGCCGTTAGAAGTGAGGGGTGTGAAATAACTATTTTACGCCCCACACACCAGTACCAAGTGCCAACCACTCTCTCATAATAGTAATATAAACATATATGAACACTGTACATAAGATAAACACCCACTCTGTGTTCACTGAGGTAGGTAAAAGGCACTTCCCTGTGGCTGCGCCCGCTCTTCACTGCGGCTGCGCCTCACTTCACTGCGGCGGCACCCGCTCACTGACGTTTCATGCGATCTTTTCATTATTTCTAACTTCTAATATTATTTTACATATAATCTGGGCAATATACATTATATTTACACTGCACTTATTACTATATTGCGTCACTGTCGCATCACAGAATTACACAAGTGCCGCAGATTCTCTTATTACAATATCACTTATTATACTGGCCAATATTTACATTTTTTTCTAGGCAAAATATCCCTTATTACTACATTATCCATTATACAATTATTGGCAAAGCACGTCACTGTCGCATCACTATATATCACTGTCACTTTCAGTATTTACTCAGAGAGTGGTACTCGGCAAAGCAGGGAGTTACACATAGAGCGACTTGGCATTCCAGGCACTGGTGTGTGCTCATTTTTCTCGTCCTAGGCCTCCGTGTGGTGTTATGACATACTCTGCAGCAGCCCTGTGACAACCTGCCACCTGCTGTAAGAGGCAATTTCACAAGCTGGTGCCGGCTCATGTAATTGCGGCACTCAAGACGGTCAGGTTGTGTGTCAGAGTGTCGCCTCGGGATCAATGCCGTCACCTGACCAAATCGTGCAAGTAGCTGCTGCACGACAGTCTTGGAAAACTGTCTCAGTGATGGTTGCCTTATGCCCCCGACTTGTGTCTTGTAGAGAATGAAGGTGTTGAGCATGCACATATCGAGCATGTGCAGGCAAGCCTTCCTGTACCATCGGGTGTTTCTCCTGAGACAGTCGATTTTGCCAATCATCATATCAGACTTATCAACAAGTCTCATATTGACATTGTAATCAATGACGGCATCAGGCTTCATGATTGGCTCTTCCGTCCTGTAGCTGACCTTCCCAGTTCTCTGCAATTCCCCCTCGTGGATGGTGCTGATCATATTCATGACCTTCTTGTCATGCCACCTGATCGCCAGAAGCTTGTCTGCCTTCTTCAGGTGTACATCTCCCTTGGATGATGATGATGCTTCGGGGAAACTTGGCCACTCTTTCCTATAGCTCCATACAGTGCCAACAGTGCCAATGCCGTGTTCAGCAAGGTACAGTAATCCCTCTAATATCCGGACGCCCAATAACCGAACATCCCCACTAACTGAACCTTATCGTCCTGGGATCAAACATTCCCAAAATGGTCCGAAAATAAAAAAAAATTGGAAAAAAAATCGATTTTTTGCCGTCCGTAATTTGAACTTGCTGCGCGCGCCGCGTGAGAGCATTGTTTTGGTTCGTCATTCCTCCGACGTCCGATAGAGCGCCGCTGCATCCTCCCCACTTCCCGCCTGTCTCTCACCGCGACAAGACCTACGCTCTTCGTCATGGCTGCCCACGTGCTCGCTTTTGTGGTGGTGCCGTACTTGCTGCAAGGCCTCCTGCTGCTCTCTGCCCTACTCTTAGTGTGTGTGATGATGGCCCCGCCTCCTGAGAAAAGGAAGAGAGTGGTGTTGACTCTGGAGAAGAAACGGGAGATATTGGAGAAGGTTGATGCGGGTTGGTCTTCCTCTCGCATTCTCCGCGAGTTCAACCTGGCCCGGTCGACTTTGTTTGATATCAAGCGTTCCCGAGACAAGCTCATGCAGTACACGGCTGACTTCTCGTCGAGAAGCAAACGCAACGTGGAGAGGAAGGTTATGTTTACTCCCAAGTATGCAGAGATCGACCGCTCCACGTTGATTTGGTATCGACAGCAACGTGCAGCTGGTGTGATGGTACGTGGAACGGAGCTGAAGGCTGCTGCTGAGAAGTTTGCAAGGCTTCACGACGCCCTAGACTTCAAGGCATCCGAGGGTTGGCTCTTCGCGTTCAAGTTGCGACATGGCCTTACTAACCGTAAAGCACATGGCGAAGCATTGGACGCTAACGAGGATGGAGTGGACGAGTTTCGGCACAAGGTGAAAGGCTTGATCGACAGGGAGGGCCTCACTCTCGGTCAAGTCTATAACGCTGACGAAACTGGCCTATTCTATCGCTCGGTGCCAACGAACACTCTCGCCGATGAGACGGAGAAGCGTGTACCTGGCCGCAAGCTTTCTAAGGAACGGATATCTGCTTTGTGTTGTGCCAATGCTAACGGCATGCACCGGCTTAAGCCCGTTATTGTTGGCCGTGCAAAGCAGCCTCGGTGCCTTCGTGGGGTGATGGATGTCCTTCCTGTCATATGGTACCATTCTTTGAAAGCATGGTTCACAGCTGTGATTTTCAAAGACTGGTTTCACCATCACTTCGTCAAGGAGGTCATACATTACCAGACGAAGACACTGGGAATTCCTCGCGACCAGGTAAAGGCTCTCCTTCTCCTCGACAATGCACCTGCCCACCCGTGCGACAAGGACTTGGTTGCTGAGAATGGCCGTATTAGGTGCATGTTTCTGCCACCTAATACGACTGCTCTCATTCAACCAATGGACCAAGGAGTGATCGTGGCAACAAAGCGCCTGTACCGTCGGAAGTTCCTGGACGAGGTGATGGTGGTTCTCGAGGACGAGGACGAGCGCAGGGAAGGACGTGACACTCGAGGCAAGCGGACTTTGGAAAACCTTCGCCGCTACAACATCAAGTCTGCGCTGTACAACTGGGCTAGTGCATGGAAGGAAGTCCCTGTGAAAACTCTTGAAAATGGTTGGTCTCGTCTGCTTCTCGGAACAGATGTGGAGTACGATTTCCTAGGGTTTGACGTGGATGACTTCCATGCACGGCTACATACGCACGGCGACGATGTTGATGTGGACGATGTTCGTGAGTGGTTGGACGACGACGAGGGCGATCCTGGGTATCAGACGTTGTCTGATATCGAGATCGCGTCTTCGGTTGCTGGTGTCAGTCCCGAACTTGAAGATTCCGACGACGAAGGCAATGATGATGCAGACTCCGCCCAGCAGGACACTACTCCAGCCATCCCCAAGCTGAGCGCACTCCGGGAACATCTAGAGTTCGTCCTAGACTACCTGGAACACCCGGACTGCGACAGGGAGATGGGGCCCTTGGGACTCGTGGAGGAAGTGCGTGCTTTCCGGCAGCGCATCATCAATCGCTAGAATCGTCGGTCCTTGCGTCAGTCAACGATTGACAGTTTTTTCAGGCCCGTGACCCCCGCTGTGCCAAGCCCTGGTTCCACTCCATTGCCTCCCCAAGACAGGCCCTCATGCTCCGAGCCACAGCCCAGCACATCAGCTACAGTGGAGTCACCGCTCGACGTGAGTTTGCGGCTGTCTTCAGAGTCTTCTGTAGTCGGTACGCCATCACCACTACCCACCGATGCACCCCTTGGACGCCTGCCAGTGATACTCTCGGGCTCTGACAGTGAATAAACAGCAAGAACTTCTCCACTAGACCACACGGGAATTTTGAGTGTTGTGCAGTGAAAAAAACGTTGTGTTGTGTTAAGGTTTTCAAGTTGGGAGAAAAGACTAAGTAGAAAAGAAATTTAACGTAACTAACCTTCTTTGTTTTGGCTTTGGAAACTTAAAAAAACTTGGGAAAAGTTAATGTGCAACACTTAAATTTAATGGAACATTATTTGGACTAAAGTGAACACTGTGAAAAGAACGGACTTCTGTGTGTTAGTGACTAAGTTCAGTGCAAGACTTCAGGAAGAGTGTAGTGCAAGTGCTTCAGGAAATCGTTCTTACTGTCAGAGTCCGAGAGGAGGCGGTTATTCATCGAGGTGGCCAGGGACTTGCTGTAAGTAGCCAAAATGTTTCATGTTGTACTATTTTCCATACTATATTTACCAGAATGTTTCATATTGTATTTTTTCCCATACTATACTTACCAGAAAGTGTCATACTGTACTTCTTTCCATACTAAACTTACCTCATGCATGTGCAGTAGGAATGTGTTTTTCAGAGTTCGGTTAGGTTCGGTTAGGTTAGGTTCGGTTAGAGTCCATAAGTACCAGAATGTTTATTAATGTATGAACATACTTCTAAACCCACATTTTATGTGTCTATTGCATTTATTTCAGTCATTTATGTGCCTTATTGGTGTGATTTGGGTGTTAAATAGGTGCTATGCATGTCCGGAGGGAGTTGTATAGGTGTTTCTCTGTGTTAGGGTCCGTAAGTACAAGTCCATAAGCTGGGGCCCAATATCCGGACAAAACCAATATCCGAACCTACCGATGGCTCTATTGATCCGGATATTGGAGTGATTACTGTATTTGGAGAGTTTCGGTGCTGTGTAGTAATTGACTGTGTACAGCACATGATTACCACCAAAATACCTCTCCATCAGCACTTTTACAACGGAGCCAGAGAAGCCAAGGGGGTCTTTCCTGTTCACGTCCATTGTACTAGCCGAGTAGATGACAAAATCCAGGATATACCCCGTCTCACAGTTACACAGCACAAAGAACTTTATCCCAAAGCGGTGGCGTTTGCTGGGGATGTACTGCATGAATTTGAGACGTCCTCTGAACAATACCAGGGATTCGTCTATGACAACTTTCTGCATAGGCCGGAAAAATCGCATAAATCGATCCCTAATCCTGTTGAGAAAATCCCTCACTTTCCACAAAGGGTCAGTTTGGGACGGGTTTGCATTGTCAGCGAAGTGCAGGTATCCAAGCAGCTGTCGCAACCGATCCCGTGACATATACTTCCCGAATATTGGGATAGTAGTAATGTCATCCACGAGCCAGTACTCCTCCAACTCATGTCTCTCTATATGGGGCATCAGAAACATTAGTGCAAAAAAAACATACAGCTCTCTGATTCCGACAGGCAACCACGACACTTGCTTTGGTGAGCCAATAGGTCCCAGCCCTTCTGCTGCACACTGAGCTGCATACCTATTGGTCTCATCGCTGACATGCTGCACGATTTCATCATCCATGAAGGCCAGGAAGTAGTCAACAAAGTCATCTTCTGCGTTGCATGGGAAGGCAGGCTGTATTCCAGCATTTGTCATATCAAACGGCGGATTGTGTGGCTGAAAATCTGCACCATCAGACCAAACAAATGCATCCATTTTCCCTGTGCGTGGTTCAGTGGCAGTGGCAGGTTGCATTGCACTCGTTTCCCCGTGAGAAGGAGCTGAGGTGGAGGCAATGGGTGAGGCAAGAGGTGAGGCAGGATGCGAGCGGGAGGGGGGTGAGGCAGTAGGCAACGGGGAGGGGGATGAGTGCGGGGGCGGTGAGTGGGGGGGTGGCGAGGGTGAGGGAGCTGAGCGGGGGGCAGGCGGGGGGGTTTCTGACCTGGTGCGTGGTGAAACTTGACCCTTTCTACCCCTCTTATCACCTCGCTTATTTCCTCGCTTATCGCCCAGCTTTGCCCTCCAACTGCCATGCATCCCCTTTGTTCTAGGCCTGCCTGCACGGCCTGCATGGCCTGCCTTCCCTCGCTTTGCAGGCTCTGGGAATTCGTACTCCTCAGATGATGTAGACTGAGGAGAGGGCACGGCAGATGATGATGATGATGTGAGGGCAATAGGGCCAGGGGAATGGGAAATTGATGGGAAATGCTTACTAGGGCCTGGTGTGGGAGACGTAAGCCTGCGCTTCACTCCCTTCCCACGTGCAATACCAGATTTGCCCATAGGAGCCTTCCCTTTCCCAGAGTAAGTTGGGGGTGGTGGGGGGGAAACAACACGATCACTTTCATCACTGTCACTATCAATGGAAAATGGTTCACCACCAATCACTGCCAAATCGTCACTGCTTGCTGTGAGTGTGTCACTTTCACTGCCACAATCAAGAGTAGTACTTACTGTTTTGTCCAGCTCAGTTCTAATTTCAGGAGTGCTCAACCCCTTCTGCCTCGCCGTCAGCAGTTCATTCACCGGTGTAGAGGTAGAGGGAACACTAGCACTAATCACTTTCGAGGAGGAAGCGAGCGACGATGAGTCGGGACGGAGCGCCATTCTCACGCACAGAGCTGGACAGATACTGACTGATGCGGGTCAGGGCAGGGGTGGGGGGGGCCCCCTCGGGGTTGGAGGAGGGAGGTGTGGGATGGCTGGCGTGAAAGAACTCGACAGCTACTCTTGCGTGAGACACTTTGCGCGCCGGGAAAACGCACGGTGTTCAAAATATTCATGATCATTCCAGAATGACACCCGCAGTTTGGTCCAGTTTTGTCAATGTCATTCTGGAATGACACCCGCGGTTAAAGGGTTAAATGCTGATCAACTTCGCAACACATCAGATGATGGTCAAAATTCTTGTAATGTCTGAACGTGATAATCTTTTTATGAGAAGGGGGTTTTGAGATTTCAAACCTGAAAACAAACATAGCATGGTCGGAGACAGTTGGATCCGTTGAATCAACCTCCATATACAACATGCGACTGCAACCAACAGGGGATAAGGTCAAATTGAGGACATCTTGAGATGTGAGTCAGTTGATACATATATTTGTAATAATTATTCAGATCAATCAGTTTAAGGAATTCTGAAGAAAAAGATTTTGACAGTGGGTTGTCACTGCAATAATTCAAGTCACTGCAAATAATCAGACCACTGGATTTAAGGAAAAATGCATCTAAACTGACCAACTCCTCCACGAAGCCTCTGTCTGTGCCAGGATGGCCAGGTTGATAAGCAATTGCATTTGTATTACAGTACTTTACCAGTGGAAATTTATTAATGTATCTGTCTATGTACAGATGCCATAAACCCATAAGGGGTGGCCATAATTATGTCTTTGAGTTAGTTGTTGTACGGGGAGAGGCACTAACCCTCAACTCACTTGCCGACACGTAGGGAGCATGTATGGGTTGGTTATAAGGCAACCACCCAGCACTATAAATGGTGTCCTGGATTACAGGAAACCAGTAGGCTTGGCATTCAATGTAATAGCACCTGAAAAGGAAAGAAGAGTAATATAAAGTGACAGGAAACATGGTAAAAATAGGAAGAGAGGAGGGCAGACACAAAAAGAGCTATAAAGATGAATGAAGAAGTAGGCAGCACTACATTAGGTGAGTGGATGATGGTTGTCACCACCTACCGCCTTCCATAAATTAAAAGATGACATAATGTTAGAATTTATGTAAGAAACATTTGTGAGTGTCACGGAGTAGATGAGTACCACATCTTCACCCGGATGATCAGCAGCAGGTCTGTGAATACTTTAATTATTGATTGTGTTTTAGGCAAAGCACTGTGATCACTATCACTATCAGGCTCATACGGCCGTGTTTCAGTCAAACACTAAATGTCAAGCTCATGCTGATTTAAATGTTCATTAATGTAGTCTGTCGTATTTTGAATGGAATGAATGTTTAGAAGACCGACTTTTAACCAGTTTGAGAGATGGGGTTGTTAGGTTTTTGAATGGACAGAGTGGGTGTTTTTAATTATCCTGTTCCTGTGGGAAATCATAAGTGGACACTGTACAAGATGTAAAATGAGTCGCCAACTGAGAATTAGCATCAGCTTCTCAGTGCTTTATGGAAGAGCAGTTTATGCATTTGGGAGAGTCTTTGAAGTCATGGGCTCCAGCAGAAAAACACATTTGGGTTCATTGCTCTTTCTAGAACACTTCTCAGATGCATGAGCAAGACTCTGGCAGTGGTGACACAGTGCAACACAAAATCTGTCAGAGGCACGACATCTTGTAAGACGTATGTAGATAAAATTGTCCTTTACTTCAGTGGAGGAGCACACTTCAGGAGGCATCTTTAACCCCTACACCGCGGGCTTGTTTACCAATGACTTGCGTGTCCCGCGGGGTTATTTGGGCTCCGACAGACTCTCAAAAAATATTTTGCCAAAAATCAGTTATTAGTCCTAGAATAATAAAATTACATATGCTTATGGCACATACCTTCAGCTTTCTCCTGGAATGATTGTTGAGCCTTCGTCGGTTACCGTAGGACTTGTGGAGACCTCTGAAGTAGGGTAACGAAGTCTCCACTTTACACTTCCCGACAACCCTTAATATGATTACCACAGCCAGATACAAACACTATAAACACTATTCTACAATTTTCAAGTAGTTTGGGATCCATACTCAAAAAAAAAAAAAAAACACTGTGAAAGCAATGGAAATTACGAGCGCATCTGATCGTCGCACTAGCACTAGTTCACTCTTGATAGTCTGTCATTTATTATTCATAAAACCCCTCACACTTTATATTTCTATTACTATATAACACTTGTATATATCAACAGTCTTTATCCATAAGTTTCCTTCAGTAGTATTAGTTTATTGTCACTCTAGGGATTCAATTTCTTTCAGTAAAATACGTAGCATTCACTTTCTCGTCCTGTATACTAGCATTGAGAGTGAATGTCACTTTCATCTTCACTCTCATAACTCATAGCATTCAGACATGCTAGAGTGAAACTTTCACTTTCATTACTTCTAGGGTATATACTCGTATTCTTATAATACTACTCATTTACATTTCTATTTACGTTCTCTATTTTATTTACGTTATTTACATTTCTATTTTATTTACACTGTGTTATGCACTGTCACTTGAAGTAACTTATAAAACTATTTTCCATTGTTCACGTATATTTACATTCATTACTTTCACTTGCTGTTTACACATTATTTACACATTATTTACAATTCCACTTGCACTGGTTTACTCAATAGAAGGATCGTAGTCACTCTTTTATCGATTGTCAGCCCTTTACCTATTTCCATACGAGGTTTAGTAGGGCGTAAAGGTCACAGGGCCCTTTGCATGGGGGTGAAAAAGTCCTTGAAGTCAGCAAGAAGAAACATACGTACCCTCACTTCGGAAGATGAGAGTAAACTGATAACGGAGGGCCGGGGTAGAGGCCTACACAGGGGATATTCAGAGTTACCAATGTTAGCTCTTGAAACAGCTATGTCTAGCACTGAAATGATTGACAGGAAATCTAGACAATACATTATAAATTAGGTAGTTCCAGGTGAATGTAAATATCACTTAGGCTTCTCCCTTCCCTCCTTACATGTATATTTATTATGAAAATAGATTATACGGCATATTTCAAGAGGGAAAAAACAGCGAAAATTAGCGAACGAGTGCACGTGAGGTGTTGTTAGGTGATAATTAGCCAATTCCAGGTGTATGGCACTCTCACTTACCTTATTTCTTTCTTGTATATATTATTTGGTATAAGAATAGGACATAGGGCTTATTTCAATGGATGAAATCAGTGACAAATTCCAGGGAAGATTTACTTAGCGTAGCACGGCCGGGCAGGCGAGAGGATAGTGTAATGGAGGGGGGGTAGGGAGGGGAGTCAAGAACGGGGAGAAATGGCTAAATTGTCAACAATGGATGGGAGTACAGATGAGATTAGGAGTGCTGACTAGTGTTGAACATTGGCAGTACTGATAGATGATACAAGCCCCCACTTGGAAGCCCGGGTGAATTCAAAATAACAGAATCACAAAAGCGACGCCCCGCGGTATGATCCCTTGCTCCCAAGCGTCACGAAAGTGACACCCCGCGGTTAAGGGGTTAAGATGGCATTTTTAGTATCATTCATAGTTCTTGTGAAGAGAAAGTTGATAGTACAATGGCTTTCCACGAGCATCTTAATTTTGTTGTTCTTATCAAAAATGCCTGGAATGATGTCATAGTTATCCAGGGAAGAGTAAGTCCCATTACAGTCATCTTTGGCAGCATTTTCGTTAGCTCAGATACTTGTTAAATAACATCAGAACCAAAACATGACTTCATTGCTGCAATAGCATTTGCCTTAGCTTTTTCTGTAGGCAGCTTAATAAGGGCCACTGATCTTGTTTCCTTACAGGTACCAGTTTTAGCCCTTTCCACATCTCCGGTATCTGCAGACAGTTTAGTCATATCATTCTCAGTGCCATCCTTTGCTGTCAGCACCAGTACGTGTTGACTATGTTCTGTTCTGTCACAACTCAGATTGTTGATGGGATCATCCCTTTCCTACCACAGCTCCTTCAACTCTTCTCTGAAGATGTCAGCAAATGATGTAGTGGATTTATGGGGAGCTGCTTCAGTAGTGCTGATCCTGTCTTCCAAAGCTTTTAGCCTCAATGATATGTCCACCATAAAACTGTCATGAACATCTCTCAACAGTCCCTCGACCCTTTTTATGATAGTCTATACTTGCTCCGGGAGTACCCACATTGCAGCAACCACAGTACCACTGAATTCTGGGCTGTGTCTTTGACATAGAACTGTAATCATTATCCTCAAGGCCTACATATGTGATGTGATGCCAGTTGCTGCATTGCCAGCAGTTCAGTGCCTTGACTGCTTTCTGCATCCTGGACATTGAGTCTCATCAGCCATGTCTAGCCCAGTGAGCTGCGTGGGTAAACCCTGGCAGCACTAAAGTTGAAACTGATAGAATACAGACAAGAAAGAAAAAGGAACAAAGAAAGCAAAGAAAAACTTAGATGTGAAGCAGCACCTTCCCATTGGTTCTACTTGCATAGACACTTAATGTGCTATCAGCATGCACCACGTGAAGATGGGGATAGGCCTCCCAACTTCCCACAGATAAGGGTATGGATAGTTGCTAATACAGTATGCTAATACAGTAACTTTTCCCAATAACAAATTGGAAATGAGATGGTTGAATTCTGTGCAACAGCACATGTGGTAATAAGCTCATTTAGCCATTAAGGTGAAAGATCTCATCCCATTTGGTGTATATTGCCCATGCAATATGCCTTCATTTTTTTTTTTTTTTTTCCAGTTATGTGTTTCGGTTGTCATGCACGAGGCTAGGCCAGTGGGCAATAGGATATGTGACCAGTGATGGCAGCATCCTACAAACCATTCCTCAAAACAAATCACTCTGCCAGGCTCTCTTAGATGGCCACAGAGAAGGATTGTAAGTATATAGGAATTAGGAAGGGTTTATCTAATTCCTGCCCTTCATTATTTCTTACAGCTTATTGTATTATTATAGTAACACTTCATTATTAGCATAGGTTCTGTTTCTAGTTTCAGAGAGAGAGAGAGAGTTAATTATAGGTTGTTTCTAGTTTCTTAGAAAGAGAGAGAGAATTATAGGTTGTGTTTCTATTTACTTAGAGAGAGAGAGTGAGAGAGAGAGAGAGAGAATTATAGGTTGTGTTTCTATTTACTTAGAGAGAGAGAGAGAGAGAGAGAGAGAGAGAGAGAATGATTATAAGTTGTGTTTCTAGTTACTTAGACAGAGAGAGTGAGTGAGTGAGTGAGTGATGAATTAGTGCACTGCAAAGAAGGATTCCTGTAAGAATATAAAAATTTTTTATGCTAGCCAAGCTAGTGAAAGTTATAAATTTCTTCAGTAGGGAGCATTCACAGTCTTACATTTGGAGAGGTGGAAATTAAGGATCATCAAGAGGTAGATTATAAAGAGCTGAATGAGTATGTGTGTGTGTGAGAGAGAATGTAAAAAATTTGTAAGACAAAAGGTTATGAGAGAAATTAGGAAAGGTACATGGGTAATATTTAGTCCCATATTACCCCTTTGAGCTGTAGGGGCCTAAGAGTAGGGTACTATAGTCTAAATGAATTTAAGGGTAGATGACCAGCCACTTTCTCTTGATGGCATTATGTGATTGTAAAACCTCCAGTCACCACTTGAGAACCAAATAAAAGAAAAAGAGCTTCACTCTGACTGGATCATTCTAAATATTTTACCCCTTGTTCACTTGCAGTATCCTCCAAAACTATCACAATTTTAGGGTTGGATATGAGAGGAAATGAATGAAGAAAAGGGACGTAAATGAAACTGTATGAAGTTGATAGCCTTGAGTACCAATAATCCTGCCTCACTTAATGATCTTCAGTAGTGACTCGCTGATACACTACAATACTGACATCAGTATTTGTGTTAACTTTTCCAGTCATATGCAGTTGGGCTAGTACAGTAGTATTATTATAAATGGATGGGAATATTTTTATCCATTCTGCAAGAATTGTGAGTACTGTGTTTCAGCCCTAGATATTGGTACTATACTAAATAGGCATAAGGATAACTTTTTTTTTTTTTTTTTATGAAATGAGTTATTATGATGGAGTAAAAGTTACACCTTTTGGCAACATGCTGTTGATGTTGCATAATCCCAGTCTGCCTGGTCAAGCAGACCAAGCAGCTGCAGGCAAGCATCTGCCTCTGCAGGGCCATCCTGTGCAGTGAACTGATTTTTCTCTGCAGTAGACAGCACCTTGCCACAGTGAGGTGTGTGTAAAAGTATGGAGATTTGATTCCTGGATTGGATAACACAATTCCTTCTCTCCACCAAGTTAACAGGGGCACCACAGCAGGCTTCACATCACCCCATAATTTGGTTATATGGTTACAACCCAGCATTATGAATGAATGTCTGGGATACAGGAAACCATTAGGCTTGTCACTTAATGTAGAACTATCTAAAGTGGCAATGAGGAGTTGTAACTGCCAAGGCCACCAATTCTGGAGGATTCCTCACACATGTATTTGTCATTTTGCAATGTAGTAAATGTTAAAAAGTAAATGAAAAAAGCTTTGAGACTAATTTTCTCAAACAAAGGCTTTTATACATTAAATTCTAATTCTGTCACTATTTTGTGATTGGTTTGATCCACTGTTTGATCAGTTTTGATTCTGTTAGTGTCATTTTAAAATTCTTGAAATTATGTACAAATGGCAATTAGCAAGTATGAATCAGTTTCATACTTTTTGTTTTCTTAATTTTTTAGGTTACAATTTTGCTGCCATATAACCAAATTATTGCACCTGGTGGTTTAGTGGGTATTTAGGGTGCTCCAGTCGGATTGAGCCGGTGCTGGTTTCTATCCAAGGGGTGGTTGGGTTTTATTGCCCATGTAATGCCACGTAGGGATGAGTGAGGCTGGTCACTCATCTTAAATGTCAGGACCAACTTGCCTAGTCCTGGGCACCTATGTTCCTCGTGGAGCAACACTGGATTAGATGATGATGGTGGTGACAATTTTGCCACAAAAGTAACTATTCTGTTATGATTGCTCTGCATGCTTTATATTTACATGTACATGGTTTTGCTGTTCACCATGTGTTCACCCAAATGTCTATATTTAACCACATGAAAATGAACACATTCTTCTGAATGACTTGAGTACGGTAACACAAAGTTTTAAAAACATTGATGTGGCTTTGTGAAATCCATATTTGTAAGATGCAGGCATACAGACATTCCATCAGGAATTTGAGTTATTTTAAAAGACTCCCACGACAACTGGGTACTTTTTTGGAAGAGGGCTGTGCTACACTCTCAGATTCTAGTTGTTCTCTGGCTCTCCTAATTTTTATTCAGAGAGAGACAAGTGATCTTCCGTTTACCCAGTGCAATCACGTTATGCTGATTTAAGGAATTCTCAGATGTGTACACATTAAACAGTCTTCTCAGCAATCTCTTTGTAAGTCTGCATTTTGTGAGATAGGAAGCTATCATCACTAGTCAGCACGTTCAAGCAGGTGCTTGAGGTATCAAGACACAGTAAAAAGCATAGCAGCAATATCTGCTCACTTACTGTGCTTGTTACATATTTTATCATTATATAAGTAAAATGGCTTGAAATACTGCTTAAGCGCCCTTTAAAGTGGTTATTTTAATATATGCCAAAATTTAATAAAAAACACTTACTATGTAACTGACCATCACCCTATGGGTTATATCCATAAATATGACTGAGGTGAACTGAATGTGAATAACCTGAATAAATCTAATAGGACCTTAACAGCACTGAACAGAGTGTGCCTAGGCATCTTAAAATGAATGGATCTACATGTTGGCTTTCTTGTTTGACTTTCTTAGGAGTGAATGAGTTTTTGCATGATTTCAGCTTTTGATCTCTCTCTCTCTCTCTCTTTTTTTTTTTTTTTTTTTTTTTTTCCTGAATAAATACTGGGAAGGTATAAATAGTCTTTACAGTACTTAAATTAAGTAATGAAAATCTGTATATCTAGAAAATAATATACCGTATTTTACGTCATATAATGTGCACTGGCGTGTAATGTGCACCCATGATTTGGCAGGTGATGAAAATAAAAAAAAAAATTACTGAGGGTTAGAACAAAACCAAGGAGTAAGGACGTATCTGGAGCCTGAGGTGATGCCTTTTTCCCCAGCAAACAAGGTCTGGGATATGCTAATCAAGGCTAGTCTGTGTCAGTAGCTGAGGCAAACATTATTTTTATTGTAGTCTGTGATGAAAAATAAAACAATAAAACTCAGCCATGGTCCAAGGCAAGAGAAGCCTATAGGTTTGTTTTGGTTCGTCAACTAACGCGACTGTTTACCATTGTCGACAAGCTCATACTGTATCTGGCAGGGTTGGCGATTGTGTTCTTTCATACATTGCAGCAAGTTATTGTACTTTCTTACTTGAAAAATAATTTTTACCACCAAAAGGCACAAAAAATTATCTTAAAATGATACTTTATTCAATAAAAATTCAACACCAAAATCAGTATGTGTATCATCAAACAATATGGAAGGGGAAAAATTGGCTAATATTTTTTTCATCACATCCAGCAATTTTTCCAGTGGCATCATCTTCAAAACCAGAAAATTCATCAGTAACTGAGAATTCTAGGGACCACTCTGGTGAACAGGAGAGTGTGGACTCTAGGTAACACAACCCATAGGCCTAATCTGAACCTGACCTTCATGGTATAATGCGCAGTGTGATTTTTGAAGTTTTGTCTAGAAAAAAAGTGCGCAGTATATGGCGAAAAGTACGGTATCTTAATTTACTCTGTAATGCTATTGCTTCTTGCAAGTAGTACAGTGTGATGATATTTTTGTCATATGTGGAACATATACATAAAATTTCCACTCATCCCTTGATTTAAAAATATATTGGCATTTGTCTTTGGTGATACAGCTACCTCTACCCTGATGGCAGAAACCTTAACCCAGATCTCACATGGGTTGCACAAGCCACACCAGAGGACCACATAAAGGTCAGTAAGTTAGTCCCTTGTTTGTCATGTTGATTTTCCTTGAAGTTTTAGAAATTATAGTACCATAGAAAATAAAAGCAAGAGTTAGAGATGGGTCATGGGCAAGTGTAGAAGCATGTATGGTCAAGTTTGAGAGGAGCATGAGAGTGTTTAATGGAGACATGAATGGCAAAGTTGAGAATGTACGAGTGGATGGAGTGGTTGGTCAGTGGGGTGTGCCAGCTGAAGTAGATGGGAATGGTAGTGTTTTGGTGGACATCTGTGCTGGTAAGGGGTTGGCAGTAGACATCACCTTCTTTCGGCATAAAATGATCCACAGGTATACATGGAGAGTCGTGAGGAGGATGGATGGTGAACTTATTGAACGAAAGACAATGAGTGTGCCTTGCGCATTACGGAGGTTATTCTCTTGGGCATGGAAGTATACATTCCTTTCTCATATCCTTTGACTAACGCAAGAAAGCCTTGGTTTAATCACACTTGTTCTCATGCTGTCCTCAACAAGGAGAGGGCCTACAAAAGGTACCGGAGCCAACCCACCCCTGAATCACATCATCTTTACGTTTCTGCCCGGAATCGTGCTATGTCTGTTCTTCCTCTGCTAAAAACAGTTTCATCCGTACTAAATGCTCTCAACTCTCCAACTCGAATTCTTCCCGCTCCTTCTGGCACATTGCCAAAAACCATTCTAACAACTTTAGCTCATCATCCTTCCCTTCTCTTTTCTACTCTGATGGTTCTGTAGCTATTTCTTCTACTGATAAAGCAGATCTCTTCGCACAGACTTTCTCCTCCAATTCCACCTTAGACGATTCCAGTGCTGTTCCTCCATTACTTCCCCCCTCTCACTTCCTCATGGCTGACATTAAAATTTCTTCAGCTGATGTATTTTCTGCCATCACTGGCCTCAATTCTAACAAGGCATATGGGCCTGATGGGGTCCCTCCTGTTGTTCTCAAGAACTGTGCTTCTGTACTTACACCCTGCCTTGGCAAACTCTTTCGCCTTTGTCTGTCAACTTGTACCTTTCCTTCTTGCTGGAAGTTTGCTCTCATTCAGCCAGTCCAAAAGAAGGGTGACCACTCCCAACCGTCCAACAATCGTCCAATTGCTTTAACATCCTGTATTTCAAAAGTTTTCGAGTCAATTCTCAATAGAATAAATTTTAATGCCTCTTTCCTATCACAACCTTCTTTCTGATCGTCAGTACAGGTTCCGTCAGGGACGCTCCACTGGCGATCTTCTCACCTACCTTTCAGACTCCTGGTCATCCTCCTTTCGGGACTTTGGCGAAAGCTTTACCATTGCACTTGACATCTCAAAGGCTTTCGATCGAGTCTGGCGTAAATCTTTAATTTCCAAACTGCCCTCTTACGGTTTCTCTCCTTCTATCTGTGCCTTCATCGCTAGCTTCCTTTTTGATTGTTCTATAGCCGCTGTTGTAGACGGCCATCGTTCTTCTTCTAGATCTATCAACAGTGGTGTTCCTCAGGGCTCTGTCCTATCACCAACTCTCTTCCTTATATTCATCAATGACCTAAGCTGTACATCTAACCCTATCCACTCATACGCTGATGACTCCACCCTTCATCTTTCCATTCGGTTCCCGCAACGCCCATCTCAGCAGTTACTTCAACAGGCAAGGATGAGGCTATGGCATACCTAATGTCTGACTTGGCTCGTATCTCTGACTGGGGTAAAAATAATCTTGTTGTTTTTAATGCATCTAAGACTCAGTTCTTACACCTATCAACCCGTCAAAATCTTCCACAGGTATACCCTCTGATGTTTAATAATATTCAGCTTAATCCTGCATCATCCTTGAACATGCATGGGGTTTCATTTACTCGGGACTTATCTTGGAAAGATCATATTACATCTTTTGTAAAATCTACTTCCAAGAGATTGGGTGTGCTAAGCCGACTCTGTTCTTTCTTTACCCCTGCACAATTGTTGACTCTATACAGGGGTTTTATCCGCCCCTATGTGGAGTACAACTCTCATGTGTGGGGAGGCTCCCCACATACAGCTCTTCTCAATAGAGCAAGATGGGGCTCAGGCCTGTGCTAGAGGGTACAGGGCATTGCGGTTCCCAGGCTGCCGCTTCCGCCCAATAGAGAGGGGCCCGAACCTGGGAGAAGCGCCCCAGGAGGCTGCCCTATCAGTGGGTGTATAATGGCGGGATAGTTGCAGTGCCAAGACGCGCTTGGAGGGTATCCCTGCAGCTGTCCTGGCAGGGTGCCCCGAGGCCACTACCACAGCCACCGGTAAGCTGGTGGGCTAGGGGTTCCAGATCCATTGCCTGGACCTGGGACTGTGCAGTGAGTGGGACCTGTGCTGTGTCTGTCCCCCTTTATTAATACTGATGATGACAAAACAAAATACGTTTCAAAGCAAGCCTGAGGACAGTAAATCACCCATGGGGATGAGGGTGGGTTCATGGAATGTGGGAAGTTTGAAGAGTAGAGCAGGGGAAGTCGTTGAGGTATTCAGTAGGAGGTGGGTGGATGTGGCGTGTTTGCAGGAAGTCCGGTACAGGGGTGGATCAGCCAGAAAGATTGTTGGGAAGGACTGTTGCTATAAGTTGTTTTGGCAGGGGGGGACAGACAGATATGGAGTGTTGGTGTGATGGTTGCGGAGAAATGGGTGGAATATGTTATGAATGTTTTGAGAGTAAGCGATAGGATATTGGTAGTGAAAATTCTGTTGGGAAGAAAGATAGCTGCGATTATATCGGCATATGCTCCACAGGCAGGATTGGATGAATCAGAGAAAGATAGATTTTGGGATGATTTAATACGTGTAGTGGGTGGTATGCGGGATGATGAGATAGTGATTTTGGGAGGGGACTTTAATGGTCATGTAGGTGAAGCAGCACAAGGTTATGAAGGAGTGCATGGAGGATGTGCGTATGGTCTAAGGAATGCAGAAGGGGAAAGGATACTCGAGTTTGGGGAGGCAATGGACATGATTGTGTGCAACACATATTTTAGGAAAAGAGACAGTAGGTTAATTACGTATGAGTCTGGGGGAAATAGCAGTCAGATAGATTATTTTCTGGTTAGGAGGGCCGATAGGAGGTTAGTGAGGGATGTTAAAGTTATAGGAAGTGAGGAGTGTGTGCAGCAGCACAAACTATTGATTTGTGATATGGTGTTTAAAGAACAAGTGATGAAAAAGAGGACTTATGTACCTAGGAGGAAAATATGGAAGCTGAAAAACCAAGTAGTAAGGGATGCCTTCTATAGCGAGTTGAGGAGAGTAGTGGCTGAACAGGGAGCTGTAGACAGAGGTGTTAATGAACAGTACAGAGCCCTCAAGAACAATATCTTGAGAGTTACTGATGTAACATGCGGCTGGACAAGAGGACCACCAAGACATAGAGTAACTTGGTGGTGGGATGAGGGTGTAGAAGCTGCAATTAAGGAGAAAAGAAGGCTTTTCCGGGAATGGAAGAAGGGTGGTAGCAAAGAGGAATATTTGGCTGCCAAGCATAGGGCTAGAAGAGAGGTATACAGGGCAAAGTCTGAGTCACAGAGACAATTACTTGATAACCTAAATCATGGGGAAAGGAAAAATATATTTAGGGTGGCAGGTCAGGTGAAGAGGGATAATTGGGATATCATAGGTGAGCAGTGTGTGAAGAATGATGAAGGAAGGGTAGTGGTGAACAGTGAGGATATTAAAGATGCATGGAGAGAGCATTATAACCAGTTGTTGAATGAGGAGTTTGACTGGGACAGGGAAGGTTTGGAGCCAGCAGATCCAGTGTCTGGCCCTTGGCCTTTGATTGATACTGCTACTGTGAGTGAGGCAATAGGCAGGATGAGGGTGGGGAAGGCAGCAGGCGTGTCTGGGTTGACTGCCGAAATGTTGAAGGCCTCAGGCGATATAGGGGTGATTTTAGTCACTGACCTGATAAATAGGATTATTTATGAGTGTGTTATACCAGATGATTGGCTGAAGAGTGTAATTGTAAATGTGTATGGAGCCAGCAGATCCAGTGTTTGGCCCTTGGCTTTTGATTGATACTGCTACTGTGAGTGAGGCAATAGGCAGGATGAGGGTGGGGAAGGCAGCAGGCGTGTCTGGGTTGACTGCCGAAATGTTGAAGGCCTCAGGCGATATAGGGGTGAGTTTAGTCACTGACCTGATAAATAGGATTATTTATGAGTGTGTTATCCCAGATGATTAGCTGAAGAGTGTAATTGTAAATGTGTATAAAGGGAAGGGTGATGCCCTGGAAAGAGGAAATTATAGAGGTATAAAGCTTTTAGATCAGATAATGAAGGTAATGGAGAGAGTTTTAGAAGGTATGATTAGAGAAAGAGTGAATATTGATGAGATGCAGTTTGGGTTTATGCCAGGTAGGGGGACCACTGATGCCATATTCATTGTTCGACAGCTTCAGGAAAAATATATTGGTAGGAGAAGGGATCTTTATTTTGTTTTTGTTGATTTGGAAAAGGCCTTTGACAGAGTCCTTAGAGAGGTTGTGAAGTGGGCAATGAGAAAGCTTGGCTTGGAGGAGTGGCTGGTTAGGGTGGTTATGGCCATGTATGTGGGTGTTTACACCCAGGTGAGAGTGAATGGAGATTTGAGTGATGAGTTTTCCGTGAATGTTGGTGTGCATCAGGGGTCAGTCTTGAGTCCCATGTTGTTTATCATGGTACTTGAAGCCCTGTCACGTGACTTTAGAAACGGACTCCCGTGGGAGTTGTTGTATGCTGATGATTTGGTGTTGATTGCAGAGAATGAAAAGGAGGCGGAGGAAAGGTTTAGGAAGTGGAGAGATGATATGGGGCAAAAGGGTTTAAGGGTAAATGCAGATAAAACAAAAGTGATGATATCTAGGGTTGGTGGCAGTACTGTCAAAGACGAGGGAGAGTGGCCATGTGCAGTTTGCCACAAGGGCGTGGGAAGTAATTCCATCTTGTGCGGTGTGTGTGATAAATGAGTGCATAAGAGATGTAGTGGTATCAGAGGTAGACTGCAAGATAATGCTGATTTTATGTGTACGGCGTGCCGGGGTGAGCAAGTGGAGATTGTCAGACGTGAAAGGATTGAACTTGCTGGTGAATCTCTTGAGTGTGTGGAAGAGTTTTGTTATTTGGGAGACATGTTGTGTGCTGGAGGTGGGGCTGGAACTAGCTCTGTGGCTAAGGTGAGAAGTGGTTGGAAGAAGTTCAGGGAGCTCTTGCCTCTCCTGACATTGAGAGGGCTCTCCCTATGTGCTAAGGGGTCTTTGTATGCAGCATGTGTTAGGAGTGTAATGCTGTATGGTAGTGAGACCTGGGCAGTGAGGGAGGAAGATATTTGCTGGCTCAGACGTACAGAAATGACAATGATTAGGTGAATGTGCAGTGCGTCCCTGCGTCCAAGGCCTGGAGGGGCTGGGTTTACAATGGAAGAGTTGAGTGGTAGGATGGGACTGGAGTGTATTGGTGTTGTGATGAGGAGAGGTAGATTGAGGTGGTTTGGACATATGGAGAGGATGAGGGATGATAATTGGGTGAGGAAGGTGAGAAGTGTTAATATTGGGGGTGAGGTTATGAGGGGTAGACCGAGAAAGACATGGGACGAGGTCATTAAGTGTGACCTCAGGGTTAAGGGACTGAACAGGGAGGCTGCAATGGATCGTGCAGCATGGAGAGCCGCCATTAGGTGACCAAGGCCGACACATGCAAGCATGTTGGAGCCTTTAAAAACGAAAACGAAACGAAAACGAAAACGAGAGTAGAGTCAAAGGCTTTTCGTCTCATTAACTCTCCTCCTCTTACTGACTTCCTTCAACCTCTTTGCCGCACTGTTCCATCTTTATCTCTTTTCTCTTCCTACTTTAATGGTCACTGCTCCTCTGAACTGTCTGCATGCATTCCTTCACCTCTACGACGGGCGCGTAGGACCCGTCTAGCAGCAAACTCTCATCCCTTTTCTGTCCAACTTTCTAATGCAAGAGTTAACCGTTACTCCCAGTCCTTCATTTATGCAACAGGTCAACTCTGGAACTGTCTCCCTCTGTCTGTATTTCCTGCTGCCTATGATCTCCAGTCGTTCAAACGCAGTGTGTCCAGGCATCTCGAAATGAACGGATCTTGAATTTGGCTCTGTCTTGTATTTTGTTTTTCTCTGGGAGGGAACTGTTATTGCGGGCTTATGGCCTTTGGTTCCTTCCTCGCATTAAAAAAAAAAAAAAATATGTGTGTGATGAATGAGAAGACAAGTGTTGGATGCAAGAGTGTGGAGAGGGTGGGGGAATGGAATCTCAGACAATTACTTAATGATGGCCAAGGTAAGGCTGCAAAGAAAATGGGTGAAGACATGAAGGGGAAGATAGGAGGAAACAGCTCCTATGAGAAGAGTGGAGAAGTTCCAAGGTAGTGAGAAAATGGTAGAGTATAAGAGCATAGTGGAAGAAAGATTGGGAAGGTATGAGTTAGAGCAGATGGAAGGGGTGGAAGGTGTATGTAAGATATTCACAGAAGAGAAAGACGCAGTGTATGAGTTGGTGTTTGGAGTGAGGAGGAGATGCAGGGGTGTGCAAGGGACAACATGGTGGAATGATGAGGTGAAACGAGCTGTGGAACAAAAGAAGGAGGCATATAGTGAATGGCTAGCGAGTAAAGGTAGGGGAGAAGATGAGAGAGAAAAGAGAGAGATATATGTGAGCAGGAGAAGGGAGGTGAAGAGACTGGTGAAGAAGAGTAAGAAGTAAGTGGATTAAGAGTTTGGGAGGATTCTGAGTGTAAAATGGAGGGAGAGTAAGAAATTGTTTTGGAAGGAGGTAAGAAAAGTAAGACGGTGTGAAAGAGGAAAATAGTTGGGGAGTGAAAGATGGGAATAATAGATTGTTGGTGGAGAACAGAGAGAATTGAGAAGATGGAGGGAGCACTTTGAGGATTTGTTGAATATAATGAGTGAGAGCAGTGCGGGTGTAAGTGGTTGGGGAACGGCTGGGAGAAGAAGAGATGACAGGAGGGAGGAAGAGGTCAGTAGAGCAGAAGTAGTGGAAGCAGTGAATATCAAGATGGGAAAGGACTCAGGAATTGATGGAGTGTGTGGTGAAATGCTGAATTATGGGGGTGAGACTATGGTGGAGTGGATATGGAAGTTGTGTAGATTGGCTTGGGAAGAGGGAAGGGTTCCAGAGGACTGGAAATCGGGTATAATTGTTTCTTTATACAAAGGAAAAGGAGAGAGAGAAGTATGTGGTAACTTTAGGGGTATTTGCCCTCTTAGTGTGACTGGAAAAATATATGGTAAATACTCATTGATAGGGTTAGGCATATAACAGACGAGCTAGTTGGAGAAGAAGAAGGGGGATTTAGGAAGGGAAAAGGGTGTGTTGATCAGATATTTGTGTAAGATGTTTAGTGGAGAAGTATCTAGAGAAGGGAAAGATAGTGTATGCTGCCTTCATGGACTTGGAGAAAGCTTATGACAGAATAGAAGGCAAGGTATGTGAAAGGTATTAAGAATATATGGAGTGGAGGGGAATTTGTTGAGTTCTGTGAAGAGTATGTACGAAGGAGCTAGGGCTACGGTATGAGTGGATGGTGAGCTGAGTGAGTTCTTTTATCAAAATGTGGGACTGAAACAGGGATGTGTGATGTCTCCATGGCTGTTTAATATGTACATGGATGGGGTTGTAAAGGAGGTGCAAGGTAGGGCAGTGGATGTGGGGGTGGCTCTAATGAATGAAGGTGAGATGTGGAAGATTTCAGTGTTGCTGTTTGCTGATGATACATTATTGTTGAGTGAAGATGAATGGGAGTTGCAAGGTTTGGTGTATGAATTTGGGACAGTGTGTAGGAAGAGAATCTGAAAGTTAATGTAAAGAAGAGTAAAGTTATGGTGTTTGAGAAGAATGAACTCACAGAATGTACAGTGAGGTTGGATGGTGAGGATATGGAGAATGTGGGTGCATTCAACTACTTGGGTAGTGTGATGAGTAGGGATGGGGGATGAAGTGCTTGAAAGGGTACAGCAGGGAAGTAAGGTTGTTGGTTCACTGAAAGCAGTGATGAGAAATAGGAAGTTAAGCAGTCATTGCATGATAGTATTGTGATCCCTACCCTGACATATGGAAGTGAAGGATGGACCTTGCTAGAGGGGAACAAGTCAAGAGCGAGAGCAGTGGAAATGAGTTACTTGAGAGGAGCATGTGGAGTGACATGGAGGGACAGGTTGATGAATGACGAAGTGAAGGAACTTTTTGGGGTAGATGTGGATGTGGTTGAGAAGATTAGGAGAAATACACTGAGGTGGTTTAGACATGTGGAGAGAATGGAGAATTGAAAGACTGACTAAGAGGGTGTATGTAGGTGAAGTGGAGGGAGGGAGAGGGAGGGGAAGACCAAGGATGAGGTGGAGGGATGGAGTTGAGAGGTACAGTAAACCCTTCACAAGTCGAACTATATGGGGCTCTACCCGGGTTTGAGTTATCAAATTTTCACCCCCGAGAATTGCTAAGACAGTACGTAATACTTGTCCTTTTAACACTAAATTAAAGGAACATATATAAATAAATAAGTTATGACAAAAAAACAATTCGGTGCATTTAATATACCTTTAATTGGTAGAAATCATTCATAGAGGCAGTACAGACCTGTCAGCATCTTGTGTTGGAGATGGATATTCACCCCCCAAATTGCAAAGAGAATACTTATTACTTGTCTTTTCAGCACTAAAGTAAAGGAGCATATACAGTGTATAAATGAATAAAGAAAGACCAAAAAATATATATATATATCAGTGCACCTAATTTACCTTTCGTTAGAGGTAGTACAGACCTGTCGGCAGCTTGTGTTGGAGATGGAGGTGGTGGAGTTCACAGTTTAACATAACATTCTCAAAAGTACCCAATATTTTTTTCACTGAACATTAAGATTGTGTTCCCCCCTGTGGCGGGGGGGGGGGGACACAATCCGGCTGCACTGTGGAGTGGTACTACTACTCTGCGGCCAGGTTGTGTTAGGAAGAATACTGCCACCGTATTCCCTGCGTGTTGTAAAAGCTGACTAAAAGGTGGGGTGAGGGGACTAGGGACCCCCTCCTCTGTTTTTTAGTTCCTAAAAAGAGACAGGCCAGAGAAAGGGATGGTGGATTGAGTTATCCCTGTACCCTGCAGATTGGGTCTATGAATGTGTGTGGATGTAGTACAATTGAGTCTAAAAGGGAGGAGATTGGGAGAATGTTTGTGAGAAGAAAGTTGGATGTGTTAGCTTTGAGTGAAACGAAGATGAACGGGAAGGGTGAGTGTATGTTTAGAAATGTGAATGGAAGATTGTCAAGGGTTGATAGAGGAAGGGCAAGAGAAGGTGTGGCCTTGTTAGTGAGTCCGGAAGTACAGCAGTGTGTGATTGAATGGAAGGAGGTGTCATCGAGACTGATGTGGATGAAAGCGAAATATGAATGTGAGTTGTGGGTGTTTGTGAGTGCATATGGGCCTGGTAGTGAAAGGGATGAAGAAGAGAGGGAGTCTTTCTGGAATGATGTTGATGAGTGTCTGCAGCGTTTTGGAGCGAATGTGAATGTGGTAATGATGGGAGATCTGAATGCTAGAGCGGGAAATGTAGCATTTGAAGGTGTAGTTGGTATGCATGGTGTGCCTGGAAGAAATGAAAATGGGGAACGAATGATAGGGATGTGCGTTGAGCAAGAGATGATGATTGGAATATGCTGTTTGAAAAGAAAGATATTTATAAGTATGCATGGGTGAGACAGGAGGGTGGAAGGGTTGTTGGTAGAGCTTTCATGGACTATGTGGTTGTGTCCAGGAAGGTAATAGGAAGATTGTTGGATGTGAGAGTTCTGAGAGGGGAGGGTGGAGGTATGTCTGACCACTACCTGGTGGAGGGAATGTTAAGAGTAGGTAAGAGATGGGTGAGAGCTAAGAGGGTTAAGTTTGGCAGGGAGGTTTTGAAAGTGAGTGAGTTGGATAAAAGAGAGAAAATGATCGAGTATCAGGAGAAATTGAAAGATGAGTGGAACGCAGTGAAAGATCAGGAAAATGGCAGTGTGGAGGAGGAATGGCAGTTGTTTAACCCCTACACCGCGGGCATGTTTACAGATGTTTTGCGTGTGCCATGGGGTTATTCGGGCTCCGACAGACTCTCAAAAAATATTTGCCAAAAATCAGTTATTAGTCCTAGAATATTAAAATTACATATGCTTATGGCACATACCTTCAGCTTTCTCCTGGAATGTTTGTTGAGCCTTCGTCAGTTACCGTAGGACTTGTGGAGACCTCTGAAGTTGGGTAACGAAGTCTCTACTTTACACTTCTCGACAACCTGTAATATGATTACCACAGCCAGATATTAACACTATACACACTACTCTATGATTTTCAAGTAGTTTGGGATCCATACTCCAAAAAAAAAAACCCACTGTGAAAGCAATGAAAATTACGAGCGCATCTGACCGTCGCACTGGCACTAGTTCGCTCTCGGTACTCTGTCATTTATTATTCATAAAACCCCTCACACTTTATATTTGTATTACTATATAACACTTATATATATCTACAGTCTTTATCCATAAGTTTCCTTCAGTAGTATTAGTTTATTGTCACTATAGGGATTCAATTTCTTTCAGTAAAATACGTAGCATTCACTTTCTCGTCCTGTATACTGGCATTGAGAGTGAATGTCACTTTCATTTTCACTCTCATAACTCATAGTATTCAGACATGCTAGAGTGAAACTTTCACTTTCATTACTCCTAGGGTATATACTCGTATTCTTATACTACTACTCATTTACATTTCTATTTACGTTATCTATTTTATTTACGTTATTTACATTTCTATTTTATTTACACTGTGTTATGCACTGTCACTTGAAGTAACCTATAAAACTATTTTCCATTGTTCACGTATATTTACATTCATTACTTTCACTTGCTGTTTACACATTTACACATTATTTACAATTCCACTTGCACTGTTTTACTCAATAGAAAGATTGTAGTCACTCTTGTATCAATTGTCAGCCCTTTACCTCATTCCACACGAGGTTTAGTAGGGGATAAAGGTCACAGGGCCCTTTGCATGGGGGTGAAAAAGTCCCTGAAGTCAGCAAGAAGAAACATACATACCTCCACTTCGGAAGATGAGAATAAACTGATAAGGGAGGGCCGGGGTAGAGGCCTACTTAGGGGATATTCAGTGCTACCAATGTTAGCTCTTGAAACAGCTATGTATAGCACTGAAATGATTGGCAGGAAATCTAGACAATACATTATAAATTAGGTAGTTCCAGGTGAATGTAAATATCACTTAGGCTTCTTCCTTCCCTCTTTACATGTATATTTATTACGAAAATAGATTATACGGCATATTTCAAGGGGAAAAAAACAGCGAAAATTAGCGAACGAGTGCACGTGGTGTTGTCAGGTGATAATTAGCCAATTCCAGGTGTATGGCACTCTCACTTACCTTATTTCTTTCTTGTATATATTATTTGGTATAAGAATAGGACATAGGGCTTATTTCAATGGATGAAATCAGTGAAAAATTCCAGGGAAGATTTACTTAGTGTAGCACGGTCGGGGAGGCGAGAGGATAGGGTAATGGAGGGGGGGTAGGGAGGGGAGTCAAGAACGGGGAGAAATGGCTAAATTGTCAACAATGGATGGGAGTACAGATGAGATCAGGAGTGCTGACTAGTGTTGGACATTGGCAGTACTGATAGATGATACAAGCCCCCACTTGGAAGCCCGGGTGAATTCAAAATAACACAGAATCACAAAAGCGACGCCCCGCGGTATGATCCCTTGCTCCCAAGCGTCACGAAAGTGACGCCCCGCGGTTAAGGGGTTAAGAGTGCTTTGGTGAGGCATGCGGAAGAGGTGTGTGGTGTGAGACATGTGGGTGGTGGTGTAAGAAAAGGAAGTGAATGGTGGTGTGAGGAAGTAAGTATGGCTGTGGCTGAGAAGAGACGTGCATATGAAGTGTGGCTGCAGAGGAAGGATGAGGTGTCATATGAGAGGTATAAGGAAAAGAGGAATAGGGCGAGAAGGGCCGTGATTGATGCTAAAGTGGCAGCAGATGAGAGGTGGAGTAGGCAGCTGACTGAGAATTTTCAACAGAATAAGAAAATGTTCTGGAAGGAGGTGAAAAGGGTGCAAAAGGGAGAGTCTGGGAAGCAAGAAGGAATAAAAGCAGAGGATGGAAGGATGTTAATTCAGATGGATGCAGTAAGGAAGAGATGGGCAGAGTATTTTGAAAGATTGTTAAATGTAGAGGAGGAAAGGGTGCCTGAGATTGTGGCGGATGGAAGGGTGCAAGGATTAAATGTGGTGGGAGAGTTTAATGATTCTTTGATCACGAAGGAGGAAGTGGAGAAGGCAGTAAAGGAGATGAAAACAGGGAAAGCTGCAGGTCTGGATGGGTGTGCTGTGGAATGCCTGAAGGGTGGTTGAGTGACTATTGTTGATTGATTAGTAAGATTGTTGAATGTGTGCTTCGTGAAAGGTATGGTGCCAATTGACTGGGCAAGTGCTTGTGTGGTCACTTTGTATAAAGGCAAGGGTGATAAGTATGAATGTACTAGCTTTAGAGGTGTAAGTCTGTTGAGTGTTGTAGGTAAGATGTATGGTAGAGTGTTAATTATGAGAGTTAGAGAGGGTACAGAGGGAGTGATTGGTGATGAACAGTGTGGCTTTAGGAGGGAGAGGCTGCGTGGATCAGGTGTTTGCTGTGAGACAAGTGTGTGAAAAGTATTTAGCAAAAGGCAAGGATGTGTTTTGGGCATTCATGGATTTAAAGAAAGCGTATGATAGAATTGATAGGGAGGCTTTGTGGACTGTTTTAAGATTGTATGGACTTGATGGTAGGTTACTAAAAGGGGTGAAAAGTTTTTATGTAAATAGTAGAGTATGTGTAAGAGTGGGAAATGCTTTGAGTGATTGGTTTCCTGTGAGAGTGGGGCTGCAACAGGGATGTGTGATGTCGCCTTGGTTGTTTAATATTTATATGGATGGTGTTGTAAGGGAGGTGAATGCAAGAATTTTAGGTGGAGGTCTGAGTCTGGTGAATGTTGATGGTGGAGAGTGGAATCTGAAGCAGCTGCTGTTTGCAGATGATACTGCACTGGTGGCTGATTCAGAGGAGAGATTGAGGCACTTGGTAGAGGTGTTTGGAAGGGTGTGTGAAAGGAGGAAATTAAAAGTAAATGAAAATAAGAGTAAAGTGATGAAGTGTACGAGGTTGGTAGATGGTAGGGGGATGATTATAGTTTTGAATGGTGAGTTGCTTGAGGAGGTAGAGTGTTTTAAATATTTAGGGTCACATGTTGCTGTGGATGGAAGAATAGATGCAGAGGTGAAGTTTAGAATGAATGAAATATGAAAGGTGCTGGGAGGAATGAAAAAGGTGTTTAGATGTCATTAGCTTAGAATGGATGTAAAGAGAAGGCTGTATGAGGGTGTTGTGGTACCGACTGCGTTATATGGGGCTGAAACATGGAACATGAGTGTAGCAGAGAGGAAAAGTTTGAATGTAATGGAGATGAGGTGTCTGAGGAGTATGTGTGGAGTGATGCATATGGATTGAGTGCGAAATGATGAAGTGCGAAGGAGAACTGGAGTTGTTCGGGAGATGGCTGATAGAGTTGAGCAGAGGGTGTTGCGATGGTTTGGGCATATGGAGAGAATGGGTAATGAGCGATTGGTGAAAAAGATAACAAGATCTGATGTTAGAGGTGTAAGGCTGAGAGGTAGACCACGAATAGGATGGATGGACAGTGTGAAGAGAGCTCTGGATGTGAGAGGGATGTCTGTTGAGCAAGGAAGAGTGGCTGTGCATGACAGAAATAATTGGAGGGAAATTGTGAATGAATAAATGATGACGCAGCCCTGAGGGGATATTCTCCCGCATTTGGTCTGATCAGCTAGTCAGGTCAGGTGCGGGTAAGGGGATGGGTCTATTATGATGTTGCAGGGGTAAACCAGCTCTCCTGTCGGGCCCTGCTGTGGATGTCACTGATTGCACTGCGCAGTTGACCCTTGTGCGGTGTGGTACAGTGAGGATCTGTTCCTTCTCCCCTTTGGGGCTAAGATGCGAATGAATGTGTTTGAATGGATGAGTAAATGGGGAGTATGTCGTCCTTTCTCGGCTGCCTCCCTTTCCTTGGAGGAAGCAGCCTAGGTATATAGAGAGATAGATAAGCACATACACTGACATTATTTGTTGTCTGTGCCAACACTAGTTGAAGTGCTGGCTATCTGAAGAGCTGTAGAAGCAGAATCACTGCTGGAATCAGATGGAGGGATTGGCCAATGCCATGGCATAGGCTTAAAGAAATCATGAATGTTCATCTGCTTTTGCTGCGAATACTGGCAACGATTAACCATGCCTTACAACTCCCTTACATGCGTATAAAAATTTTGTGCTTCTGCATCATCAACATAAGCCAACCAAGGTGTGGCAACATTCTTTGCTTCATGAACATGGGATAATTTGTTTGGATTCTTGCGAGCATCATCACTGTTCTCTACCTTGTCGTCATCATCTTCATCTTTCTTCCCAGCCGTGGACTCAGCACTTTCTTCTGTTTGGTGATGATACCCAGGATCATCTGCATCCATTTCAAGCCACTGGATGACATCATCTCCATTAATACTGTATTCTTCTCACCGACTTTTTGCATAGCTTCAAGATAATCTGAGACTTCAAAGCCAGTGAAGTCAGGCAAGCAACAGACTGGCGGCCACATGTCGGCCTGGTGCCACCTTTGTCCCCCTGCCTCCACATCTCGGCCTACTGACATACGTGGTCTTGGCCTGAGTATGGATTACAGAAGATTCTGTCTTCTAAAAGTTCGACTTCTGAAGGGTTTACTGTATATGAGGGAGGGGGGATTGAGTTAGGGGGAGGGCAGTCAAATGGTGGGTGACAGAGTGACTTGGAGGCATTTTGTCTGCAGCCACCCTTTGCAGGATTAGAGCATCAGGCTATAGATAGATAGATGGATATTTTTTTCTGATTATTGTTGTAGGAAAGGTATATAGTGGAATAATTACAGAGAAGGGTATGAATACAGCAGATCAAAATGTTTGGTGAGTAAGTGGTTTTATTTGTGGAAGGGTATGTGTGGATTAGATATTGACAGTAAGACATTCATTTTTCATTCATCATCAAATCATGTAAGGAAGAAACTATGTGAGAAGGACCATAAGGAATTAAGGCTATGTATGAGTCTGGAAAAGCATATAACGTACCAAAAGTAACTGAAAAGGAGTATTGAAGGTACAGTGACCCCTCTAGTTATACGGCTAATGTATCGTTGAATTTTTCTGTGGAAATTGAATTGCACTTGCGGTGCTATAGAAACTCGTGTTATAAGGCTAACTGGTATGGTGAAATCCAAAAATTTCCCTAAATCCACCTTTTGGCCCTCCTGAAATTTTGTTTTAGCCCCCCTCCCCACCAATCTGTATTTATTGTAGTAAACATACAACCTCTAGGAACATCACTGGGCGTAGAAAAGGGTTGATTAGACAGTGGAGAATGGTAAGTAAGTTGTGATCACTTATCATGACAGGGGATGGAGCATTCCATGGGTGTTAGTGAGGGATGTATCCAAGGCTGAGGGGGCTAGAGGAGGGGGAATGAGCAGTGCCTCTAACCACTCGAGGGATGAGGCTAGGCCTTGGACCCCTGAAAGTTGCTCCCCAGTGTTTTGGGGGACACTGATTTCTGTGATTTTCTTGCACAAATCAGATTCTTTTCCATGTAACAGGAATTAGGTTAGGTTTTATCTCTGTGTATCTATCCAACTCTCTGTCTATTGCCAGACGCCTTAATCCCAAAAGAGATGGCCACAAACAAATCACCTCCATGTGTCCCAGTCTCCTGCCATTTTACTGCCCTGCTCTCACTTATACCTCTCCACTCCATCCTTCCATCTCATCCTTGGCCTATGCCTCCCCCTACCCCCCACCATCTCACTCACGTACACTCTCCTCGTTGGTCTCTTGCTCACCATCTTCTCCACATGGCCAAACCACCTCAGTGTATTGCTCCTAACACTTTCTAGCACATCCACACCACAATGCTCCCTCACTTCCTTATTTGTCAGTCTCTCTCTCCCCGTGTAACTCCAGATGCTCGTGTTGTTTCGTTTCATTTTTGAAGGCTGCAACATGCATTCATGCATCGGCCTTGGTCACCTAATGGCGGCTCTTTGTGCTGCACGATCCATGGCAGCCTCCCTGTTCAGTCCCTTAACCCTGAGGTCACACTTAATGACCTCGTCCCACATCTTTCTTGGTCTACCCCTCGCAGCCCCATCCCCATTATTAACACTTCTCACCTGCACCCAGTTATCATCCCCCATCCTCTCCACATGCCCAAACCATCTCAATCTACCTCTCCTTATCACAACACCAATACACTCCAGTCCCATCCTTCCTCTCAACTCTTCCATCATAAACCCAGCCCCCCCAGGCCTTGCACAGAGGGACGCATTACACATCCACCTAATTATTGTCATTTCTGTACGTTTGAGCCTGCGAATATCCTCTTCCTTTACTGCCTAGGTCTCACTACCATACAGCATCACACTCCTAATGCATGCTGCATACAAAGACCCCTTAGCACTTAGAGAGAGTCCTCTCATTGTCAGGAGAGGCAACAGCTCCCTGAACATCTTCCAACCACTTTTCACCCTAGCCACAGAGCTAGCTCTAGCCCCACCTCCAGCACATAACATGTCTCCCAAATAAAACTCTTCCACACAAGACACTCACCAGCAAGTTCAATCCTTTCACGCCTGACAATCTCCATCTGCTCTCCCCGGCTTGCCTCACACATAAAATCAGCATTATCTCGCAGTCTACCTCTAATACCACTACATCTCTTGTGCATCCATTTATCACAAACACTGCACAAGCTGGAATTACTTCCCACGCGCTTGTGGTAAGCTGCACATGGCCACTCTCCCTCTTCTTTGACTGTACTGACACCAACCCCAGATATCATCACTTTTGTTTTATCTGCATTTACCCTTAAGCCTTTGTGCCCCATACCATCTCTCCACTTCCTGGATCTTTCCTCCACCTCTCTTTCATTCTCTGCAATCAACATCAAATCATCAGCGTACAACATCTCCCACAGGAGTCCATTTTTGAAGTCACATGAAAGGGCTTCAAGTACCATGATAAACGTCATGAGACTCAAAACTGACCCCTGATGCACACCAGCATTCACGGGAAATTCATTACTCAAATCCCCTTTCACTCTTACCTGGGTGTGAGCTCCCACATACATGGCCATAACCACCCAAACCAGCCACTCCTCGAAGTCAAACTTTCTCAATGCCCACTTCACCACCTCTCTAGAGACTCAGTCAGAGGCCTTTTCCAAATCAACAAAAACAAAATACAGGTCTCTTTTCTTTCCAGTATATTTTTTCTGAAGCTTTTGAACAACGAATATGACATCAGTGGTCCCCGTACCTGGCATAAACCCAAACTTCATCTCATCAGTATTCATTCTTTCTCTAATCATACCTTCTAGAACTCTCTCCATTACCTTCATTATCTGATCTAAAAGCTTTATACCTCTGTAATTTCCTCTCTCCAGGGCATCATCCTTCCCATTGTACACATTTACAATTACACTCTTCAGCCAATCATCTGGGATAACACACTCATATATAATCATATTTATCAGGTCAGTGACTAACCTCACCCCTATATCTCCTGAGGCCTTCAACATTTCGGCAGTCAACACCGACACACCTGCTGTCTTGCCCACCTGCGTCATGGCTATTGCCTCACTCACAGTAGCAGCGTCAATCAAAGGCCAAGGGCCAAACACTGGTTCTGCTGGCTCCAAGCCTTCCCTGTCCCAGTCAAACTCTCATTCAACTACCGGCTGTAATGCTCTCTCCATGCATCTTTAATATCCCCTGTTCACCACTACCCTTCCGTTACCATTTTGCACACACTGCTCACCTATGATATCCCGATTATACCTCTTCATCTGATTTGCCACCTTAAGTATCATATTTTTCCTTTCCCCATGATTTAGGTTATCAAGTAAAAGTCTATGTGATGCAGACTTCACCCTGTATACCTCTCTTCTAGCCCTACGCTTGGCAGTCAAGTATTCCTCCTTGTTACCACCCTTCTTCCATTCCAGGAAAAGCCTTCTTTTCTCCTTAACTGCAGCTTCTACACCCTCATTCCACCACCACGTTACTTTGTGACTTGGTGGGCCTCTTGTCCATCCACATACTGAATCAGTAACTCAAGAGGTTGTTCTTGAGGGCTCTGTACTGTTCATTAATGCCTCGGTCTACAGCTTCCTGGTCAGCCACCACTCCTTATCTTGCTATAGAAGGCTTACTGCTTGGTTTTTCAGCTTCCATATTTTCCTCCTAGGTACATAAGTCCTCTTTTTCATTACTCGTTCTTTAAGCACCGTATCACAAATCAATATTTTGTGCTGCTGCACACACTTCTCGCTTCCTATAACTTTAACATCCCTCACTAACCTCCTATCAGCCCTCCTAACCAGAAAATAATCTATCTGACTGCTTTTGCCCCCAGACTCGTACATAAGTAACCAACACTCTCTTTTCCTAAAATGTGTGTTGCACACAATCATGTTCGTTGCCTCCCCGAACTCGAGCATCCTTTCCCCTTCCTCATTTCTTATACCATACGCACGTCCCCCATGTGCTTCTTCATAACCTTGAGCTGTTCACCTACATGACCATTTAAGTCCCCTCCCAAAACACCATCTCATCATACCTCTTACCACCTACTTAACATATTAACTCATCCCAAAATCTGTCCATCTCTACCTCATCCAAGCCTGCCTGTGAAGCATATGCTGATATGCCAATATAATTGAAGTCATCATCGCACTGTACAAAATTTTCAGTACCAATATCTTATCACATACTTTCATAACATTCACAACATATTCCACCCATTTCTCCGCAACTAACACCCCCACACCCCCATATCCGTCTGTCCCCCGCCAAAACAATGTATAGTAGCAATCCTTCCCAACAATCTTTCTGGCTGATCCACCCCTGTACAGGACTTCCTGCAAACATGCCACATCCACCCACCTCCTAGTGAATGCCTCAATGACTTCTCCCGCTCTTCCCCTCAAACTTCCCACATTCCATGAATCCACTCTCATCCCCCTTGGCAATTTAATGTCCTCAGGCTTGCTTTGAAGCTTATTCTTGTATTTAGTCACAGTTGGTAAGGGGGTAGACGTACCACAGGCCCCACACGCTGCACAGTCCCAGGTCCAGGCATCAGATATGGGACCCCTAGCCCACCAGCTTACCAGTGGCTGTGGTAGTGGCCTCGGGGCACCCTGCCAGGACAGCTGCAGGGACACCCTCCAAGCCCGTCTTGGCACTGCAACTATCCCGCCATTATACACCCACTGATAGGGCAGCCTCCTGGGGCGCTACTCTCAGGTTCGAACCCCTCTCTATTGGACGGAAGCGGCAGCCTGGGAACCGCAATGCCCTGTACCCTCTAGCACAGGCCTGAGCCCCATCTCGCCCTGGACCCACGATCTATGCTGTTGGAACCCCCGTCACACCTCCCTGCAGAAGTCCGCCACTAGGTAGCGGGGGCAAAGTTTTCTGACCGCATGCCCTTGCTGGCGCTAATCCCTGTAACGTAGTGGGATACATTGTGTGAAATGTAAAGTGCATGTGGTGTAGTGCATAGATAGTTAGAGCAAATGTTTCGGAGAGTATACCAGTCTACTCTCCATGTTACTGTCATGCTGAAAAGGTCAGCAAAGGGGGATGGTTAGATAGCTAGTGAAACAGAAGCTCCAGCTCTCCCTATCACCAGCATTCCCATTCCCCTTGGGAGTACCACACTGTTTGGCCCGTGCTACAGCCTCGTCCTAACAAATAACTCATTTTCACTGCTCTCACGCTTGTGTCCTTCCAACCACGTCCAAGCTTCAGTTCCATATGTTTGAGTTGGTGTCACAATACTGTCATGCAGCAACTTTTTTTTTTTTTCTTTCTTTTTTTCTTTTTCCCGTGCTCACTTCCCTTTTCCTTATCACTGCTTTCAAAGAACCAGCAACCTTTCTTCCTTGTTGGACCCTTTCAAGCACTTACCCTTCAAACTTCCATCCATACTCATCACACTATCCTAGTACTTAAATCTATCTATCTATAGTCTGATGCCCTAATCACACAAAGGGTGGCCACAGACAAAATACCTCAAGTCGCTGTGTCACCCACCATTTGACTGCCCTTCCCCCAACTCACTCCCCCTTCCCTCATATACCTCTCAACTCCATCCCTCCACCTCATCCTTGGTCTTCCCCTCCCTCTCCCTCCCTCCACCTCACCTACATACACCCTCTTAGTCAGTCTTTCATTCTCCATTCTCTCCACATTTTTTTTTTTTTTTTTTTTTTTTTTACGTGTCCGACTCTGGGCAAAGGCTCAGGGCCTATTTCTTGGGGGCAGTGGCCCATCCCAAGGCCCAGTAGTCCTCCTACATCTCCACATGTCACCACTTCGGCGCTAACACCCACCGTCCATATTGAATACATGCTAGGGCTGTCTCATACAGGAATAGTGTACTGGTATTAGCGGGGATACTTTTATGACATGTCGGCGGGTCATCTGATAGATCAGGAAAGTCTGCTATTAGTAAATTCAAATCCTTAAACTGTTCCCTGCCCCAGCCGGGATTCGATCCTGGGTCCATTAGGACTGCAAGCCGCCTCTCTACCGATTCAGCCACGCGTCTAAACCACCTCAGTGTATTTCTCCTAAATTTCTCAACCACATCCACATCTACCCCACAACGTTCCTTCATGTCGTCATTCGTCAACCTGTCCCTCCATGTCACTCCACATGCTCCTACATGCTCCTCTCAAGTAACTCATATCCACTGCTCACTCTTGACTTGTTCCCCTCTAGCAAGGTCCATGCCTCGCTTCCATACATCAGGGTAGTGATCACAATACTGTCATGCATTGACTTCTTAACTTCCATACTCACCCCTATTTCTCATCACCGCTTTCAGTGAACCAACAACCTTTCTTCCCTGCTGTACCCTTTCATGCACTTCATCCCCCAAAGTTCTGTCCTTACTCATCACACTACTACCCAAGTAGTTGAATGCACTCACATTCTCCATGTCCTCATCATCCAACCTCACTGTACATTCTGTGAGTTCATTCCTCTCAAACACCATAACTTTACTCTTGTTTACTTTAACTTTCTGATTCCTCTTCCTACACACTCCCAAATTCATTCACCAAACCTTGCAACTCCTGTTCATCTTCACTCAGCAATACTGTATCATCAGCAGACAGCAACACCAAAATCATCCACATCTCACCTTCATTCATTAGAGCCACCCTCACATCCACTGCCCTACCTTGCACCTCCTGTGCAACCCCATCCATGTATATATAAAACAGCCATGGAGACATCACACATCCCTGTTTCAGTCCCACATTTAGATCAAAGAACTCACTCAGGTCACCATCCACTTGCACCGTAGCTCTAACTCCTTTGTACATACTTTTCACAGCACTCAACAATTTCCCCTCCACTCCTTATATTCTTAATACCTTCTACATACCTTGTTTATCTACTCTGTCATATGCTTTCTCCAAGTCCATGAAGGCAACATACACTTTCTTTGCCTTCTCTAGATACTTCTCTACTAAACATCTTAGAAGAAATATCTGATCTACACACCCTTTTCCCTTCCTAAATCCCCTTGTTCTTCTGCAACTACACTCAATCCTTGTAAATCGCATATTCATAAGTCACGGATTCGTAAATCACGACAAGGTGGCCGTCAGTCTGCCGATAACCTAAAATAACTGTTAAGTCACGAAAATCGTGGATCTAGGAACCCAAGTGGGCCTTTTCCGAGGAGAACCGTAAACCGCGGCATTCAAACTGAAAATCGCGACCCAACAACCAATCACTGCACATCTCTGGTGGCATATGTGCATAGTGATGCCGCCATGTTGTTGTTGTTCTTGTCCCGCCAGTCCGCACACTACAGACCGTCACCATGGTGTACGAGAGTTACCTGCCTTTTTTATGCAACTTCCCCCTGCCTCCTACCTGCCATGGCCCCACCCGACCCCCCGATGAAGCGCTTTAAGCGGTATGGCGTCAAGAATCTACCGCAGTTGTTGTACAGTCAACGTTTGGAGCTCATTCGTCGTGTTGAGAGGGGAGAGAAGTTTTCAAAGCTGGCAAAAGAGTTTGGCAAGAACAAGTGCTGAGAGGTTCTAAGTTCTTCCCAACTCCACCCCACTCCATTCACTTAAGCAATTTCATCATAGGATTGAGGCGAGATCCCTTAACATGGCTTATTTCTATTTAATACATGCACTGAATATTCCTAAATTTGTATGTTTGTGTTAGGTGAATGTAGGGAAGATTAAAGTGATGGTCTTTGAGAGAGGTGAAGTCAGTGAATGTACAGCGAGGTTGGATGGTGAGGAATTGGAAAATGTGAGTACGTTTAAGTACTTGGGTAGTGTGATGAGTAAGGATGGAGGTTTGGAGGGTGAAGTGCTTGAAAGGGTACAGCAGGGAAGAAAGGTTGCTGGTTCTTTGAAAGCAGTGATAAGAAACAGGGAAGTGAGCATAGAAGTGAAAAAGTTACTACATGACAGTATTGTGATACCAACTCTAACGTATGGAAGTGAAGCTTGGACGTTGTTGGAAGGACACAAGTCAAGAGTGAGAGCAGTGGAAATGAGTTATTTAAGAGGAGCCTGTGGAGTCACATGGAGAGACAGGCTGACGAATGAGGATATAAAGGATCGTTGTGGTGTTGATGTGGATGTGATAGGAAGCGTTAGGATGAATACATTGAGGTGGTTTGGCCATGTGGAGAGGATGGAGGGTGAGAGACTGACGAAGAGTGTATGTGAGTGAGGTGGAGGGAGGAAGAGGGAGGGGGAGGCCAAGGATGAGATGGAGGGATGGAGTGGAGAGGTATATGAGAGAGGGGGGTGTGAGTTGGGAGCAGGGCAGTGAAATGGTTGGGGACAGGGCGACGTGGAGGCAATTTGTTTGTGGCCACCCCAAACGGGATTGAGGCGTCTGGCAATAGATAGATAGTGTTTGATGGTGCCAAGAAAGGTGTAGGTAGGGTGCTGTGGGGGCTGGTTGGCCAAAGTCCAGACCCTAATTAATTTTTCACATAAGAGTTATTATTCATAAATCATGGAATTCGTAAATCACGGCAGTGGTCCAGACCCAAATTGCCGTAATTTACGAGGATTGAGTGTAGCTCCTCTGTTATATGCCCAACCTATGAATGAGTATTCTACCATATATTTTTCCAGTCACACTAAGACAAATACCCCTTTGTTTACCACATACTTCTCTCTCCCCTTTTCCTTTGTATAAAGGAACAGTTATACTTGATATCCAGTCCTCTGGAACCCTTCCCTCTTCCCAAGCCAATCTATACAACTTCTGTATCCACTCTACAACTGTCTTACCCCCATACTTCAGCATTTCACCACACACTCCATCAGTTCCTGGGGCCTTTCCTATCTTGATCTTCTTCATTGCTTCCATTACTTCCACCCTACTGATCTCTTCCTCCCTCCTCTCATCACTTCTCCCAGCCATTCCCCAGCCACTTATACTCGCACTGCTCTCACTGTCTACATTCAACAAATCCTCAAAGTGCTCCTTCCATCTCCTCAATTTCTCTCTATTCTCCACCAAGAATCTATTATTCCCATCTTTCATTCTCTAACTATTTCCATTTTCACACTGTCTTACTTTCTTTACCTCCTTCCAAAACAATTTCTTACTTTCCCTCCATTTTACACTCAGATTCCTCCCAAACTCTTCATCCATTTTCTTCTTACTCTCCTTCACCAATCTCTTCACCTCCCTTCTCCTGCTCACATATACATCTCTCTTCTCTCTCTCTCATCTGCTCCCCTACATCTACTTGCTAACCATTCACTATATGCCTTCTTCTTTTGTTCCACAGCTCATTTCAGATCATCATTCCACCATGCTGTCCCTTGCACACCCCTGCATCGCCTTCTCACTCCACAAACCACCTCATACACTGCGTCTTTCTCTTCTGTGAATATCTTGCATACATCTTCCACCCCTTCTCTCTACTCTAAGTCATACCTTCCCCAATGTTTCTTCCACTATGCTCTTATACTCTGCCATTTTCTCACTATTTTGCAACTTCTCCACTCTTCTCACAGGAGCTGTTTCCTCCTGTCTTCCCCTTCGTCTCTTCGCCCATTTTCTTTTCAGCCTTACCTTGGCCATCACTAAGTGATGGTCCGAGATTCCATTCCCTCACCCCCTCCACACTTTTGCATCTAACACTTGTCTTCTCATTCCCTCATCCACACACACGTAATCTATCAATGCCTTTCGTTCAACAAATTCACCGTCCATCCTCCTCACGACTCTCCATGTATATCTGTAGATCATCTTATGCTGAAAGAAGGTGTTGGCCATTGCCAACCCCCTATATCAGCACAGATGTCCACCAAAGCACTATCATTCCCATCAACTTCAGCTGGCACACCCCACTGACCAACCACTCCATCCACTTGTACATTCCTAACTTTGCCATTCATGTCTCCAATCAAAAGCACTCTCTCGCTCCTCTCAGACTTGTCCATACATGCTTCTACACTTTCCCACAAGTCATCCTTTACTCTTGCCACTCGGTCATCTGTCGGCGCATACACACATTCAATCGCCCAAGCTTATATACCCTACTTTCATCCTCACCCATACAGTCCTTGCACCCACTGTTCCTTACTCTCTTATATTCTCCTTCCACATCTTGCTTATCATCAGACATACTCCCTCTCTTGCCCTGTCATTCTCATTAACTCCCGCACATATTCCTAAACCGTACTCCCATTCTCTCACCCTTTCACCTTTCCATTTAGTTTCAGTCAGTCCACATACAACCACTCTTGCATCCCCGAGCACCTGAATAATCTGTCTTTCACTTCATTATTCACTCCACTCACATTCCATGTTCTCACCCTTAGAATGTCCTTTGTCTGTTCCTTAGTCATCAATGTATGGTCTGTCCTGGTCCGAGGCGCTTTGTTCACTTGTTTAGTTAGTTCATTTTACAGGGTGGGGCACTAACTCACCACCAACCCTTTTAGTCACCTCATATGACAAGGAGGGATACTGGGGGAGTATTCTTGAAACCCCCCTACCCCCAGGGGGTACTTAAATGCACTCACATTTTCCATTTCTTAAATGGAACCCGTGTAATTGGAGGGGTCACTGTATTATGAATGTACAGTATGGTGTGGTTGGAAAACTGTTGAATGCTGTAAAGAGTTAATGATAGTAGTGAAGTATGTGTTGTATGAGTGAGTGAGTGAGTCATTCAGTGTTAGGCTTATTATATTAACCCAGTGGTCTGGAGGCTGAAGTTACCCATCCCTTGCAGTTCACTATACTTTTTTGAGGGAACTGGGAGGGAGTTGAGGGAACTAGGCTAAATCAGTTCCACTATGTAGGGGAATTCCTGTTCACCACTGTTGAGTGTTTTTAATTAATGAGTTGATATAAAGGAGCGTTGTGGTGTGGATGTGGATGTGATAGGAAGTGTTAGGAGGAATACACCGAGGTGGTTTGGCCATGTGGAGAGGATGGAGGGTGAAAGACTGACGAAGAGAGTGTATGTGAGTGAGGTGGAGGAAGGAAGAGGGAGGGGGAGGCCGAGGATGAGATGGAGAGATGGAGTGGAGAGGTATATGAAAGAGGGGTGTGTGAGTTGGGAGTGGGGGAGTGAAATGGCGGGGGACAGAGTGACGTGGAGGCGATTTGTTTGTGGCCACCCCGAACGGTATTGAGGCGTCTGGCAGTAGATAGATAGATAGTTGATATGGTGGTATTGCGAAGGAGTTTGGACATGTTGAAAGGGGGGGGGGGTGGATGATGGGAGTTGCAGGTATGAATGTGAGGGAAGAATACTCTGAGGCAGAATGAGGAAGATTAGTTTGGAGACCTCCAGGCTTGGGGATTGAATTGGAAAGTGACACACGATTGGAAAATATGGAGAACTGCCATCATGTGAAAAGACTTTAACACTTCAGTATGGTCAGTGGTCTCTAAAATGCGAATGGAACTCTTGTATACTTTATTTAAGGAGTCACTCTTGCATTGGTTCTACTAACTGTAGACTCACCCTGTCCTATGGAGACTTACATGTGAAGAATAATTTTTTTTTTTTTTTTTTTTTTTTTTTTTTTTTTTACCCTCTGATTGACTATCATATTACTCAGGTCATTGTTTATTGATTCTCTCAGAGATACAGCATATGGATCAAAGTAAACTGATTTCACTCATTCATCTCACTCACAGGTAACACAAGAACAGTATGAGTTATACTGTGAAATGGGCTCAACATTCCAGCTTTGCAAAATCTGTGCAGAAAATGACAAAGATATCAGAATAGAACCCTGTGGCCATCTTCTCTGCACTCCTTGTTTAACACTGTGGCAAGTAAGTGCTTATGTTTGTTTTTTTTCCTTAATAATAATTATTCTCCAAACACTTTCCACAGGCACACATACTCATATAATCAGTGACTGTTCCCTGTAACCCTTATTTTGTAAGCATAAGATTCTTCCTTGCCTCCTTGTTAGTAATATTTGTCCTTAAGTAGCCCCCATTCTTATTTTCAGCAGAGCTTCTAACAAAAACTTTAGTATACCAGTAGTGTTATTTTGTTTTTGTTTTAGCAGATATACTGGTGAGTAGTGTATTGATATGTTCACTTTGAAAATGGTTGTAACATAGTCCAGTCACTTTTGGTAATACACACTTCCACTGTACGAATTTTTAAACTTTAATTATTTATATGGTATATCAAGAAATTAAGCAGACATCAGTTGCTAACAAGCCATGGTGCATCTCCAGTCAAAAGAAAATATATTGTCAGATTTTTTTTTTTTTTTTTTGAAGAGTGAAAGAAAACATGCTTGCTCAACCCAGTTTACCTCTGTAAAGTTGCTTTGTTTTGCCAGTTTTCATACAGTAGCTGGGGACAATTAATATTCTAATTTAGGAGGAGAGATGTGTTATAGTAAGTCTTGTAAGGAACTGTGTTGTAGCAGGAGTTTACATTGATAAATGAAAGTAACTACAGTGTTTACTGGAAGAGAGAAAAAAAAAAAAAAAAAATGCATTTTTTTTTTTTTTTTTTTTTTTCCTCCAGTCTCTTAATAGTTCAGAGGATATCAGAAATTCCAGATTATGTACGGTGGCTGGCAAAAAAAAAAAATATTATCAATAATAAAACAAAAGCATTAGCTGTATGTCTCACTATCTATCTAATTTTTGCCAGATGCCATAATTCTGTAAGGGGTGGCCACAAACAAATCGTCTCCATCGCCCTGTCCCCCACCATCCCACTGCCTTGCTTCCAGCTCACACCCCCCTCTTTCATGTACCTCTCCACTCCATCCCTCCATCTCATCCTTGGCCTCCCCCTCCCTCTACCCCCCACCACCTCACTCACATACACTTTCCTCATCATTCTCTCGCTCTCCATCCTCTCCACGTGGCCAAACCACCTCAGTGTGTTTCTCCTAATGCTTCCTATCACATCCACATCGACACCACAACACTCCTTCACATCCTCATTTTGTCAGTCTGTCTGTCCATGTGACTCCACATGATTCTCTCAAATAACTCATTTCCACTGCTCTCACTCTTGACTTGTGTCCCTCCAACAAGGTCCAAGCTTCACTTCTATATGTTAGAGTAGATAGCACAATGCTGTCATGCAGTAACTTTTTCACTTCCATGCTCACTTCCCTGTTTCTTATCACTGCTTTCAAAGAACCAGCAACCCTTCCTCCTTGTTGTACCCTTTCAAGCACTTCACCCTCCAAACTTCCATCCTTACTTATCGCACTACCCAAGTCCTTAAATGCACTCACATTTTCCATTTTCTTCTCATCCACCCTCACTGAACATTCATAGACAATATCTCTTGAAGACCCTAACTTTACTCTTCCCTACATTCACCTTTAGATTCCATTTCTTACACTCTCTCCCAAACTCATTCACCAAGCCATGCAGCTCCCCTTCATCTTCACTTAACAACACAGTAACATCTGCAAACAACAGAACAGGGAGTTTCCACACACTGCCCTCCCTCATTAGGGCCACTCCAACTTCCACTGCCTTACCTTGTATCTCTTATATAACCTCATCCATATACAGATTGAACAACCAGGAGACATGACATCCCCGTTTCAATCCAACCTTCATCCATCCATCCATCATCCAATCCTACATTGCCCCATGAGGAGCATAGGAGCTCTGGGCTAGGCAAGTTGGTCCTGGCATTTAAGATGAGAGTGACCAGCCTCACCCATCCCTGAGTGGCATTATGTGAGCAATAAATTCCAACCACCCCTTGGATATAAACTTTTACCAGCTCAATCCGATTGGAGCGCCATAATTACCCACTAAACCACTGGGCACCCAAATTTGCTTATATGGTTTCCACCCAGCATAGTAAATTTTTTCCTGGTGTACAGGAAACCATTTGGCATGTCACTCAATGTAGAGTCACCCACAGGCAGAAGGAAGAGGAAATAATGAAGGAGAGAAAGACAGAAGAGGGAGTGTAAAGTCATCCGTAGGCAAAAGAAAAAGGAAAGAATGAAGGAATGAAAGACTAAAGAGGACTAAAAGGAAGAATGAAGGAAAGAAAGACTAAAGAGGATGGATGGAAAGAAAGATGGAGGAGAGGAAAGGGCAGACACCTGAGAGCAGCACTACATCGTGTGAGTGGATGGTGAGCAACCTTCAAATAGAAAAATTCACACAGTTCACGGTCCACATGCACTTCAGCCTTAGCACCCTTATACACATTTTTCACGGCATTCAACAACCTTCCATTTATGTCATATATTCTTAATACTTTCCACACTCCTTGTCTATCCACCCTTTCATATGCTTTCTCCAATTCCATGAAGGCCGCATACCTTTCCCTTCTCTAGAAACTTTTCCACTAAAGACCTAAGAATGAATATCTGATCTTCACAACCTCTTCCCTTCCTAAAACCACCTTGTTCTTCTCAGACTAATTCCTCCGTTATTTCCCTAACTCCGTCAGTAAGTATCCTACCATATACTTTTCCCATTACACTAAGAAGACAAATGCCCCTATGATTACCACACACTTCTTTTTCCCCCCTTTCCTTTGTACAGGGGAATGATTATAACTGACTTCCAATCTTTCAGGACTTTACCTTCCTCCCAGGCCAAACTGCACATCTCCACATTCATTGCATTACTATCTCTCCCTCATGCTTCAGCATTTCACCACATACTCCATCAATTCCTGGGGATTTCCCCATTTTGACTTTCTTCATTGCTTCCACAACCTCCATGCTACTGATTTTTTCCTCTCTTCTAACATCCCTCCCTCCCCCAGCCATTCCCCAACCACTTAGACTTACATTACTTTCATTCTCTATGTTCAACAGTTCCTTAACCCCTACACCGCGGGCTTGTTTACCAATGACTTGCGTGTCCCGCGGGGTTATTTGGGCTCCGACAGACTCTCAAAAAATATTTGCCAAAAATCAGTTATTAGTCCTAGAATTATAAAATTACATATGCTTATGGCACATACCTTCAGCTTTCTCCTGGAATGATTGTTGAGCCTTCGTCGGTTACCGTAGGACTTGTGGAGACCTCTGAAGTAGGGTAACGAAGCCTCCACTTTACACTTCCCAACAACCCGTAATATGATTACCACAGCCAGAGACAAACACTATAAGCACTATTCTACAATTTTCAAGTAGTTTGGGATCCATACTCAAAAAAAAAAAAAACACTATGAAAGCAATGGAAATTTTGAGCGCGTCTGATCGTCGCACTTGCGCTAGTTCGCTCTTGGCACTCTGTCATTTATTATTCATAAAACCCCTCACACTTTATATTTCTATTACTATATCACACTTATATATATCTGGATTCTTTCTCCATAAGTTTCCTTCAGTCGTATTAGTTTATTGTCACTGAAGTCATTCAATTTTTCATTCAGTAAAATACGTAGAGAGCCACGGATTCACTTTCACTGTTATAACATAAATTATTTGTACTCATATTCTTATATTATTAATTACTTACATTACTATTTACATTTTCTATTCTATTTTCAATATTTACCCTGCTATTTTACTTACACTATGTTATTCACTGTCACTTTCAGTAAGATAAAACTATAATACACTGTTCAATCATATGAACTGAACATCCATTGCTTTCACCTACTATTTACACATTATTTACACATTATTTCCAAATAATTCTGCTTCCACACTTGCACTGTTAGAACTGCTTCTGGGTGTGGTAATCGAAGAAGCAGGTAACACAGAGGGGAACCTGGCACTCAGCGCACTGCCAAGAGGTGCGTTTATGCTCAGGTGTGCGGCGTGTGGTATGCGCACATACCTAGCACCTGCGAATCGCAGCCTTCCTTTTCCCTGTGGCAGGCATAAGCTCAAGTCTGTGCCGATCCATATACGCCCTCTGCTCAAGTCGGTTGGGAAGTGTTACTGGATGGCGCCTTGGAGTTGCTGCTTGCACCCTACCATATCTTTCCAGCAGCTGCTGGACACAAGTCTTGGCGAACAACCTCAGGGAGAAGGACTTGGGTGGCTTGACCTTCATCTTGTACAGGATGAAGGCGTTCAGCATCGTCATATCTAGGAGATGCAGAAAAACTTTCCTGTACCACCTAGTATTCTTCCTGAAGCAGTCGATCTCACCAATCATCATGTCGGACTTGTCCACCAGCAGCATGTTGATATTATAGTCCAACACAGCATCAGGTTTCATCACAGGTTCGCCTGTCCTACGGTCGACCTTCCCACTGTCTCTCATCTCCCCCTTATGTACGGTGGTGAGCATGTGCATGACTCTCTTGTCATGCCACCGTATTGCCAGCATCTTCTCACACTTGCGTAGGTGCACGTCTCCTCGCTGCGAGTTTCCTGCCTCTGGGAATTTGGGGAAGTTGGCACGATTACTTTTCACAGTGCCGCAGGAGCCAATGCCGTGCTCAGAAAGGTATTTGGCAAGTTTCGGTGCTGTATAGTAGTTGTCTGTATACAGCACATGATTCCCACCAAAATACTTTTCTAGGAGCACTTTCACTACACAGCCTGAGAAGCCAAGGGGGTGTGTTTTATCGAGATCGACAGTGCTGGCTGAATATATGACGAAGTCAAGGATGTACCCCGTCTTACAGTCGCACAGTACAAAGAACTTAATTCCAAAGCGATGGTGTTTGCTTGGAATGTACTGAACAAACCGAAGACGTCCTCTGAACAAAACCAAGGATTCATCAATGACAACCATCTGAAATGGGTGGAAGAATGACATGAACTTATCCTTCATTATGCTCAGAATCTCCCAGATCTTCTAGAGTGGGTCGGTTTGGGAAGGTACATCGTTGTCGGTTTCCCATGATGTTCCGGAAGCGATCTCTGGCCATGTACTTATTGAAGGTGGGTGAGGGTAGTAAGGGGTCCATGGACCAGTATTCTTCCAACTCATGCTTCTTGGAGTGTGGCATGAGAAGCATGAGGGCAAAGAACACATACAGCTCCTGCACTCCCAGCATGAACCACTGTTGCATCTTGGCTGCACCTGTACCACTTGCAGCACATTGTGATTCATACCTGTTGGTCTCATCACATATGTGCTGCATGACTTCGTCATCTAGGAAGGCCAAAAGGTAGTCGACACACTCAGCATTTTCGTCCATAGTGAAGGCAGGCTGAACTCCTGAGGAGCTCTCATTGAAAACAAGATTTTCGGGGACAAAATCTGACCCTTCCGTCCACGCGGAGGCATCCAGGATTCCCTATCGTGGCGGTGTAGGGCGGGTGGTGGTGGTGGTGGTGGAGGTTGGCTGTGAGGGAGGTTTATCTCTGTCAAGGTCACTCTTACTGACCCTAGGTTGCCGTACAGCACTAGCAGCCCTTACCCTACTAGCTACACTACTTTTCACTCTCCTAGATTTACCTCTACCTCTACGGCCTGCCTTCACTGTTGATGCTAGTGGTGACTCCGACGATGAAGACTCCGGAGATAACTCAGCCGACGATGATGACGAGATGAGTAAAGCGGGGCTTGGGGAACGGGGAGGTGAATGCACTCATGACTCATGGCGGGCTGGGTCACGTGGGGGCATTGTTCTGGGGCTAACACGCCGCCTTTTCACTCCCTTCCCAAATTCTTGTCCTTCCTGCACTAAAGGCTCCTTTCCCTTGGAGCTAGACACTGATTCACTGATTGAAGCACTCGTTGTTGCTGTTTCTGGCGCGATAACCTCACCCGGCTCATCACACGATTCACCCGAATCGTCATAGTCACTGTCCATCATTATCATGGACAATTCTGCCAGTTCACGTGCCACTGCAGAGTCACTCAGGCCTTTCTTGCTTGCCTCACCACTTTTCTTTGGAGTAGAGGTCACAGGGCCCTTTGCAATGGGCGCAGAAGCGGCAGGAATGGCGGGGCGCGAGTGCGACATGTTTTCTCTACAGCGGAGGACAAGGAACTAAATGCCGCGGCTTATCTGAGAAGGGAAGGGTTGACAATGACACTTTAGGCTGACTGCTGCTAACTTACATGCTAATTTTTTATAGGTAGAAAATCTCGGCAATACATAAAGAAATAGGTAGTTCCAGGTGAATGTAAATGTCAGTTAGGATTCTCCCTTCCTTTCTGATATATATTTTTATTACAGACATCGATTACAAGGCATAAATCAAAGGGGAAATTACCGTGGTAATGTAGCGAATGAATGCACGTGAGGTTTTGTCAGGTGATAATTAGCCAATTTCTGGAGTATAACACTATCACTTACCTGTTTTTTTTTTTTTGGTATATATTATTTGGTATAAATATAGGGCATAGGGCTTATTTCAATGGATGAAATCTGTGGAAGAATCGGGGAAATTTCCGTAGCGCCGCGCGGCATGGGAGGTGAGAGGAGAGGGTAATGGAGGGCAGGTAGGGAGGGGAGTCACGAACGGGGTAAAATCGCTAAAATGTCAACAATGGATGGGAGTACAGATGAGATTTGGAGTGCTGACTAGTGTTGGACATTGGCAGTACTGATAGATGATACAAGCCACGACTTGAGAGCCCGGGATAATTCAAAATAACACAGAATCACAAAAGTGACACCCCGCGGTATGATCCATTGTGGCCGAGCGTCACGAAAGTGACGCCCCGCGGTTAAGGGGTTAAAATGTTCTTCTCCATCAGCTCACTTTTTCTTCTTTCTCCACTAGTAATCTGCCATTTTTATCTTTCACTCCCTGACTGGCTTCTTTAACTCCCTGTCTAACTCTCTTTACCTCTTTCCAGAACATTTTCTTACATTCCCTCCACATTACACTCAAATTTCTTCCACATTCCACACCCACTCTTTTCTTATTCTCTCTTACTAATCTTTTCACCTCTGTCTTCCTCTTTACTCATAAATCTCTCTTCTGTCGCTCAACTTTCTCCATACTCTTGTTTCTCATCCACTTACTAAATGCTTTCTTCTTTTGTGCCACAGCCTGTCACGCCTCTTCATTCCACCATGCTGTTCCTTGCACCCCGTTTCATATTCTCTTCACCCCACATACCACCTCACAGGCTGCACAGATTTCTTCTGTAAATATCTTGCATACACCTTCCACATCCCCCATCTGCTGCAAACCATATTTATCCAATTGCTCCTCCACTTCTCTCTTGTATTCTGCCTTTTTTTCCATCCTCTTTGAACCTTTCCACCCTCCTCATAAGAACTGCTTCCTCCTGTCCTTACCTTCTTCTATGCCTCTATTTCAGTTCAACCATGACTTTCACCACGACCAAGTGGTTGTCAGGAAATTCACTTCCCCATCCTCTATATGGTCATGCATCCATTACACACCATCTCATTCTATCATACACACACACATAATCAATCATTGCCTTCTATTCATTCAGTTCACCTCCCACCCTTCTCATCACTGGCCACATATGCCTGTGGATCATTTTGTGCCTGAAGAGCATATTGGCAATCACCAACCCCCTCCTGGCACAAATGTCCACTAGAGCACTGCCATTCTCATCCACTTCTGCAGGCACACCCCACTTAACCACTACTCCATCCACCTTCAGACTATACTTTTCCATTCATATCATCAATCAAAAACACTCTCATTCCTTTCAAACTTTTCCATGCACACATGCACGGTTGTCCAGAACTCTTCTTTCGTTCTGCTCTCCCGATCCTGCGGTGGTGTATACACACACACAATGGCCCACGTTGGTAGTCCAGGTTTCAATCTTACCCACACAATTCTTGAGCCAACTGATCCATTCTGTCTTACATTCTCCTTCCATCTCTTGCACACAACAATACACACTCTTCTTTGACCCTCTCATTGTCACCCACTCCCATACACATTCTCCATCCATACTTCCATTTTCTCACACTCTCACCATTCCATTTAGTTTCAGTTAATCCACATAGATCCACCTTTGCACCCATAAGCACCTGGACAATCTCTCTCTCTTTCACCTCATCATTTGCGCCTCTTACATTCCATGTTGTAGTCCATCAGTCCACGTCCAGGGTACAAAGATACATAATTCTCCAGTAACAGCCAAGTCATGACAGTGTTAATGGCAGCATATTTTGGAGTGAGGAGGACCTCTGTGGTGGAGTCCCACATGGACTCTAACCCCGAGTCATGAGGCATTTAACCCCTAAAAGACGGGCATCGGAATGTTGTGACATATGTTGAGGATGGGCATAATCAGCATGTGCGACAAGGTGGGGGATTTGTGGGTGAGGAGGTGTGGGGGTTGTGCAGTGGTGCAGGGTGGTGGGGGTGGGAAGGTTTTGGGTTGGGGTGGTAGTTTGGGAGGGGGGTGGGGGGAAATGGGTTGGGGTGGCAGTGGGGGTTAAAGAGTTGGGGTTGTCTGGGGGGTTTGGGGCTGTAGGGTGGGGGAGGGTTGGGATGGATGTGGGTTAGGGGTGGACAGTAGGGGTCAGTGGTGGGGGGAGTTGTTGGGTTTTGAGGGTGGGGGTTATGGGTGGTAGGGGGCTATATTAGGGAGACGGTGGGAGGAGGGCAGGGAGACGGTGGGGGAGAGCAGGGGGTCAGAGTGGGGAGGGTGGCAAATGGTGTGTGAGGGTGAAATCATTGGGGGGGGGTGGGGGCATGACCACATACGCATATACCCGTCTTATATACCCTATTACCCCTGGACAGCATATGCGGACACCTGTCTTTTAAGGGTTAAGAAAACCATTCAGTTCTAATGGATTCCCTCATACACTCAACCCCCTGCTATCGCACGTTCAGCTGTCACGTTTATCTACTATCACGCACACATCAAATGCACAACCATACATGCTATCACGCACCCCAAGACTGCTATCACGTGTCGAGTTTGAAGACAAGGCTAAGCGGTACTTCATATTCACACGGCACTTCATACAAGGTTTGCCGAGGATACGATGGTTAATCGGAACGGTAACGTGGTAAAATTGCCGACGATACCACGGGCATTTGGAATGCATCTGAATGGATTCCTGCCGAGGATACGACGGGCAAAACAGTGTGAACAAAACACATTCGACTTGAAAGAATATATCGTACTACAGCATTGAAATTTAGCCTAACACTGAATACTTATTAATATTGTATTTTAGAATAAATATCAATCGTTTTGAAACCCTTATAAAGAGTTAATATTTCCTATGCCTAAAAAACTGTGATCTCGATAAAGTAATGACGTGTTTATAACTGAGACGGAGCTCTGGCAACAGTATGAGGAGGAACGTGTGTGATAGCGTGAAAGTTTTGTTCCACTTAAATCTTCCTCGGCCGTTCCTGATACGATGTACCATGTGATATCCCCTTTAGCTGTGGACACTAATAAATCATGGAGACAGCTGAAGAGATCTGGCGGCAATTAAGCCACTCCCAAGCCTCAGAACCCATCAAACCACCCAAGCCTTAATCCTTATTAAAGTTTGATGGCCTTTTATGTTGTTCATTTATTCATTATACTGTTATTATTAATATAATAATGCTTTATTTCATGTTGGAGGAGAGATTGGCTGGAAATCGCAGGCATAAAGTGGTTAAAAGTTAGAAAAATGGGCCACCGCAAAACCAATTAGAAATTTTCCCATTGATTGTTCAGTTCAGCTATCGCTTATTCAGCTATCACGTGCGTTTCCTGTGACCAATTAGGCACGATAGCAGGGGGTTGAGTGTACTTTGCCACTTCATAGTGACATTAGCAGCTCTCATAGTCGGATGCCTGAAGTCGGGCTGCGAGATACCATTCAGGGTGTATGATCACCTACTGGTATTTTTTGTCCCTCACTCCTTATGGTATGCCATAGGGTGCTTTATATACCTGTGAAAGATATCATGAACTAGGAATGATAATGAGCTCCAGGATGTCATCAGGTCACCTGTCTACTCTACTGAATTCTTAAGAGTAAATTCCTCCTTGTGTGGAACCTTAGCTCATTATGGATAATTCTCATCAGTCTCTTTGCTACTTTAGTTTCTCATCCTGCATCTACTGACTTGTCTCCAGCTTCTGCTAACAACCTCTGGGAGACTGTTCTCTAACTTTTTCTTTTATGTTTCTTTTCAAGCTCCCCCCTCCCCCTTTTTTTATTAAAGACACCTGGAGAGAGCTTTATAACTGGCTGCCGAAAGAGGAGTTTGGCTGGAACAGGGAAAGTTTGTCAGTGGATCCAGTGTTTGGTTCTTGGCCTTTTATCGTTGCTGCTACTGTGAGCTGGGCAGTAGAGAGGATGCAGTTGGGGAAGGTTGTAGGTGTTTCTGGGTTGTCTGCTGAAAGCCTCAGGAGGTATGGGAGTGGGTTTAGTTACTGATTTGATAAACACTTATACATGAGTGTGTTGTCTCAGATGACTGCCTGGAGAGTGTGATTGTAAATATGTACAAGGGGAAGGGTGATGTCCTGGAAAGAGGAAATTATAGAGGCATAAAACTTAAGGACCAGATAATGAAGGTAATAGAGAGAATCCTAGAAGGTATGACTAGGGAAAGCATGAAATATTGATGAGATGCAGCTTGGATTTGTGCCAGGCAAAGAGTCCATTGATGCCATATTCATTGTCTGCCAGTTTCAGAAAAAATATATAGGAAAGAAGAGGGGGCTGTATTTTTGTTTTTGTTGATTTGGAGAAGGCCTTTGACAAAGTCCCTAGGGAGGTGGTGAAGTTTTTGTTGATTTTGAGAGAGCCTTTGACAGGGTCCTTAGGGAGGTGGCAAAGTGGGCAGTGAGAGAGCGTGGAATTGAGGAGTAGCTAATTAGAGAGGTTATGGCTATATATGTGGGTGCTTGCACTCAGATGAGAGTGAATGGAGATTTTAGCAATGAGTTTTCCATGAATGTTGGTGTGCATCATGGATCAGTCTGGTGCTCCTTATTGTGTGTCATGGTGCCGGAAGTCCTCTCACATGACTTCAGAAATGGACTCCAGTGGGAGATGTTGTGTACTGATGACTTGGTGTTGATTGCTGAGAATGAAAAGGAGGCGAAGGAAAAATTTAGGAAGTGGAAAGACGGAATGGGGCGCAAGGGTTTGAGAGAATGTGTGGCTGAAACAGAAGTGATGATATCCTGGGCCGGTGGTGGTACCGTCAAAGCAGAGAGAGAGAGTGGTCATGTGCAGTTTTGCCACAAAGGTGTGGGAAGTAACTCCATCTTATGCAGTATTTGTGATAAGTGGGTGCATAAGAGATGTCATGGTATTAGCGGTAGACTGCGAGAAAATGCTAATATCGTGTGTGCAGTGTGTTGGAGAGAACATGTAGAGACTTCCAGGCATGGAAAGATTGATCTTGCTGATGGGTCTTGAGTGTGGAAGAGTTCTGTTTTGGGGGGGATGTTATGTACCTGAGGTGGGGCTGGGGCCACCGTTTCCGACATTGAGAGGGCTCCTCCTCTGTGCTAAGGGATCTTTGTATGTGGCATGTGTTAGGAGCATAATGGTGTTTGGTAGTGAGACACTGGCAGTAATGGAAAAGGATATTTGTAAGCTCAGATGTTCAGAAATAACATTGATTAGATGGATGTGTAGTGCATCCCTGAATGCGAGGCCTGAGGGGGCTAAGTTTATGATTGAGGAGTTGAGAGGAAGGATGAGCCTGGAGTGTATTGCAGTGTGTTGTGATGAGGAGGGATAGATTGAGATGGTTTGGGTATGTGGAGAGAATGGAGGATGACAGTTGGGTGCAGAAAGTGAGAAGTGTGAACATCGAGGTAGGGTTGTGAGAGGCAGACCTAAAAAGACCTAGGATGAGATCATAGAGTGTGGCCTCAGGGATAAGGGATTGAATAGAGAGGCAGCCAGAGATCGAGCACGTGGAGAACCGCCACCATGTGACCAAGGCCGGTGCATGCAAGCATGTTGGAGTTTTTATAAACAGTACGATATGATTTGAGTTTCTTCATAACCAGCCAAGACCCAAGATCTCCACTGCTCCTCCTTAGCCCACTGCTTATACATATCTGCCTCCTGTTCTGTCTCCTTCAGCACCATCTCCCTCCTTGGATGTTAGTTAAATCTTTTGTACCTGTTGTCTTACTTTTCTGGGCTTATATCAGCCCTGTCCTTTCCGCTTTTTACCACTACTTTTTCCTTTTACTCCCTTTATCTTAATCATGTGAGTGCCAAAGTAGTGTTTACCTCATTTGTGACACTAGCACCTTAGATCTAGTAAGACAGTGTGAATCATGCTCCGAGTATAGTTGACCCTTACTGATGATGCTACGTTGTTACGCTCTCTGTGCGATCCCTAGAGGACTGTGGCTGGAGAGGATGCAGGAAACTTGTATACTGGACCCTTTTCTTTTCAATATGGTGATGATGGGTCATCAGCCATTTCAGATACATCTGAGCACATTCTCAACCTCTTTGTTGACAGTAGATACTGTATTTTTGTCCTCATGGATGCCTGAGACCATGACCCCAGCTCTTTTACATTGTATTTCAGGCAAACTTTCTCAATCAGGTTGGTGATCTGTTTTACCAAAGTAGTTACAGTCAACCCCTGCTGTTTGCAGGTGGTTACATACCAGAACCTGCTGCGAATGGGTGAAACCCGCAAATGATCCATGCCTACCGCAAAAGTCACTGGTTTCACTTTTATCTATTCCCATTACCTACAGACCTACAGTGAGACCTGTAAATGCATTTCATTGCACATAAATACTTCCTAAAAAGACAGTACAGGATGATACACAAGCCTTTCTGGGCACAGTTCTGATACATAAGTGTTTCTTAGTACAGTGTACTGTACTAACCCATTCGATGATGTAATGCACCATACTCTTGTTCACACCAAAATGTCACCTGACAGCCATTAACGACTGCCTCTCATGCACCATGTGCACGAGTTTCATTTTTATCTTACAGTGACATCACTTTCTGTTGCCACTTAGGCTCCCTAACAGTGGGTGCACCATGAGCAGCACACTTAGGACCCATTTTTCACTGGGATAAAAAATGGAGTTGATTAACAAATCAATAATAACAAGCAGAACACACTTATGCACAATCTGTGAGATGTACTGAGAGAGAATGATTTCGGTGGCATGTGATGGGTGCAACAAAATTCCAAATCGGCAGTTATTTACTGAGTTGGCACTTTTAATTGGAATATATTATAATTTTTATCGCCACGCACACTTAATTATCTGAAATCCAGTCATAAATTTGTGTTTAATTTAACTATTAATAAGTAATCATGATTCAGAGCAGAAATTTGGTGAAGTTAGCTGAAGTGTTTCGCCTCTAGCTCAGCAACTTGTTGTGTCAGGCTTTTGTTTTGTATAAATATTGATTTGCAATGCAGATACATCTGTTTGTACTCTATATCAATATTTATGTAAAACAGAACTCTGTCAAGGCATGCTGACGATCTGAAGAGGAAATATTCGCTAACTCTAGCGTGTTTTAGCTCTGAAACCTGATTTTTTTATTCATCATCATCATCATCATCATCTGGACCTCCTTTCCCACCCTAGGGCAGGGTGAGGAGTAGCAACGTCCAGACAGCCCATATTTGCCTAATCTAATGGGCCACGCTTCTATTCATTCACCATTCAAGCCCCTGGAATCCTGGCTCTATCTGATATACCAAAAACATTCACCACGTTCCATAGCTTCATGTAAACGTATCTGATAGAGTCAGTTCTGATGCTGTCACATTGAAAAGAGGGGTGCCAAATCTCTGATCATGCGTTTCTTCTCACAATATTCATCCAGCCAGCTCGATATCATTTCAGTCCCCTAGCCTCAATCAATCAATCAATCATTTCCTGTGGCACCCTCGGGGATGCATAGGGCCTCGATGAACTCACACCACCACATCCTATCTTGTGCTAACTCCTCAAGATCTCCCCAACACTCATCTCCAGCTTCCCGTCTCATTGTCCTCACCCACGTCTCTTTTGGCCTTCCTCTACCTCTCCTACCAGGTGCCACCCACCCTGGTGTACCTCGTACTATTCCCTGTCTCCTATACACATGGCCTAGCCACTTCCATCGTGAGAATCTAACATATTCATCGATCGGCTGCACTCCCGTTATTTCTCTAATTCTACTATTTGGTATCCTTTCCCACCACTTAACTCCTAATATTCTTCTAAGTGCTTTATTTTCAAACACCAAGAATTTATTTTCCATAGTCACTGTGCTGTACCAAGACTCGTGTCCATAAATTAAGATACTCCTAACCATTACCTTATAAAGTTTGATTTTTGTATGCACAGAGAAATTGTTATTATTCCAAATATTTTTAAGCATTCCCATTGCCTGATTAGCCTTCTTTAACCTTTCCTCGAATTCAAAGTTCAAAGAACCATCCTTGGCTAAATAAGTACCTAAATATTTAAACCTATCAACTTGCTTTACAACCATACCTCCAATTACACATTCCTGCGCATTTTCCATATTCATATTGATTATTTCAGTTTTTCCACAATTAATAACCAAACCCACCTTGCGACCTTCACTCACCAAACAGTCCAACACTCTCTGCATCTCTTCTGGCCCATCACAAATCAAAACTATATCATCTGCATAATCTAAATCCAAAAGTTTCCTGTTCTCTCCCCAAAGTATATCTGCACCGGTTTCTGTTCCAACACATTTCATAATGTAATCAATGACCAATATAAATAGTAAAGGCGATAGAACACCACCTTGAATTACTCCGGACTTGACTTCAAACGAATCACTCAGACAACCATCAACCATCACTTTACAAAATGTGTCCTCATGCATGTTCATAATGACCCTCACAGACTCCTCTGGTATTCCATAATGTCTCATGATCTTCCCCATAGACTCTCTCGAAACACTATCAAAAGCCTTTTCAAAATCAACAAAACAAAGACTTAACAGTACTCTCATTTCATTAACTTGCTGCATCAAATGCCTAACTATAAAGATCTGATCATTGCAACCACGTCCCTTTCTAAAACCAGCCTGTTCATCCCTCAGAATACCCTCAACCACCGGCTCCAACCTATTTAACAACACTCTACTGAAAACTTTCAAAGCTATCGGTGACAAAGAGATTCCCCTCCAATTACCACATTCACTCAGGTCTCCTTTCTTCGGAACTTTAACAATTACACCATTCTTCCAAACTGATGGTAGTAACCCCGTCACCCATATCTTATTGAATAGCTTGGTCAAGATCATTATTAATCTATCCCCCTCCACTTTAAACATTTCCGGAAATAAACCATCCTCCCCTGGTGCCTTATTATTCTTTAACTGTTTTACTGCTTTCTCCACTTCTGCAAGCCTCAACTCTCCTGTTTCTATATTTAAATCTTCCTGAGCAGACGGTATATCCTCTTCTGGTGGTATTGGTCTATTAAGAACTGTCTCAAAATGCTCTTTCCATCTATTTTTAATATCTCCATCTTTGGTCAATAAATTTCCATCCCTGTCTCTAATTGGTATTTCCTTGCGTTTACCTGCATTACCACTCAGTTCTCTAATCGATTCATATGCTATTCTTTGACTCTGTCCATCATTTTTGTTTATTAGGATTTCAGTCTCTGCAACTTTTCATCCACACATCTTCTTTTATCTCTCCTAGCTAACCTTCTTACTTCTGAATTCAAACTCCAGTATGCAGCTCTTGCTAATTCAATCTCTCGTTCATCAACGCATTGCATCTCACTCCTCAATTTAGCCTCACCTCTCTTTTTTATCATATCCCACGTTTCCTCTGATATCCATTTCTTTCTCCTGAATCTATGTCTCCTTCCAATCGTACATTCAGCAGTCTCATGCAAAACTTTGTTCACATCCTCCCACATCTCATCTACACTTCTCTCCCCCTCTTCCAACGTTTCCAACACCAAAAACCTATTTCTGCATTCTAATCTGAATTCCTCCTTTTCGTCTCCTTCTCTTCTAAGCTTAACAATATCGTATCTACCAACACCAGATTTTTCCTTCTTCTGATTTTTAAGTTTAAACCTTATTTTTGCAATGCTGAGTTGATGGTCACTACCAATATCCGCTCCCCGTTTAACATGAACATCTAGCAGAGAACTTCTATGCCTCCTACTGATAGCGATGTGATCAATCTGATTTTTATATTTTCCACACGGCGACACCCAAGTTGTCTTGTGTATATTGCAATGCTGAAAGAGTGTGCCCCGATGACTAAGTCATTTGCTAGACAGAAGCTTCCAAACCTCACTCCGTTTTCACTCATCCTACTACCAACTCCCATCTTACCCATACATGCCTCAAATCCCTCATTTGAACAGCCCATTACTGCATTAAAGTCTCCAACGCAGATCAAAACATCATGTCTAGGTACCCTTCCTACTCCTTCTTGCACTTTTCATAAAATGTGTCTTTCCTTTCATCGAGTGCATCATTAGTAGGTGCATAACACACAAACAGACTGATGTTGCCATGATTTGATTTAAACCGTGCGGATAGCAATCGCTCATCTATAGGATCCCACTCACATAAAGCCTTATTTGCTTTACAACCCAGCAACAATCCTACTCCCTGATAATGCATTCCGTCCTGTCGGCCAGATATCAATAAACGTATACCATCCTCCAAATCCAACTTATCGACTCCAGTTAATCTAGTTTCTGTCAGAGCACAAATATCAAGTCCGTAATTTTGAAAAACCTCTCTTCCTCACACACTCATCCAACATATCCCTCCACCTTCTCCTTGGCCTGCCTTGCCTCCTCCCTCCTTCAGATTTGTACAGATATACCTTTTTCACCACTTTATTGTTATTCATTCAGTCCACATAACCATACCACCTCAGTACACTCTTTTCGATTATGGTGTCCACATACTTTCTCACTCCACATCTTTCACGAATCATTATTTTGTATCCTATCCACCCCCTGTATTCCCCATACTTTCCTTAACAGTCCCAACTCCACTGCTCTTACTCTTGACTTTTCATTTTCATGCAACACCATAGTCTCACATCCATATGTTAAAGTTGGCACTAACACTCCTTCATGTAAGCCTTGTGCCGGGTTAAATGTCCCCCAGATTCCTCTGTCTAAAATCACCTAATTATGGCAAAAAAATTTTATTAATAACTATATTAAGCATTTTTTTTTTATTGGCTTTAAGTAGGCATATATGAACATAAATGGTTTTTAAAATTATAATAATTTTCAATTAAAAATGCCAATTCTGTGCCGATTTGGTAAATGGCCATTGATTCAGTAATTTGTCACACCGGCATATGATTGGGTCCCCACTTTGAACAGCCAATTGGATAGAGAGAAGGAAGACACGTAGCCAGATGATAAGGGACGCAACGCAAGGAGCCAGTCAAAAGCAAGTTCTGATTGCAAGAAAAAGGCTGGAGATTTGTGTTGTGAAATACCGAGTGCTGTAGAGTGCTAATGTCCTGTGCTGAACAGCACATACCTATACAGGGTAACTGCACAGTTTAAATTAATAGGACAGTATTTTTCATAGCAAACATGCAAAAAAAATAACTTATTACCATTGGGAACAGTTGATGCTGTGGGAAAGCTGGAAATATCTGCCTGTGAATTTTTGAAATAATTTCTCAGAAAAATCTGCAAATATGTTGTTACGGAACAGAGAAAGATAATGTACACTTTAAGTGAGAATACTAAAAATCACTACTGTCCCGTAAAGTTGCAGGTTCAAAACAAAAGAGTTAGGTAAAATTACAAGTTAAAGTTCAATGCTCAAACTAACAACAAAACATTCAGGACTCATAAGGATAATGTAATGGCAAAAAACAGGTTAAATATATGGTTAACAGCAATAGCCTCTGTTAACACGAAATTAGCAAGAGTAAATTTATCTAAGTCAGGCCTGATAAAATGACAATACACTGGATAATGCTCAGTTAATGCAAGATAAATTATTACAGATACAAACTATTATTAACAATTGGCTGACATAACCTTACGTTAATCACAAAAAACCTCACTAGGCCTACAAATTAACACCTTATGCTATACAGTACAAGAACAAAATGCAATAACACTTATACTCAAATTACACAGCTGCTAGATGGTTGGAGACTTCCTGAGCACTCACAATAATAACAACTATACAGGGGAGGACAGAGATGTGAACAAAATGAGGAGTAGATCTAAGTGGCAATTAATGTAGAGACTGAGCTCATTATATAGGGGCTGGCAGAGCTTGATACAACTTGTAAGAAGGACGTGCAAATGAAGCCATAGGGGACAAAGAGTTGACAATCCTGCTCTGAACAACAGAAAGAACGACTTACTCTACTATAAGGGAGGATGGGGGGAGTGAGGTAGAACACGCTCGTGATCAAACATGCAGCATACTGTACGTTAGAATTACACAAAGGATGATGAAATCATAGGCTATGTAACACCTCCCCACAAAGAAAAAAGAAATTTACAAAGGAAATTTCTTATTACTCTAAAACAATCTGTCTAAAGTCTAGATAAGCAATCAGCAATAACATTTTCTTTCCCCCTAACATGTTGTATGTCTAATGAATACTCCTGAAGAAGTAGACTCCATCTTGTCAATCTCTGATTTTTATCTTTAAACTTACTAAGGATTTTTAGTGGGTTATGATCGGTATAAATGACTATGGGGTCAAAACCAGAACACAAATAAAATGAAAAATGCTGTAAACCCAAAATCAAGGCCAAAAGCTCTTTCTCAATAGTTGAGTAGTTCTTTTGAGGTGGAGTGAACTTCTTACTGTAATAAGATAGGGTGTTCAATACCCTGATCATCCTCTTGCAACAAAACAGCCCCAGCTCCTGTATCACTTGCATCAACAGCCATCTTAAAAGGCTTAGCAAAATTTGGAGTAGCGAGCACTGGCTGACTTAATAGGATAGCTTTAAGTTTGCTGAAAGAGGATTCACAGTTATCGGTCCAGACAAATTTAACTCCCTTTTTCAGTAGGTCTGTAAGTGGTGATACAAGAATTGAAAAGTTAAGAACAAATCTCCTGTAATAACCCACCATTCCCAAAAATCTTTGTAGCTCTTTCCTACTTTTAGGTCTGGGAAGATCACTTATAACCTGAACCTTAGCTCCTGGTGGTGCAACATGTCCATCACCAATTACGTACCCAAGGTACTGAACTTTAGCTTGACCAAACTCACACTTTGATAAATTAGCTACAAGATTAGCCTGAACCAAACGGTCAAGAAATTTACTGACATGGCATAGGTGATCTTTCCAGTTGTCACTGAAGATTAATACATCATCAATATAAACAACACACCCTGCCAAACCCTCTGTTACAACATTCATGAGCTTCTGAAATGTGGCTGGTGCATTCTTCATACCATATGGCATTACAGAACATGCAAAAGTCTTTCCTAGTGTTACAAAACATGAGATCTCCCTAGCACGTTCAGTCATAGGTACTTGCCAGTATCCCTTTAACAAATCAAACTTACTTATGTACCTAGCCTTTCCGATCTTGTCTATGCAATCTTCCATGGGAGGGAGAGGGTAAGTGTCTGTTTTGGTTATCTGATTAACACGTCTGTAGTCAATGCAAAGCCGCTGTGACCCACCTGGCTTAGGGACTAGAGTGACAGGAGAACTCCACTCGCTCTGGCAGGGCTCAATCATCTTGTGGTCCAACAGGTAGCCAAGCTCCTTCTGGATGAGAGGAACTTTCACTGGGTTCACACGGTAAGGAGGCAATTTAATTGGCTTTGCGTCTCCAACATCGACATCATGCATCAACACAGTGGTTCTTCCTGGAGTGGCACGGAACACTTGCGGGTACTCTTGCAGTAATGCCGAAAACTCCTGCCTTTCCTCGGGAGGTAGATGAGAAAGCTTAGTCTGGAGATCATTCATGATATCAGGATTCTTCCCCAAACTATCACTCAGGCTCATGCTGCATGGGAGAACTTCACTTGCAGACTCGGGTGGAACAGCTACAGTGCAGACTGGGTTATTTTCGTCCCGCCTGTGATATAACTTTAGCATGTTGATGTGACAAAGTTGCTTGTTCTTTCTACGATCTGGTGTGGCGATGACATAGTTGACATCACTGAGTTTCTTCTCCACGAAATAAGGACCACTAAACTTGGCTTGAAGAGGTTGCCCATGAACCGGTAGCAGAATCAAAACCTGATCTCCTGGCTGAAAGTGGCGTAACCTGGACTTCTTATCATACCAAGTCTTCCTCTTCTCCTGAGCAGCTCCTAAATTCTCTCTCGCCAGCTGTAAAGCAGTGGACAGCCGTTCTTTGAACTTCATCACATACTCCAGCAGGTTGACGTCATCTTCCTCCGACAGCCAGCATTCCTTGAGTAGCTTAAGGGGTCCTCTTACTTCATGGCCAAACAGTAGTTCAAAAGGTGAGAAGCCCAGTGATTCATTTGGAGATTCTCTTGCGGCAAATACAACGAATGGAAGACCTTTATCCCAGTCTTTCTGATGTTCCAAACAGTATTTCTTGAGCATCAATTTGAGTGTTTGATGATATCTCTCCAACGCTCCTTGGGTCTGGGGATGGTAAGCTGAAGACATGATCTGGGTGATGCCCAGCTCTTTCAGAGACTGCTTGAAAACATTTGACATGAAATTACTTCCCCGGTCTGACTGTACCTCCTTGGGCAGACCAAACTTTGTGAAGAACCCCAGCATTTCCTTAACCACGTTCTTTGCTAAGATATTTCTAAGTGGAATGGCTTCAGGATAACGAGTAGCCATATCAATCAGTGTCAACACATAAGAAAATCCTGAAGAAGTCTTAGGAAGAGGGCCCACAATATCCACCAACACACAGGTGAAAGGCGCCTCAAAAGGAGGAATGGGAACTAGAGGTGCAACCTTTTCGGTATGATTACACTTCCCCACAACTTGACAGGTGTGACAAGACTTACAATACCAGGAAACATCCCTGAAGATACCTGGCCAGTAGAAGTGTTTCAAAATGCGTGCCACAGTCTTCCTCACTCCAAGGTGTCCTGCCAAACTGGAATCATGAGCCACTCTAATGATATCCTGCCTACAAACACGAGGGATGACAACTTGATGTACAACCTCCCATTCACAGTCGGCTGATGCTGCTGGGGGTCTCCACTTCCTCATAATACTCCTGACATTATATAATAACAAGTAGAAGCACCAGCTGACTCTTCCTCACTGCAAGCAGAGTTAGCTAGACCTTTCAACTCAGGGTCAGCAACCTGCAACTCAACCAACTCTTGACGAGACAAATTATCAACACTACGGGGTACTGCCTCATCTGGTGAGTGGTCCAAATTAGCAAGAAAAGTGTCAGCTAGGATAACATCATCATCATCATTATCCTCTAAGTCACCAGTAACTTTAGACTTACCCCTAGTGACAGCACATGCAGGGAACACATCAGGGACATCACAGTCCTGGGCTGCAGCCACTGGCTCACTAGACAACTGAGGAGCTGGACACACTCGACTTCCACCAATATCATTTCCAAGTAAGAAAGTTTCACCTGACATTGGGAGTGTCTCAACCAACCCAACCATAACGGAACCATTAACAAAACCAGACTCTGAATTCACTCTGCACAGAGAGACAGAGAAGTAATTATTCCCTACACCTTGTAAGATTACAGTTTCATCAGAGGAATTAACATTAGAGCCTAGAACACTGGTCAGCATAAGGGATTGGCAAGCACCTGTATCACGATATATTTTAACTGATTTCCTGTTATTACTGTCCAGAGGACTGACAAAACCATCAGACAGGAAATTACCACATGAACTCTTGAGAGTGTCACCCACGTTACTGCTCAAAAGAGGAGCTCCATCATGAGAATTTAATTTACCCCTCAAAGCAGGTTCAGTTAACTCAGTTAAGGAATTCTGGGAACTCTCAAGGGTGGACACTAGACCAATTGACTGAATATTTAAAGACTCCTTTTTGTTCACATCACGCTGTCTTCTGAAACATTTCTCCATAGTATGACCAAGCTTACTACAATAAGTACATTTACTTTTCTGAAATCTAGAGGTGAAGCTGGTATTTACTTCCTGAGAAACATCATCTTTATTCTCTTTCCTGTTACCTGTACTCTGAGTAGAGGCAACGTACTTACTCTCAGCTTTCCCTTTTTCTTTAGAATATCTCTTGTGAGTGAGAACATATTCATCAGCTAAAACTGCAGCATCAGACAAATTATCTATACTTTTCTCATCAAGATATAGGCTTACATATTTATTAATACACCTCTTGAAGTCCTCCAGCAAAATCATCTGCTTAAATTTGTCAAAATCAGAATCCACATTCTTAGAATTTAACCACTGCTCTAACAGATCGTCTTTGATTTTTGCATACTCAGCATGGGATTGCTTATCTTGCTTATAAGTTGTCCTAAATTTTACTTTATAGGCTTCAGGAACAAGCTCATAGGCCTTAAGAATCAAGCTCTTAACTACATCATAACTATCAGATTGATCCTGAGGCAAAGATGCATAAGTTACTTGAGCTTTACCGGTGAGAACACACTGAAGGAGTACTGGCCAATACTTTTTGGGCCAATTAAAACCTGTAGCTACCCTCTCAAACAACTAAAAATACTTTGTTAAATCAGATTCATTAAAAGGAGGGACAAGTTTAACATTTTTAGCCACATCAAAATCATCAGAGCTAGATGATCCAGTTCCACCTTGTTTCATGCGATACTCATGGTCTGCCTGAATCCTAGCAAGTTCAACTTGTGCCTGGAACTCAGCCTCCTGAATACGAGCCTGAGACTCCGCCTCCTTAGCCTGAGACTCAGCCTCCTTAGCACGAGCCTGAAACTCAGCTTCCTTAACACGAGCCTCCTGCAGAGCTAGCTGTAACTTAGCTATCTCAATCTGCGTTTGCTCATTTGGAGGAGTTACATTAAACAAGCTTTTATTAATCATCCCAACAATTTGATTTTTAGAATGATGAGAGTGAACTGCAATTCCCAATTGTTGAGCAACAAGCTTAAGTTCATTCTTTGTTCAGTTTTCTACATCTCACACTGTTTGCACATTTGACAAAAAATCTTTGGCTTCATCAAGCGTAGTAATAGTAGACATCATGAATAAATCAAAGTCACAAAATATCAAGCAATATCCTTATGATAATATCCTGAATATCCTGATAAGAGGTCGCCAAATTTATGTTATGGAACAGAGAAAGATAATGTACACTTTAAGTGAGAATACTAAAAATCACTACTGTCCCGTAAAGTTCCAGGTTCAAAACAAAAGAGTTAGGTAAAATTACAAGTTAAAGTTTAATGCTCAAACTAACAACAAAACATTCAGGACTCATAAGGATAATGTAATGGCAAAAAACAGGTTAAATATATGGTTAACTGCAATAGCCTCTATTAACACGAAATTAGCAAGAGTAAATTTATCTAAGTCAGGCCTGATAAAATGACAGTACACTGGATAATGCTCAGTTAATGCAAGATAAATTATTACAGATACAAACTATTATTAACTATGTAACAATGTGACATAACCTTACGTTAATCACAAAAAACCTCACTAGGCCTACAAATTAACACCTTATGCTATACAGTACAAGAACAAAATGCAATAACACTTATACTCAAATCACACAGCTGCTAGATGGTTGGAGACTTCCTGAGCACTCACAATAATAACAACTATACAGGGGAGGACAGAGATGTGAACAAAATGAGGAGTAGATCTAAGTGGCAATTAATGTAGAGACTGAGCTCATTATATAGGGGCCGGCAGAGCTTGATACAACTTGTAAGAAGGACGCGCAAATGAAGCCATAAGGGACAAAGAGTTGACAATCCTGCTCTGAACAACAGAAAGAACGACTTACTATACTATAAGGGAGGACGGGGGGAGTGAGGTAGAACACGCTCGTGATCAAACATGCAGCATACTGTACGTTAGAATTACACGAAGGATGATGAAATCATAGGCTATGTAACAATGTGAACCTGCGAATGGCAAACCCTGTGAATAGTGGAAGTTGACTGTACATTTCCAACTCCTGAAGACCCAGGTATCCAGGAGTTGTGTGGGAGAAACTGTGGGGGAGGCAGTGGCTCAATCAGTAGAGAGGTGGCCTGCAGTCCTACCAGACCCAGGTTCAAATTCCCACTGGGGCAGGGAACAGTTTAACCCCTTAAACGCGGCCATGAACAGCCGATCCCCCCCGTGTGGCGGGGTTGTATCGCGGTCTGAGTACCTGTGGGAAAATATTTGCCAAAAATCAGAGATTAACTCTAGAACATTAAAATTTTTATGGCATATAGTACTTACATTCAGCTTTCTCGTGAGACAGGTGTTGAGCCTTCGTGGACTACCCAAGGACTTGTGGAGACTTGCAAAGTTGGGTAACAAAGTCTTCACTTTCACACCTCCAGCAACCCAGTTCCCCTCAACCACAGCCTCAATCTGTCACAGTACACTTTATACAACAACGTACATGTAGTTTGGAATCTGTATTTGTACAATAAGCACTGAAAATAAGGCTACAATCAACGGAGCGTACGGCCGACATGCAGCGCGGCGGCGGTCTTCCCGTCACTGAACACACATTTCCCTTTTCACAGCTAAAAACACGTATACTACGTTATTTTCCTTCATAGTACTTCCCAAAGGCTCGCATGGCACTATTACAGCCATAAAAATCACTGTCACTGCCAGTATTGTGAAGCAGGAATGAGAAAGACCACCGCGGCGCGATTTTATTCTGCCTTACGCCAGGCACTTTATTCTCACTCCTGTCGGCCGCTCGCACTTCATTTCTATCGCTCACTTTCACTCTTGCTGTCAGTTTAGTGCCTTATTCATCAGTGTCACTGTCATTAGTTATAAAAATAATATTTTCTACACACCAAACTGTCACTGTCATAAGATAGAATAGAAAAATATGCTTTCAACTTCTTACACTGGAGTGACTGTCACTCTCAATACTTATATTATTACTATGTACAATTATTTACACTGAAATCACTGTCACTGTCAGTGCTTTTACAACTACATACACTAATTTACACTCAACAGACTGTCACTGTCAGTACGTACAAGAAAACTAAACACTAGTATCACTCTCACTCTCAGTATTATTTACAAGATTTTTACCCTTATTTTCAATATCTACTCAGGCTGTGGTAGTCAAAGAAACACGGGTAAGCACAGAGGGGAATTTGGCACTCTTTGCACTGCAAGGAGGTGTGCCTAAATGTTCTGTCTTGCCGGGTAGTGTGGCTGCACACATGACACCTCCTCAGTGCTTTTCCCCTCTTGGCAGTGCTAGGCAGTGGCTCCAGGCAGTGTCACTGAAGGTAGTCCTGACACTGTAGGTGGTCTGGAGGTGTGTGTGAGTGGCGCCTGGGACCTGATGGCAGTACCTGCCCAAAACGCTGAAGCAGCTGGTAGACACAAGTCTTAGAAAACCGCTTGAGAGAGTAGTTAGCTGGCTTCCTGTTCTTGATTTTATATAGGATGAAGGCGTTCAGCATGCACATATCAAGCAAGTGCAAGAACACCTTCCTGTACCAGCGACGGTTCCTCCTCAGTTAGTCAATCTCTCCGATCATCATATCTGACTTGTCCACCAGCCGCATATTGACGTTGTAGTCAGTTACAGCATCAGGCTTCATCACAGGATCGCCAGTCCTTCTGTCGACCTTCCCTGTGGCTTTCATTTCCCCTTTGTGAACTGTGGTGAGCATATTGACGATCCTCTTGTCGTGCCACCTGATCGCCAACATCTTGTCGGATTTCTTCAGGTGCACGTCTCCCTGCTTTGATCTTTCAGCCTCGGGGAAGGCAGGGTAGTGTGCCCTATTGCTCCTGACAGTGCCACAGGATCTGACGCCATGCTCTGAAAGGTACTTGGCGAGTTTGGGAGCTGTATAATAATTGTCCGTATACAGGACATGATTCCCGCCAAAGTACTTTTCCAGAAGCACTTTTACCACAGAACCAGAGAATCCAAGGGGGTCAGTCTTGTCCAAGTCCACATTGCTGGCGGTGTAGATAACAAAGTCTAGGATGAACCCCATTTTGCAGTCGCACAGCACGAAAAACTTTATTCCAAAGCGGTGGCGTTTGCTTGGAATATACTGCACGAACCGAAGATGGCCCCTGAACAAAACCAAAGACTTGTCGATCACTACTTTCTTGAAGGGCCGAAGGAACGTCATAAACTTGTCCTTGATCATGTTCAGGATTCCCCTCACTTTCCATAGGGGGTCAGTCCAGTCCTATGTTGCCCCATAAGAAGCGTAGGAACCTGGGGCTAGGCAGGTTGGTCCTGACATTTAAGATGAGAGTGACCAGCCTCACTCATCCCTGAGTGGTATTATGTGAGCAATAAACCCCCAGCCACCCCTTGGATATAAACCTACATAGGCTGAATCTGATTGGATCACCTTAATCACCCACTAAACCACCAGGCATCATAATTTAGGTACCCTATATAGTTACCACCCAGCATACTACAGTATATGGACTTGCTAATTCTTGGGGAGGTATAAGCAGCAGAGGAGTGAAGATGATTAGAATGTGAAGAGGTGTGTATAACAGTTATTTGGAAAAGAAAGTTGACCTGAGCCCAGGGGAATACTAGTGGGGTTGACTTCACTGTGTTTGCTGCCCGTTAAGTTTCCTCTCAGAAGGTTACAATCCCCTCCCTCCCACTTTTTTTTTTTTTTCTCTTTTTTTTTTTTTTTTTTTTTTTAAGGACAAAATAACATTCCCCTCAAATTTTGTCTTGAGCAGAGTAAAGCACCTATTGTTTTTCATTTGTTCATGCATTATCTAATCTAGTGTTGTCCTGTGAGGAGCGTAGGAGCCTGGGGCTAGTCAAGTTGGCCCTGACATGTAAGATTAGAGTGACCAGCCTCACTTATCCTGGAGTGGCATTATGTGAGCAATGAACCCCAACCACCCCATGGATATAAACCTGCACCGGCTCAGTCCGATTGGAGTGCCGTAATTACCCACTAAAGCACTGGGCGTCATAATTTGGTTATGTGGTTACCATGCAGCGTAGCAAATAGTTTCCTGGTGCACAGGAAATCATTTGGCTTTTCACTCATTGTAAAGCCACCTGTAGACAGAAAGAAGAGGAAGGAAGGAAGGAAGGAAAGAAAGACAGAAAAGAAAATGTTGGAGTGTTAATTTCTTTCATCTGTTGTGAGGGATCATGTATGACAGATTAGCCTGGAATTTTTTAGGTGCCTTCAATTACCTTTGTGTGGAAAACAGTCTATTGGCTAGCTGTGTAAACAACTATAAATTTTTCTGATTGTGAACAGGTTCTTCATTTGTTGAATGCCTCAGTGTGTTCAACATTTGTTTCTTAAATTTAGGATTTGCAAGAAACTTGGTTCTTGAGGCTAGGACCTAAAATTGCCAGTATGAATAAGGTTGTTTAATTATTTTCCATTTAGGTGACTGTATAATGAGGGAACAGTTTGTTATATGTGTATGTTGTTTGTAAAATAGTGTTCCTAGGGGAATTTGTCAAGATGAAGTACCAAAGTAGCACTAGCAGGGATGGATGAAGGGGTGAGAAAGAGGTTCCAAGGTTTCAGTACAGCGCTGCAGTAAAATGAAAAGATGGCACTGACTGTGTCTTTGCATGCAAGTTGCCATTTTTATTTAATTTTTCATATGTTCATGTATATTTTATTTTGGGGTGTAATTGTCAGTGCTGAAATGATAAAAGAATTATTTTCTCCTCTCAGGTTATGATTTCAAAGAGATGAGGGTTTCCTAAGGAATAAAAGTTTAACTATACAGAATTTGTTCTCTTTTAAATAGCAACACATTTTGTATTATGTTTATTCATATCATCATCATCATCAACCTCATTATCATCATCACCTATCTGAAATCCACTACTGAACAAAGGCACCTCCTAGTCATCTCCATTAGCCTATATGTGAGAGTTAATCCCTGCTTATAGATAATTCCCTGTCTCATCTCTTTACCTTCTTTCTTGTCATTTTATGCAATGCGTACCATATCTTATATGACTAGCGTTGTCACTTGTACTCATAAATATTTCCAAAACAAGGTTAATTAATCTTAGGTGGTAAACACTACATGTACTTTACCAAGTGATTTCAGGCAGACAGAATACAGTTGAAGAAAGTACTGTACCAGAAAAAAAAGAAACAAAAGAAAAAAAAAAGAAATTAAGAACAAGATTTTAATCTCATTAGAAAATATGGGAAGGACTTGTTACTGGCCTAAAGCAAAAGGTATAACTTGATATAGCTATTGCTTCAGCTGAGCTGCACAATGAGTATCACTCTTGCCACGTGTCACTTTATTCTGTATTTTTCACCATTTCATATATTCTTGTACAATAAGCATTGGCATAGATTTATTTTGATTACCGGAGGGGATGACTTTTGAGACTAAAGCTAAGACTTGCTGAAAGAGAAGAGAGGGCTACCACCAGAGGAAGTGAGCATACAGCATTTTGTGTGTAATCTTAATTACGGTAGAGAAAAATGTTAACTAGGTTAGCACGAAGACAAGAAGAGTAGCACAGGTCATTACCTGCAACCAGGTCTGGTAATATTCCATCATCACATTTGCACTCGTTTTTATGCCTTCGCTTGCTACTCTGGATCAACTTCCTGTATTTTTCTGATTTCATAATACTGTATATTCTGCAGTGTCAGATTTGATTAAAGAGAGAAAAAAAACATTTTTAATATAAAGACAATCATGTTTTGAAGGTAACTGTATGCTTTTTTTTTTTTCTGGGTTGAATTAAGGGGGGGGAGGGTGATTACACAGGATATTATCCCAACTCGGAGGGGGATTTATCTCTCCCCTCATCTCCTCCAGGATCAGTGCCCATGATAGTAATTTTAGGGTAGTACTGCAGATGCTGTAATTTAATTCATGGAGAACCTGTGTAACCAGCCTCCAGTCATGCTGAAGGAAAAAAGGTGATTGGCAAGTTTATGAGTCAGTTGATGGAAGCTGTGTGGGCAGGTTTGGCTTGCTGGCTGGTATGATTATTAGTTTACAGCTGACAGTCGCCCTCATGATTCCCTGAGACACCTGTGGTGGAGGGTGTTTGGCCCGCTGTACTCTTACTGAATGACAGGTAGTTAAGTCAGACTGCCCTACCAACACAGTGAAGCTGAAAATGGAACCGTTTCTTATAAACAAGAGATCATGAAAAAAGAGATGGGTGGGATATAAACAACAAAGATGGACATTATCATTGCACATATGGTAATACAACATGGAATAATTTTACTGAAATAATTCCACCTACTATTGATGACATGTAGAGGTGTGCGGTATGTAGGAGGACTACTGGGTCTTGAAACCTGACTGTGAAACCTACACCTAGAGTCAGACACATAAAAAAATATATATATAAATAAATATATATATATATATATATATAAATATATATATATATATATATATATAAATATATATATATATATATATATATATATATATATATATATATATATATATATACACACATATAGCTTGAAGAGAATACTTGGTTTGTTGTCCGCCATTCAACTCCCCAACAGCTTGCCACAGACGTGTGATTAATGCATTAGTAAATTCCTCTTCATACTGCGGGTTCGCCTGTTAGTTATTTAGCAACAGTAAACGTATCATAGAAAAGTATGGATATTTCACAACATTATGATTGAATGACCGAGTCCCTGTAAGTCATCACACTGAGTGGATCAAATAATAACATTTCAGTAGTATATTTGTTACACGTATCAGGTTTTCTACCCTTGTTATCAGGGATATTTCCACAACAAATAATAGTATTTGAGGGTACTGAGACAAGCAAAGCAAAGAAAAGATATTTACTGCAGGGATAGGAAACCATTTCTCATTTCATATCATAACTTGAAAGAAACACATAGTATATACTGCACAGTATATATATATACAGTAAAACCTCGATATAACGGGCTTCAGTAGACCGGAATTCTCTTTTATCGGATTCCAGGAGCTACCGGACTAAATTCTTATATATCAGAAAAAGTCTGATAAGACCAGAAGCAGTCCAGACTGCCTGACCACTTGAGCTATGTTCACCAAAGTAAGGTAAATACAAGACATGTTTATCATTGTACAGTACAGTATTATTATATATATTACACCATTTGATTAACGTAGTGAAGTTATAACACAGTGCAGTACTGCAGTGGTAGTCAATGCAGTTTAAAGACTGTTCATGCAATCAGGACAAATGTCTGATGTATAGGAAAAAGTCCGGATTAGCAGGGGGAAGTCCGGATGTCGCTTTTATTGGAATTTCGCATTTTTCAGAATGGTTTGGGCCCCAATTAGTCCATTATAGTGAGGTCTTACAGTGTGTGTGTGTGTGTGTATATATATATATATATATATATATATATCTACCTATCTATTTATTGCCAGACGCCTCAATCCCGTTCGGGGTGGCCATAAACAAATTGCCTCCACGTCGCCATGTCCCCCGCCATTTCACTGCCCTGCTCCCAACTCATCCCCCCCTCTCTCATATACCTCTCCACCCCATCCCTTCATCTCATCCTTGGCCTCCCCCTCCCTCTCCCTCCCTCCACCTCGCTCACATACACTCTCTTCATCAGTCTTTCACCCTCCCTCCACCTCGCTCACATACACTCTCTTCATCAGTCTTTCACCCTCCATCCTCTCCACATGGCCAAATATATATATATATATATATATATATATGGGATTATGACATCTGGCAATAGATAGATAGATAGAAATAGATATATACTCGTATGTATATCTAGAGTATAGCCATGCGCCATTTTTTAAAAGTGGCAGAAATCGCGTTTAAAGTTTTTAGAACTTTGAATAACGATATCGCAAAAACTATTATACCTAGGATAATGACATTTACATAATTTTAAAGCTGATTGTCTCTACTTTCTCCAAAAACTTTTTAGTGAAGGTACTATTGTATTTACCTGAAAAAAAAAAAAATCGACATATTAGCATACAATGCTGCTACTTTTATGCATAAACTAGTACAGCAGGCCAATAGCTAGTGAGTTCCTTTATGCTGTAAGATGAAGTTGAATGTCTGTAGGGTGGTTGGTTATGAATTTGCCTGGTTATTGTCATAAAAAGTATGTTTTATAAATTTTTCAAAAAAATTATCAATACACAGCATACAGGATGGAAGTAATGCGAGTTAAAGTGGCTGGAGAATGGCTGGGAGAAGGATGGAGGTGAGAAGACAGTAAGAAATCAGTAGGATAGAAGTTGTGGAAGCAATGAAGAAAGTTAAATTGGGGAGAGCCCCAGGAATTGATGGAGTGTGTGGTGAAATGCTGAAGTTTGGGGGAGAGATAGTAGTAGAATGTATGTGGAAGTTGTGCAGATTGGCCTGGGAGGAAGGTAGAGTCCCGGAGGATTGGAAGTCAGGTATAATTATTCCCTTGTACAAAGGAAAAGGGGAAAAAGAAGTGTGTGGTAATCATAGGGGCATTTGTCTTCTTAGTATAATAGGAAAAGTGTCTGGTAGGATACTTACTGACAGAGTTAGAGAAAGAACAGAGAAATTAGTTGGAGAAGAACAGGGAGGCTTTAGGAAGGGAAGAGGTTGTGTAGATCAGATATTCATTCTTAGATCTTTAGTGGAAAAGTTTCTAGAGAAGGGAAAGAAGTTGTATGCGGCTTTCATGGATTTGGAGAAAGCATATGACAGGGTGGATAGACAAGGATTGTGGAAAGTGTTAAGAATATATGGAGTAGATGGGAAGTTGTTGAATGCTGTGAAGAGTATGTATGATGGTGCTAAGGCTGCAGTGCATGTGGATGGTGAACTAAGTGAATTTTTCTCTTTGAAGGTTGGGTTGAAACAGGGATGTGTCATGTCTCCATGGTTGTTCAATCTGTACATGGATGGGGTAATGAAAGAGGTACAAGGTAGGGGTATTGGATGTTGGAGTGGCCCTGGTGAGAGAGGGTAGTGTTTGGAAACTCCCTGTACTGTTGTTTGCAGATGATACTGTGCTGTTGAGTGAAGTCGAAGGGGAGCTGCAAGGGTTGGTGAATGAGTTTGGGAGAATGTGTGGGAAACGGAAACTAAAGGTGAATGTAGGGAAGAGTAAAGTGGTGGTCTTTGAGAGAGGTGAAATCAATGAACATACAGTGAGGTTGGATGGTGAGGAAATGGAAAAAGTAAGTACGTGTAAGTACTTGGGTAGTGTGATGAGTAAGGATGGAAGTTTAGAGGGTGAAGTGCTTGAAGGGGTACAACAAGGGAGAAAGGTTGCTGGTTCCTTGAAACCAGTGATAAGAAACAGGGAAGTGAGCATGGAAGTGAAAAAGTTACTACATGACAGTATTGTGATACCAACTCTAACGTATGGAAGTGAAGCATGGACGTTGTTGTAAGGACACAAGTCAAGAGTGAGAGCAGTGGAAATGAGTTATTTAAGAGGAACCTGTGGAGTTACATGGAGAGACAGGCTGACAAATGAGGATATAAAGGAGTGTTGTGGTGTGGATGCCGATGTGATAGGAAGCATTAGGAGGAACACACTGAGGTGGCTTGGCCATGTGGAGAGGATGGAGGGTGAGAGACTGACGAGGAGAGTGTATGTAAGTGAGGTGGAGGGGGGGGAGTGGGAGGGGGAGGCCGAGGATGAGATGGAGGGATGGAGTGGAGAGGTATATGAGAGGGGGGTTTGTGAGTTGGGAGCAGGGCAGTGAAATGGCGGGGGACAGGGCGACGTGGAGGTGATTTGTTTGTGGCCACCCCGTACGGGATTGAGGCATCTGGCAATAGATGGATAGATAGATAGATAGATATTTACAGTATATCTGTGGTGTGGGGAATATTTTTCATTACTATTCATCCTCCTGTAGGATATTTGTTGGGGCTGTCACAATCATGTTTCCGTTTCAGTATGTGTTTCTTTCGAGTTATTACATGAAATGAGTAATGGTTTCCTGTCCTTGCAGTAACAATCTTTTCTTTGCTTTGCTTGTCTCAGTACCCCTGAATACTATTATTTGTCGTGCAAATATCACTGATAACAAGGGTAGAAAACCTGATATGTGTAACTAATATACTACTGAATTGTTATTATGTGATCCACTCAGTGTGACGTCTTGAAGGGACTTGGTCATACAACCATATTATTGTGAAATATCCATACTTTTCTATAATACGTTTATTGTTGCTAAATAACTACAGTAATAAGCAAACCCGCAGTATGAAGAGGAATTTACTAATGCATTAATCACACGTCCGTAGCAAATTGTTGGGGAGTTGAATGGCGCACAACAAACCATGTAATCTCTTCAAGCTATATATATATATATATATATATACAGTAACCCCTCCAATATCCGGATCAATAGAGCCATAGGCAGGTCCGGATAGTGGTCCTGTCCGGATATTGGGCCCCAGCTTATGGACTAGTACTTACGGACCCTAACTCTGAAAAACACCTATACAACTCCCTCTGGACATGCATAGCACCTATTTAAGACCCAAATCACACCAATAAGGGACATAAAAGACTGAAATAAATGCAAAAGAACCATAAAATGAGGTTTTAGAGGTGAGTTTATACAATATTAAACATTCTGGGTACTTACAAGTCCCTTGGTCTTGGACTGGTTTGAACCGCCAGTTTGCAGTCCACAGTTAATCCTCTGCACTCTAAATTCTAATTTCTTAACACTGCACAACACTGTAAATTCCTGTGTGTTCTAGTGGCAAGGTATTGCAGTTTATTCACTGTTTATTCACAAAAAACAAGCACCTGTGGCTTGCACTGTTATGAGTATCTGCTCTCCATCGGAGTTAAGCTGTGACTGTTGATGTTGGTGGGGTAACAGAGTTGCCAGATCGCAACAGCCACATTACCAATCTCCTCAACTTTCATTGTCAAATATAACTTTTCATTACCAAATTGTAAAGCTAGGCATATATTCTTCACTAATTATATATACAAGTGGAAATACATGTAATCACTCTCCTTATAACTAACACCATGTTGATTATTTTCACACTATGTAGGGTAGCAGATTAATCAGAGAGAGCAAACAATCCACCATCTCCATCCTGTGTATCTCATACATGTGAAAAATTCATTTGGTATTGCATTATTCTAATGCATTACCAAACGAATTTTTCATTGCCAAATTGGCCCACACTTGGTAATGAAAAATACCAAATGGCAACCTGACAGGGGAGGGGGGAGGGGGAGGAAGGAAGGGGTGAAGGGACCATGGTGTAACAGCTGTTTGGCGCCAGGCGGGAATTTCAAATTATGGGAGGGAAAAAAGTCAGATTTTTTTCGAATTTTTTGCAGTTTTTGGCCCATTTTGGGAATATTGGATCCCAGGAGGATTATGTCCGGTTAGTGGGGATGTTCGGATATTGGGCGTTCGGATATTAGAGGGATTACTGTATACAGTGCTCGTCAGAAGTATGGGGCGCCCTGCGTCCCTCCTGAGAAACAAACCTTTCAACATTGAAAAAACATATAAATAATGCATTTTATTTACCTTTAGTGCTTCGTAGGGTAGCCTTTACGTTTCTTCACGGACCTGAGACGTCTTGGAAGTGAAAGGGCGAGGCTCCTGAGGTGCTGGAGGGGTATTTTGTCCCAGGAGTCACGAATGGCGGCTTCCAGCTTAGGCAGAGAGCTCACGTCCTTCCCTTGGAGACTCTTCTTTACGAGGTACCAGAGGTTTTCAATCGGGTTGAGGTCTGGGCTATTTCCTGGCCAGTCTGTCATGAATGATACCTCGCAGTCACGAAGCCAATTGGTGACCGATTTGGCCTTGTGAGCAGGTGCACCGAACTGCTGAAACACTCGTGCACCTGTTAGCTCGAAGGAGTCTGGTAAATGATCACACAGAAGCTCCAGGTAAACATCCTGATTCACTCTGAGGTTCTTGGGAAGTACAACAAGCTTCCCCAAACCCTTCCCTGAAAAACAACCCCATACCATGAGTGAATCAGGATGTTTAACTGTGCTTTCTACATACCGTGGGTCAAGTGGGTCACTACCTTTGCATGCTCCTCTGTTACAGGTAACACTAAACGTTGCCTCATCAGACCACAACACTGACAACCATTGCTCCTCACCCCAATTTAGATATTTATTAGCAAAGGCAAGCCTACGAATTCTCTGGCTGCTAGAGAGAAGAGGCTTTTTCACAGGCCTGTGACTTGTGTAACCAAGCTCATGCACCCTACAAGACACTGTTCTCACTGACACCTCACCAAACACTTCCGGGTTGCTCTCCTTAATTTTCCTTGCACTCACACAAGGATTAAACTCCACTGCACGTTTTAAAACATTAACAGACCTTGGGGCAGTTTTCCTAGGCCTACCAGACCTCGGTTTCTTTGTGGGAACTTCACCACTGTTTTCCTCCCGAAACCGCGCACACCAACGACGCACTGTCGATCGTGCCACACCAACCAATTCACTAATTTCCTTTGTCTGGTGGCCTGCCTCCTTTAGAGCAATGATCTGGGATATGATTTCACTCGATAGTTCACGGGTAGGTGCCATAACAAAGTTTTGAAGGCCAAAACACTGCGGGACACTCGGTAAAAAATGGCGCAATTTGAGAGGGACACTCGGCGGAGTTCCTCTCTCTCAGGCAGCCCGTGGGCGACTGAGGCGGGAACCAACCAGCGCGCCAGAAGGCCTCAGGCTACCGTGACGTCATGCTCGGAGCTCAAACTTGTGGCTCAATTCTTACCCCCAAAAATGGGTGATTCTTTTTGGGCCATAAGTATTGCGCGCCCGGCGGACAACGCTGAATACTTCTGACGAGCACTGTATATATATATATATATATATATATATATATTTCCTGGGAGGAAGGTAGAGTCCCGGAGGATTGGAAGTCAGGTATAATTATTCCCTTGTACAAAGGAAAAGGGGAAAAAGAAGTGTGTGGTAATCATAGGGGCATTTGTCTTCTTAGTACAGTATAATAGGAAAAGTGTATGGTAGGATACTTATAGACAGAGTTAGAGAAAGAACAGAGAAATTAGTTGGAGAAGAACAGGGAGGCTTTAGGAAGGGAAGAGGTTGTGTAGATCAGATATTCATTCTTAGATCTTTAGTGGAAAAGTTTCTAGAGAAGGGAAAGAAGTTGTATGCGGCTTTCATGGATTTGGAGAAAGCATATGACAGGGTGGATAGACAAGGATTGTGGAAAGTGTTAAGAATATATGGAGTAGATGGGAAGTTGTTGAATGCTGTGAAGAGTATGTATGATGGTGCGAAGGCTGCAGTGCGTGTGGATGGTGAACTAAGTGAATTTTTCTCTTTGAAAGTTGGTTTGAAACAGGGATGTGGCATGTCTCCATGGTTGTGCAATCTGTACATAGATGGGGTAATAAAAGAGGTACAAGGTAGGTTAGTGGATGTTGGAGTGGCCCTGGTGAGAGAGGATAGTGTTTGGAAACTCCCTGTACTGTTGTTTGCAGATAATGCTGTGTTGTTGAGTGAAGACAAAGGGGAGCTGCAAGGCTTGGTGGATGAGTTTGAGAGAGTGTGTAAGAAACGGAACCTAAAGGTGAATGTAGGGAAGAGTAAAGTGATGGTCTTTGAGAGAGGTGAAGTTAGTGAATGTACAGCGAGGTTGGATGGTGAGGAATTGGAAAATATGAGTACGTTTAAGTATTTGGGTAGTGTGATGAGTAAGGATGGAGGTTTGGAGGGTGAAGTGCTTGAAAGGGTACAGCAGGGAAGAAAGGTTGCTGGTTCCTTGAAAGCAGTGATAAGAAACAGGGAAGTGAGCATGGAAGTGAAAAAGTTACTACATGAATGTATTGTGATACCAACTTTGACGTACGGAAGTGAAGCTTGGACATTGTTGAAGGGACACAAGTCAAGAGTGAGAGCAGTGGAAATGAGTTATTTAAGAGGAGCCTGTGGAGTCACGTGGAGAGACAGGCTGACGAATGAGGATGTAAAGGAGCGTTGTGGTGTGGATGTGGATGTGATAGGAAGCGTTATGAGGAACACACTGAGGTGGTTTGGTCATGTGGAGAGGATGGAGGGTGAAAGACTGACGAAGAGAGTGTATGTGAGTGAGGTGGAGGGGGGAAGAGGGAGGGGGAGGCCGAGGATGAGATGGAGGGATGGGGTGGAGAGGTATACAAGAGAGGGGGGTGTGAGTTGGGAGCAGGGCAGTGAAATGGCGGGGGACAGGGCGACTTGGAGGCGATTTGTTTGTGGCCACCCCAAACGGGATTGAGGCGTCTGGCAATAGATATATATATATATATATATATATATATATGTCCGACTCTGGGCATAGGCTTCACAGCCTGCTTTCAAGGCCCAGTAGTCCTCCTACGTACCGCACACCTCCACATGTCACCAATAGTAAGTGGAATTATTTTAGTACAATTATTCCGTTTAGTATTGCCATATGTGCAATGATACTGTCCATCATTATTGTTTATATCCCACCCATCTCTTTTTTCATGATCTCTCGTTTATAAGAAGCGGTTCCATTTTGTGCTTCACTGTATTGGTAAGGCAGTCTGTCTCAGCTACCTGTTGTTCAGTAAGAGTACAACAGGCCAAACACTCTCCACCATAGGTGTCTCAGGGAATCATGAGTGCGATTGCATATTACGAATGGCCTTTACACAAAATATTCATGAACTCACTGATTAAAGTAGATTTTCTCATTTTTCATGCACTCCAGACCTTACCAACTCAGGTATATCCCTAACCATGTTATTTACATTTACTCATCCACTACAGTTTCTTTCTCACTGATGGCCATATCTATTAGTACAGTACATTAATTTTTTAAAACATATACTGTACACACAAAGATGCACATTTCCATCACCATTCTTTGTACTTTTTTTTTTCCCTGTCCTGTTTCATTAAAGACAGTACAGCATTATGCTTAGTGAGATTGGATGGTGAGGAAATGGTGAATGTGAGTACACTCAAGTACATTGGTACTGTGATGAGTAAGGATGGAAGTTTAGAAGATGAAGTGCTTGAAAGGTACAACAGGTTAGAAAACTTGCTGGTTCATTGAGAGTAATGATAAGGAATAGGGAAGGAGCATGGAAGTTGTTGCATGACAGTTTTATGATTCCTACTTTAATGTATTGCAGTAAAATTTGGACTCTGTTGGAAGGACACAAATCAGGAGTGAGTAGTGGAAATGAGTTGCAGAAGACCTTTAACTTGTGCAGCAAATGTATCCTGGAGTTTTACCATGCAAATTAAAATACTCAAATTGTGTCTATGAAACCCATGTTAAATGGCTAAATGGTGTGGTAATCTCAAAATTTTCCCAAAGTTCTTCCTTTGGTCCTCATAAAAAATTTTTATCCTATCCTGATCATCTATCTGTCTATAGCCCGAAGCCCTAATCTCACAAAGGGTGGCCACAGACAAAATACCTCCAAGTTGCTCTGTCACCCACCATTTGACTACCCTCCCCCCAACTCACTCCCCTCTCCCTCATATACCTCTCAACTCCATCTCTCCACCTCATCCTTGGTCTACCCCTCCCACTCCCTCCCTCCACCTCACCTACATACACCCTTTTAGTCAGTCAGTCATTCTCTATTCTCTCCACATGTCTAAACCACCTCAGTGTATTTCCCCTAATCTTCTCAACCACATCCACATCCACCCCACAATGTTCCTTCCCTTCTTCATTCATCAACCTGCCCCTCCACGTCACTCCACATGCTCCTCTCAAGTAACTCATTTCCACTGCTCTCACTCTTGACTTGTTCCCCACTTGCAAGGTCCACGCCTCGCTTCCATACATCAGGGTAGGGATCACAATACTATTATGCAGTGACTTCTTAACTTCCATACTCACCTCCCTATTTTTCAACACTGCTTTCAGTGAACCAACAACCTTCTTTCCCTGCTGTACCCTTTCACACACTTCATCCCCCAAAGGTCCATCCTTACTCCTCACACTACCCAAGTACTTGAATGGACTCACATTCTCCATATCCTCACCATCCAACCTCACTGTACATTCTGTGATTTCATTCCTCTCAGACACCATAACTTTACTCTTGTTTACATTAACTTTCAGTTTCCTCTTCCTACACACTGTCCCAAATTTATTCACCAAACCTTGCAACTTCCATTCATCTTCACTCAAGAATACTGTATCATCAGCAAACAGCAACACCGGAATCTTCCAAATCTCACCCTCATTCATTAGAGCCAGCCCCACATCCACTGCCCTACCTTGCACCTCCTTTACAACCCCATCCATGTATATATAAAACAGCCATGGAGACATCACACATCCCTGTTTCAATCCCACATTGAGATCAAAGAACTCACTCAGGTCACCATCCACTCGCACTGTAACCTTAGCTCCTTCGTACATACTCTTCACAGCACTCAACAATATCCCCTCCACTCCATATATTCTTAATACCTTCCACATACCATGCCTATCTATTCTGTCATAAGCTTTCTCCAAGTCCTTGAAGGCAGCATACACTTTCTTTCCCTTCTCTAGATACTTCTCCACTAAACATCTTAAAACAAATATCTGATCTACACACCCTTTTCCCTTCCTAATTCCCCCATGTTCTTCCTCAGCTAGCTTCTCTCTCATATGTCTAACCCTATCAATGAGTATTCTACCATATATTTTTCCAGTCACACTAAGAAGGCAAATACCCGTATGGTTACCACATACTTCTCTCTCCCCTTTTCCTTTGTATAAAGGAACAATTATACCTGATTTCCAGTCCTCTGGAACCCTTTTCTCTTCCCAAGCCAATCTACACAACTTTCATATCCACTCCATAACAATCTCACCCCCATACTTCAGCATTTCACCACACACTTCATCAATTGCTGGGGCCTTTCCCATCTTGATTTTCTTCATTGCTTCCACTACTTCCGCCCTACTGATCTCTTCCTCCCTCCTCTCATTTCTTCTTCTCCCAGCCATTCCCCAACCACTTATACTCACACTGCTCTCACTCTCTGCATTCAACAAATCCTCAAAGTGCTCCTTCCATCTCCTCAATTTCTCTCTCTTCTCCACCAACAATATTATTCCTATCTTTCACTCCCCTACTATTTCCCCTTTCACACTGCCTTACTTTCTTTACCTCCTTCCAAAACAATTTCTTACTCTCCCTCCATTTCACACACAGATTCCTCCCAAATTCTTCATCCACATTCTTCTTACTCCTTCACCATTCTCTTCACCTCCCTTCTCCTGCTCACATATACCTCTCTCTTCTCTCTCTCATCTTCTCCCCTACCTCTACTCGCTAGCCATTCACTATATGCCTTCTTCTTTTGTTCCACAGCTCGTTTCACCTCATCATTCCACCATGCTGTCCCTTGCACACCCCTGCATCTCTTCCTCACTCCACAAACCACCTCACATGCTGTGCCTATCTCTTCCGTGAATATCTTACATACTTCTCCCATTCCTTCCATCTGCTGTAACTCATACCTTCCCAATCTTTCTTCCACTATGCTCTTATACTCTGCCATTTTCTCACTATTTTGCAACTTCTCCACTCTTCTCACAGGAGCTGTTTCCTCCTGTCTTCCCCTTCATCTCTTCACCCAATTTCTTTGCAGCTTAACCTTGTCCATGACCAAGTGATGGTCCGAGACTCTATTCCCCCACCCTCTCCACACTCTTGCATCCAACAATTGTCTTCTCATTCGCTCATCCACACACACGTAATCTATCATTGCCTTTCATTCAACAAGTTCGCCATCCATCCTCCTCATTACTCTCCATGTATACCTGTAGATCATCTTATGCCGAAAGTAGGTGTTAGCTATTGCCAACCCCTTACTAGCACAGATGTCCACCAGAGCACTACCGTTCCCATCTACATTAGCTGGCACACCCCACTGACCAACCACTCCATCCACACGTACATTCGCAACTTTGCCATTCATGTCTCCAATCAACAGCACTCTCATGCTCCTCTCAAATTTGTCCATAAATGCTTCTATACTCGCCCAAAACTCATCTTTCACTCTTGCCACTTGGTTCTCTGGCTTATACGCACATACAATCGCCCACGCTTGTATATTTACTTTCATCCTCACCCATACAATCCTTGCACCCACTGTTCCATACTCTCTTATAATCTCCTTCCACTTCTTGCTTATCATCAGACATACTTCGTCTCGTGCCCTCTCATTCTCATTAACTCCCGCACAGATTCCTAAACTATATTCCCCCTCTCTCACCCTTTCACCTTAACTCCCGCACAGATTCTTACCATATTCCCCCTCTCTCACCCTTTCACCTTTCCATTTAGTTTACAGACAGTCCACATACTCATTCACTCTTGCATCCTCAAGCACCTGAACAATCTCTCTCTCTTTCACTTCATCATTCACTCCTCTCACATTCCATGTCCCCACCCTCAGAATGTCCTTTGCCCATTCCTTAGTCATCAATGTATGGTCCGTCCTGGTCTGTCTATCTATCTATCTATCTATTGCCAGACGCCTTAATCCCGTTCGGGGTGGCCACAAACAAATCGCCTCCACATCGCCCTGTCCCCTGCCATTTCACTGACCTGCTCCCAACTCACACCCCCCTCTCTCGTATACCTCTCCACCCGATCCCTCCATCTCATCCTCAGCCTCCCTCTCCCCCCCTCCACCTCACTTACATACAATCTCTTCGTCAGTCGTTCACCCTCCATCCTCTCCACATGGGCAAACCACCTCACTGTATTCATCCTAACGCTTCCTATCACATCCACATGCACACCACAACGCTCCTTTATATCCTCATTTGTCAGCCTGTTTCTCCATGTGACTCCACGGGCTCCTCTTATATAACTCAGTTCGACTGCTCTCACTCTTGACTTGTGTCCTTCCAACAACGTCCAAGCTTCACTTCCATACGTTAGAGTTGGTATCACAGTACTGTCATGTAGTAACTTTTTCACTTCCATGCTCACTTCCCTGTTTTTTATCACTGGTTTCAAGGAACCAGTAACCTTTCTTCCTTGTTGTACCCTTTCAAGCACTTCACCCTCCATACCTCCATCCTTACTCATCACACTATCCAAGTACTTAAACGTACTCACATTTTCCAATTCCTCACCATCCAACCTCGCTGTACATTCACTGACTTCACCTCTCTCAAAGACCATCACTTTACTCTTCCCTACATTCACCTTTAGGTTCCGTTTCTTACACACACTCCCAAACTCATCCACCAAGCCTTGCAGCTCCCCCTCGTCTTCACTCAACAACACACTATCATCTGCAAACAACAGTACAGGGAGTTTCCAGACACTACCCTCTCTCACCAGGGCCACTCCAACATCCACTACCCTACCTTGTACCTCTTTTATTACCCCATCCATGTACAGATTGAACAACCATGGAGACATGACACATCCCTTTTTCAACCCAACCTTCAAAGAGAAAAATTCACTCAGTACACCATTCACACGCACTGCAGCCTCAGCACCATCATACATACTCTTCACAGCATTCAACAACTTCCCATCTACTCCATATATTCTTAACACTTTCCACAATCCTTGTTTAAGCACCCTGTCATATGCTTTTTCCAAATCCATGAAAGCCGCATACAACTTCTTTCCCTTCTCTAGAAACTTTTCCACTAAAGATCTAAGAATGAATATCTGATCTACACAACCTCTTCCCTTCCTAAAACCTCCCTGTTCTTCTCCAACTAATTCCTTTGTTCTTTCTCTAACTCTGTCAGTAAGTATCCTACCATACACTTTTCCTATTATACCAAGAAGACAAATGCCCCCATGATTACCACACACTTCTTTTTCCCCTTTTCCTTTGTACAAGGGAATAATTATACCTGACTTCAAATCCTCCGGGACTCTACCTTCCTCCCAGGCCAATCTACACATCTTCTGCATCCATTCTACTACTATCTCTCCCCCATACTTCGGCATTTCACCACACACTCCATCAATTCCTGGGGCTTTCCCCAACTTAACTTCCTTCATTGCTTTCACAACTTCTATCCTACTGATTTCTTCCTGTCTTCTCACCTCCCTCCTTCTCCCAGCTATTCCCCAGCCACTTATAGTCGCATTACTTCCATCCTCTATGTTCAACAATTCCTTAAAGTGTTCTCTCCATCTGTTCACTTTTTCTCTCTCCTCCACAGTAATCTACCATTTTTATCTTTCACTCCACCCTGGTCCTAGGTGCATTATTTGCTTGTTTAGTTAGTTCTTTTTACAGGGTGGGACAGTAGCCCACCACTAACCCTTTCAGTCGCCTCTTACGACAAGCAGGGATACGGGGGGTAGTATTATTGAAACCTCGCTACCCCCATGGGGTAGTTTGCATACAACCTCTAGGAACATCACTTGGCATAATAAAGGTTAATTAGAGTTTACAAAGTGGTAAATAAGTGATGATCACTTACCATTACAAGACAGTGTAATTGTTTGGGCGTCGGGGAAGAGGTTGTCATCGAGTGATGAATTACTCACCTAGAGGTGGCAAAAAAAAAAAAAAAAAAAAAAAAAAAAATGATAGCATAACGTAACAAAAATAGCAGTTGACAGAAGAAAAAGTACAAAGTAATTTGTTGCAATGAAGTGAGAGAGATGAGAGGCAGGTGGCTAGCAATGTGAGTGTGTGTTCATACCTAATTGTATCTTTACAGGAGTGAATCAAGCTTGTACTGTCCCGTGTTTTAAACCATTTTTATCATACATATCCTTAAATTTATGAATTGTTTTGACACACACTATTTCATTTGGTAGCGCATTCAACTGATCAATTGTCCAATTTGGGATACTAAATTTCCTTACGTCTTTATCACCTCTCATTTTATGCGCTTATTTGCAGTGTCCTCTTGATGATGTTTCCCCATAGGTTATATACTCATTTATGACTAATTTCTCCTTCCCTGATATGCATTTATATAGCATAATTATGTCTCCCCTTTTCCTTCTCTCCTATAGTGTTGGCAGGTTCAGTTTTTCAAGTCTTTCATTGTAGCTTAGATCCCTTAATCTTGGGACCCATCTTGTAGCGGCCCTTTGAACTTTTTCAGTCTTATCTATGTGTTTCTTGAGATGAGGATTCCAGACTGCTGATGTGTATTCCAGGGTTGGTCTGAAGAATGATGTTATTATCTTTCTCAGCATGTCTTCATTTATGTATGTGAATGCTATTCTGTGGGGGCGCTCACCTTCCACTCACTCGATGTAGTGCTGGTCTAGGGTGTCTGCCCTTTCCTCTCCTTTATCCTTCTTTCTTTCCATCCTCTTCTGTCTTTCTTTCCTTCATTCTTTCCTCGTCCTTCTGCCTACAGGTGACTTTACACTCTCTCTTGTGTCTTTCTTTCCTTCATTCTTTCCTCTTCCTTCTGCCTGTAGGTGACTCTACACTGAGTGACAAGCCAAATGGTTTCCTGTACAACAGGAAACCATTTACTACTCTGGCTGGTAGCCATATAACCAAATTTTGGCAGCTGGTGGTTTAGTGGGTAATTACGGAGCTCCAGTAGGATTGAGCCAGTGAAGGTTTATATCCAAGGGATGGTTGGGGTTTATTGCTCACTTACTACCACTCAGGGATGAGTGGGGCTGGTCACTTTCATCTTAAATGTTAGGACCAACTTGCCTAGCCCCGGGCTCGTACGCTCCTCACAGGGCGATGTAGGATTGGATGATGAATGAATGAATGCTATTCCCATATTTGCAAGCAGTGTATACATGTTCCCTACCTTCTCACTGATGTCAGCCAGAGATAGTCTGTTATTGATAATCACATCTAGGTATTTCTCTCTTTCTGATATGTGTAGGGTTTTACTTCCTAACATATAATCCCAGTCTGGTCTTTTTTCACTTTTACCAAACTTAATTACATGACACTTGTCTGCATTAAATTCCATTTGCCATTTGTTACCCCATTCATGAAATTTATTTAATTCTTCTTGTAGCTCCCTACAAGAGTCTGCATTAGTAATTCTTCTTTGTATTTTTGCATCATCAGCAAACATATCATATAGCTTTCATTTCCAGTATTACTGTCTATGTCATTTATATACACTAAAAACATGACTGGTGCCAGCACTGAGCCCTGTGGAACTTCACTAGTCACTCTCCTCCATGATGAGTAATTTCCCCTTAATACTGTTCTCATTTCCCTTTTTCTGAGAAAATCTTGCATCCAACAGTACAGTCTGCTTTGGATTCTTCCTTGATGGTGCAGTTTCCATACAAGTCTTTGGTGGGGTACTCTGTCAAACGCTTTCTTGAAATCTAGATAGATCATGTCCACCCACCCTTCTCTTTTCTGTAATGTTTCTGCAACTCTGTTATAATAGCATAATAGATTAGTAACACATGATTCTCCCTTTCTGAAACAAATTGCCTTAATAGATTAGATATAAAGGAACGTTGTGGTGTGGATGTGGATGTGATAGGAAGCGTTGTGAGGAACACACTGAGGTGGTTTGGCCATGTGGAGAGGATGGAGGGTGAAAGACTGACGAAGAGAGTGTATGTGAGTGAGGTGGAGGGTGGAAGAGGGAGGGGGAGACCGAGGATGAGATGGAGGGATGGGGTGGAGAGGTATATGAGAGAGGGGGGGGGTGAGTTAGGAGCAGGGCAGTGAAATGGTGGGGGACAGGGCGACTTGGAGGCGATTTGTTTGTGGCCACCCCAAACGGGATTGAGGCGTCTGGCAGTAGATAGATAGTAGTAGATTAGTGACACATGATTTTCCCTTTATGAAACAAACTGCCTTGCTGTTATCATATTGTGTTCTTCTAGATGGTTTACCCAAACTTTTCTTATCAGCTTTTCCAGTACCTTACTTACAACACTGGTTAGTGATACTGGTCGATAGTTGAATAGATTTTGTCTGTTCCCTTTCTTGAATAGGGGTACAATGTTTGCTTTTTTCCATATGTCAGGTAGTTTACCTTGACCCAAGGATTTCTTGAATGTTAAATGTATTGGTCTACTTAACTCCTTTGCACATTCATGTAGCGCCCAACATGAAATTTCGTCAGGTCTTTTTGCTTTTCCTTTGTCTGATTTACTTAACTCCTGTATTTCTTTTTCTGATATTTGTATATCTGGTAATATGTGTGAGCATGCATGTTCCATATCATCCCTCTCAAAATTTCTTTCTTCTGTAAAAACTGATTGGAAATTTTTATTTAGTGCTTCACAAATATATTTCTCTTGTGTATAGGTGATCCCCTCGTCCGTAATTGATTGTATTTTATATTTTACTTTGGTTTTGTTTCGGATGTAACTGTAAAATAGCATCAGTTGATCACTACTTTTATTTATAATGTCTTCCTCAAACTGTCTTTGGGCTTCTCTCTTTATTCTTGTTAATTGTTTCTTTCCTGTTTATGGTTATTATATGCCCTCTCACTATTGTGTCTTCTGTATCTATTCCACAACAAGTCTCTTTATTTTTCTTTTGATTCTGTACATTCTGTATTAAACCATTTATTTTCATTTCTGCTTGTTTGTGCTGTAGGATGTAATGTCGGACTCCTGTTTCATAAAGTTCACAGAATGTTCAATATATAACATATAAATCTTGTTCTGTAAGCTCTTTTTCCCAATCTGTTTCCAAGAGTGCTTCTCTAGGTCATGGTAGTTGCCCTTTTTGTAGTTTAGGGTGTTTTTGTATCTTTCATTACTGTTGACTGTGTCATATGCAAACCTAAAGTTGCAATTTAATACTGCGTGGTCACTTTTGCCGAATGGAGGATGATACATTAAATTGTCAATATCATTTTCTTGCCTAGTAAATATAAGATTTAATACTGATGCTACATCAAGTCCTCTTTTTCTGGTGGTTTCCTTTACATGCTGTGTTAGGAAAAAGTCCATCACAAGATCCAGGAGCTTTTGGTCCCAACAGCTTTCCTGGGTTTTTATATCTAGAGTGTTCCAATTTATATTGAAATCTCTAGTTAATAAAATTCTCTCTGATTTCTCCTCCATTCTATGTAATAATGCTCTTAATCTCTGAATTGTAATCCTCTGCCGGGTCTTCATATTCGCCTCTTTCCCAAGTGTTTTGGTCTGGGTGGCATTTATAAATTTGCCACAGTTACTTTCCCTTCAGATGTATTAATCTTTACTGCAATTAGTTCTACTTATGAGGATATATCTAGTTCTATTTCTTTGACTTGTAGATTTTTTTTTGTTAATATTATAATTCCTTCTCTTTTTTTTTTTTTTTTTATAATTCCTTCTCCTTTTTTTAAATTCCTATCTCTTCTCCATATATTGTATTCCTCTAGGTTTAGGGTATCATTTGTTATCCTTGGTGTAAATTTTGTTTCAGTTAGACATATAATATGTGGTTCCTTTTCTTTGGTATAATCATTCATCTCTTATAATTAGATAACATTCCATCTACATTTGAGTACATCAACCTAATCATCTTGTTAACATACTTGTCATGATTTGGGTCTACTACCTTCCTCCTTTTTATTCCCTTCTGGTTATGTACCACTTTCGTACCTGCAATCCAATTACTTTGTAAAAAAATGTATTCTTCTCTACCTCTGACCTTCCCTTGTTCTTTGCTTTTGCCCCCTCCCTCTTCTCTTTTAGTAAGCCCAGTTCTTCCTGAGTTAGGCATATTTTCATCCATATGTTTTTGAATTCCTCCTTTTCCATAAGTTTGTTTGCATTTTTTAGTATCTCCTCCACAGTGTTTACACTTTGGATTGTTACTTTCAGGGGCCTTGACTTATTTCTCTCATATTTCCATAGCCTTTTGTGCTCTTCTATGTCATTATTATAGATTTCTTCTGATACTTCCTTCAGTATGCTCATTATATTTGCAATCTCCTTTTTGTCTCGAAATTTTGTTTTTTATTTCTTCTTCATCAGTACCAGTGATTACTATAGATTTGTTGATATGAGCTGAATCTTTGACCAATATTGGATTGTTTTGGAATATTTTTTTCACTATCTTTTTAATGCTTTTTTATTCGACTGTTGTTTCTTACTTTCAGGGGCTCTGACTTATTTATCTCATAACTCCGTAGCCTTTTGTGTTCTTCAATGTCCATATTACAGATTTCCTCTGATATTTCCTTCAGTGTGCTCATTATATTTGCCATCTCCTTTTTGTTTCGAAATTTTGTTTTTTATTCTTCATCAATACCAGTGATTACTATAGATTTGTTGATATCTGCTGAATCTTTGACCAATATTGGATTGTATTGGAATATATTTTTCACTTCCTTTTTAATGCTCTATTCATCGACTCTGTTTCTGTCTTTCTTTACTTTCAGCAATTCAGCATACGTAGTTTCCACATCATTTTTGTAGCTTTGCTTCGCGTCATTCACCTGGCTTATCTTCTCCTCAATATCACTGCCCTGATCGATCAGACTGCTTGCATGCCTAATTTTCTCTATCATTTCTGAACTCTTCCGTAATACTCTCATGGTTGACAACTGTGCTTGCCATTTCACAAATCTTCCTTCTTATTGAACCCACCTCAACTGACAGCTTATCTAATGTTGTGTCTTTCTTGTGTACTTCCTTTACTAATTTTTCATTTTCCTCCTGCATGTGCAATTGCTTCTTAATTTCATCCATTTTACTTTGAAATGTCTTCTCAAGTCTGTGTATCCGGTCTGCTAGCTTATTGAATGTCTCCATTTCAACTAGATCCCGGTAGAAATCATCATCTTGTTTTCTACCTTTATCCCTTTTCTTAACTCCTTCCAAAATTACTTTACTAAAGATGTTGGTCATCTTGTGGTACTACAAGCAAGAAAATTCTACTTACAAGTATGCATTCCTTGGTGCGCATAGCAGACAAAATAGCTGATGCTCAGTGGATTCCTGCGCTAATTTGCTGTATTCTATTATTTGAACAACACCTTTACTTAAACTTCCTTTTTTATATTAGAACACCATTTAGTTTAACCTAGTACAGAGCTTGAGTCATATAAAGATACTATTTAGGTATGGCCAGTTGTGGCCAAGTGCAGATCAATGCGGCGTATGTGCTGTCTCTCTGGTGTCTCAACTGTGTGTGTGTATTTACCTATTTGTATTTACCTATTTGTAGTATACAGGAATTGAGCAATGCTCGTGTTGTCCTGTCTCCATATCCACATTTATCAAGTCTACCTTTACACACATGAATGTTTTTCTCATGCACCACCTCTTTGTCTAAGTCGTTCCAAATATTTAAGAATATACCTAATTGTGATATACACGGAATGTACTATGCTCGTGGGTTTCCGTCGCTGTTTCTCAATAAGTCGAATTTAACTTTAAACTCGTTTATGTTTTTAGACTGGACGATCTCTTTGTCCAGGCTATTCCATAAGTCTATACTTCTGTAAGGAAAGCTATATTTCTTGATATCCTTCAAGCAGCTTGACTTTTTCAATTTCATTCCATGTCCTCTTGTTGCTCTCTTATCCCATACAAACAGATCTTCTTTGTCAATTTTATCTACTCCCACCATGGTCCTGAACACCGCAATCATGTCTCCCTCTTTCTCCTTTCCTCTAACGAAGGCAAATCCAGTTTTTCCAGCCTCTCTCTGTATGACAGGTCTGTCAGACTGGGGACCATCTTGGTTGCTGTTCTTTGTATTCTCTCAATCTTGTTTATATCTTTCTTTTTGTGTGGGGACCACACTACCGCTGCATATTCTAACCTGGGGCGGATCATGGCCACTATCAATTTTTTCATCATTTCCTCATCCATATAATGAAATGCTACTCTTATGTTAGTCAAGAGCTTATAAGTCTCTCCAACTATCTTGTTAATGTGCTTTTCTGGTGACAAACTATCTTGGACCAGCACTCCCAAATCTTTCTCTTCTCTCCTTTTTGTGATTAATTCATTACCCAAAAAATAATTCAGTGATGGTCTCCTGGTACTTTTACCCATTTCCAATATTTTACATTTCTTTACATTAAATTTCATTTCCCACGTCCGGCTCCAATTGTGTATCCTATCCAAATCCTCCTGCAGTATTTTACAATCCTCCTCAACCTCTATCTTCCTCAAGATCTTTACATCATCAGCAAACAGATTCGCATAACTGTTCACTCCATCTACCATATCATTTACATAAATCAGGAACATTACTGGCGCCAACACTGAGCCTTGAGGGACTCCACTTGTTACTTCCCTCCATCCAGACATCTTTTCCTTTATTACTGTCCTCATTTGTCTGTCTCTCAAAAAGTCTCTCATCCATTCCAGAAGTTTCCCCTTTAGTCCTCCTATATATTCTAGTTTCCACATTAGTCTCTTATGAGGTACCTTGTCAAAGGCCTTCTCTAAGTCTAAGTACACACAATCCACCCAACCATCTCTCTCCTGTACCACATCAATCGCTCTTGAGTAAAAGCTCAACAAGTTTGAAACACATGACCTTCCACTTCTGAATCCAAACTGACATTCAGCCAAAATATTCATCTCTTCCAGATATTTTATCCATCTGTCTTTCAGGATTCTCTCACACAATTTTGCGACCATGCTGGTTAGAGACACTGGTCTATAATTCAGGGTTCTTCCCTGTTTCCTCCCTTGTAAATTGGTACCACATTTGCCCTCTTCCATTCTTTTGGCACTTTCCCCTCTTCCAGTGAGCATACAATTAAGCTGTGAATTTTATCCGCCAGTTGTTCTCTGCATTCCTTCAGTACCCAATTAGAAATTCCATCAGGTCCTGGGGCTTTCCTTACATCTTGAGTTTCCAGTAATTTATACACTTCCTGCACCTCCACTTTTATATCTTTCATCACCGGAACATTTCTAATCACTCCCTCCCCTTCCACAAGCTCCTTTTCTTTAGTGAAAACTGACTGGAAACGTTTGTTCATTATTTCTGCTTGCATTGCCGCATCATTAAAGACCTCTCCATCTACTTTCAGCTTGGTGATTCCTTCCTTTTGTTTCAGTTTGCCATTAACAAATCTATAAAACAGTTTGGGTTCATCCTTGCATTTGTCAATTATACCTTTTTCAAAATTCCTTTCTTCTTCCCTACGTATTCTTGTGTATTCGTTTCTTGTTCTTTTATATTCTTCCTTTGTTCTGTCGTTACCTCTCTTTCTCCAATTGTTCCACGCCTTATCTCTCTCTTTTTTGGCTATCATACACCTTCTATTAAACCACTCCTTTTTCCTGTTTTCTTTCCCTCTTACTCTTGGTACAAATTTTTCCACTCCCAAATTATAGAGGTCTAGAAAGATATCCCACTTCCTCTGTATCTCTCTTGTTTCTCTGAATTTTCTCCAATCCGCATTTTCAAAAAAGTTTCTCAATCCTGTAAAATTTGCTTTGCCAAAGTTGTATCTTCCCTGTCTATGAAGCTCGTCTCTTGGCTCGACGTTTCCTATTAACATCTGGAACTCAATGACCACGTGATCACTTTTTCCCAAAGGACAGAGATATTCCAATGATTCTATTACATCAGGTTCTTTGGTGAACAGTAAATCTAACCTTGCTGGTGTGTCCTCACCTCGAAACCGTGTCTCTTCTTTGACCCACTGCGTCATCACATTATTCATTATTATATTTAATAACATAGTACCCCACGAATCCTCGCCGCCTCCCGAGTACCATTCCTCCCAGTTCACCTCTTTACAATTAAAGTCACCCACCAAAATTATATTATTGCTTTTCTCAATTATTTTTTGCAAGTAGCTAGCCATATCTGACAACATCTCATGGTATTCGTCATCCTTCCATGCTCTCGTCTTTGGGGGAACATACACTACCGCCATATCTCTCTTAACATTCTCTCCAGTTTCTAATTTCATATATATCACTTCAGCCCTGCCTTCTCCCATTTCCACAGTATCTACATTTATGTTGTTCTTCACTGCTATCATCACTCCTCCTCCCTTTTTTTCTTTTCTGTCTTTTCTCCACAGTTTGTATTTACCATCTCCCAAATGAACATCAATATCTTCTCTTAATTTGGTCTCTACAAAGCACATGACATCAGGTTCATGTTCTCTCAAGAAATCATTAATTTCGATCCTTGTCGATATGAAACCATCAACATTAGTATATATCACCTTCAAATTATTTTTGACATTATTAATACCCTCTTCTCTCCTACTCTCTGTCCGTACCACTTCCTCAACTTCTGATCTTTCACAACCATCCCCCCTAATTTCCTTCACTTCTATTTCCTTAAATACCATTTCCTTACTTTCATATCCAATACTCTCCAAAAAAAGTATTACGTTCTTCCTCTGTCCTCTTATCATTTTTTTCCTTTACTTCTTCCTTTAATGATTTTAAAGCTTCTCTTTCTTCTTCATTCAGATCTTTTCTTATTATAATATTTTCCATCCCCGCCTCTTTGCTTAATTTCCAGGTCACTTTAAGTATCTCATTTATTATACTTTCTGATGTAAACTTGACTCTCATTGGTCTTGTTTCCCCTTTCTTATAAGGCCCTATCCTCCTTACTTCCTCAATTTCTTTTACCCACTTGTTTCCTTCGGGGTCAATCTTGCCTAATATTCCTCTCACCATGTTCGTGTCTCTCTCGAGTCTTGCGAACCTAACCTTTTCTTCCTCTTCCCTGTTTCCAAATACTATCACACATCTGTTCCTTTTACTGCCCCAGCCGGGATTCGAACCTGGGTCCGTAAGGACTGCAGGCCACCTCTCTACCGATTGTGTGTGTGTGTGTGTATTTACCTAATTGTATTATACGGAATTTTAGCTAAGCTTGTGTCATCTGCCTCTTTTCTACAAATTTTATTATCCAGTCTACATTTAAACAGATGGTTGCTCTCTGCTCTCACCGCCTCTCCCTCAAAATTATTCCAATTGTCAATATTCTGTTTGGAAAACTAAATTTCTTTACATCACAGAGGCATCGACTCTTCTTCGGCCTGAATTCATGTCCTCTTGTTCTTCCATCATATTTCACAAAGAGGTCCTCTCTGTCCACACATTCTATTCCTTTTACTCCTCTAAACATTGCAGTCAAATCTCCCCTCTCTCTTCTTTCTCTCAGGTTTGGCAGTGTCTGTTTTTCTAATCTCTCCTCATAAGAGGAGAGATCAGTTTTTACCCTGTAACTATCCTTTGTATTCTTTCTAGGTTACTGGTATGCTTTTTCAAGTGTGGTGACCATATTGCTGCTGCATATTCCAGTCTCGGTCTGATCATGGTCACTGTTAAGTCTCTCAGCATCCCTTCATCCATATAATTAAATGCCATTCTCATGTTGTTCAGTATCCACTAAATTCCTCCAGTAATTCTGTTTATATGTTTCTCTGGCAATAGGCTAACCTGTATAGTTACACCAAGGTCCTTTTCTTCTTTTGCCTTCCATATTATTTCATCTCCCACCCTGTACTCATACCTTGGTCTTATGTCACTGACTCCCATTTCCAATACATGACATTTATTAGTACAGTACTGAATTCCATTTTCCATGTTTGACCTCACTTGTAGAGTTTATCTATTTTTGAAGTTCATTACAACAGTTTCCTCCTTTAATATGTTCCATAACATTTGCATCCTCAGCAAACAAACTCATATAATTACTCAACCCATCAGGCATGTCATTTATATATATGGGACACTCCACTAATTACCTTTTTCCACTGGAAACACGTGTCTCTTATTATAGGTCTCATTTGTCTTTCTGTCAAATAATTTTCTTTCCATTTGATCAATTTCCCATATACAGTGCCCCCCCAAAAGTATCCTCACTTTGGTAGATAGTTGTGAAATCATACGGTCACCTCAATAATAGTAATACACAAGTATTAAATATATCATTGATGCGCCACAACAGTAGGAAATGCCTATGATATCACATAGCATAGATACATCACATGGCAGCTGGGATCTTCAGGACTACCAACGTGTTTCACAAGGTCACAGTCGTGTTTCAGATTACATCATTGATTTTTCACTTTGCTTGCCGAAGAGTTGTTTGGATACTTTTTTTAGGCACTGTACACCTCCATAGGTGTTCAATTTCCATAATAATCTTCTGTGTGGGACTCTGTCAAATGCCTTCTTTAAATCTAGGTAAATACAGTCTACCCATCCTTCCCTTTCTTGAACAATGCCTGTCACTCTACTATAGAAGCTCAACAAGTTTGTAATGCAAGACTACTCTTCTCAAAATCCAAACTGCTTGGATATTATAACTATATGCCCTTGAAGGAATTTTATCTGTCATTTTCTAATGACATTTGTCACGGGATTTTTAAAATATAAATGCAAAATTAAATTTAATGATAATTCTCAGTGATACTGAAGAACAGGGACAATGAATTGTCTTGCTAAATCAAGCAATGATTACTTTATACCAGTCCACTTGTGAGACTCTCTCAGAACGAGAATTTATAAACTTTCTCAACAGTACACAGCAGAGACTAATTAATCAATTGCTGTTTATTAGTACTGTTAGCCTCTGGAGAAAGTTACTTCACCCCTGACAATAAATAACTAATACTATTAATAATATCAGGTTCTTGCTGATGCGTAACTCCTAGAAGGCACAACGGATTTTAAGCTTAATACAACAAGACTGGCCTAAGTACCAGTTATGAATGGCAAAACGTTTATGCAAGCTAGGAGCATTAGGGGAAATAAGCTTAATTGTGGAGAAATGAAACACGAGTTTACATGACATTAAGCTCAAGAAAACGAACTGTTAAATTTATTGGTTACAAAGAAATAAATTTAACGTTACATCTCAAAATGAATTCAAATAAAGAGATCGCACTCACTCACACGCTCAAAAGCTAAATTCTTACGCCTAGGAAAAAAACAACATGCGGCGCAGCCGGCCAGCATGTGAGGAAACAGCACACTTAACTAAACTCTTAAACCTAGGAAAATACGAAAAGGAAATACTGGTCAATGAATGTAGTGTATCATCAAAGAAGGGTGGGAGCCTGGAGAACTGTAGTCTAGTGGAGTCTGGGTGCTAGCTGACCTCTCACTCTCTCACTGCTGGAGCACAGAACCTCACTCCGTCACGACAGACACTTGACTGGATTCAAATACGATGTATGGGTAATGGACAGGCCAGCAGAAAAAGGCGTGGCTAACGGTTGAGGCAAGCAGGGGCGAACAATAAAGAAACAATAGTATCACTCAGTAGAGCACTAAATGATGTGCATTAGATCGGTCACTTTTGAAACGGTGACGAATGTTTTGAAAAGTATACCACCGAAATGGAGAGAGAAACGGTTAACTGAATGATACACAGTGAGTTTTCCACTAATAGTTCATGGTTTCTCACAAAAGGAAAATGTCGCAAATTTGATTCGTGACATTACGCCCCTGCAAAATTAAATTTTTTCCTTATGGGAAAAAATTTGTGGATATATATATATATATATATATATATGTACACATCCTAACTCAGTCACACAAGATTCACACTGTGGTGTGTGTGCTGTCCTGCTACAGGAGAAAATCACTATCGCCAATGAGCGTAAAAACCTCGTACAGTATTTACATTAAGCAGAGAATGGATTTGAGCTTCCTCAAGTGGCACATTTACTCTTTTAGAGACAGTTAAATGTTCACAATACGGCTGTTCCTTCACATAATTCTACTTTATTAACCTACAATAGGATTCTCCATTTTTATATTATCTTTATGACTTGCATAATGTGTACATTGTTTATTTAGTTGTGAGTTAAGTTTTCCATGTTTTGTTTAGTGCTGCTAGAATATACATTTCCCATTACTACATGCAGTGGGAAATCATGTGTTTGTTGAAATATATAGGACTGAACAGACAATGATAGTTTGGCATCATACAAGAAGGTGCATAAGCAGGCTGATGACGTAAAACTGGAAGCTAGAGAATATTGCACATCACTATTTCCATTGCCAAGTTTTGTACAACTGTATATTTATAAGCTGCTTTTGATAAAAAGTGAAGGTATAATATATATATATATATATATATATATATATATATATATATATATATATATATATGCAGTACCCTCGCGTCCAACACGCGTTAGTCCAGCACGATTCATGTCCAGCACGGAGAGCAAATAATTAGTATTATTGAATACGATTTAATTACTGCAACATGAGTGTCTTAGCATAACATGCACAGAGCTCCGAGAAGTGGGCGAAATCCGCAGAGTTCACCTCTAGCACGATCACACCCGGTCCAACACGGTCATACTGGACATTCCCATGATGATGATAGCCATTGAAAACTTCTGATCAAGTAGCCTTCCCCGCCCGCTATCGTGACGTGATCGTGTTGCCGCACAATTAAAAACGCTTCTGGTGTCACGTGATATTTTGTTTAAATTTCTCCCGCCACAGCGCCACTCAGTCGCATAATTCGCATTGGAAGGTGCTTTTTCTTGCTGCATTTTCTGCCCTTGTTACTGCATTTTACCCTGCTCACGATGCCTAGGAAGCCTTCTGAGAACCCCAAGAAGCGTCGGCACCTCCCTCAGGCCACCAAGCTAGTAAGCATCGAGAGGAAGAAGAAAGGGGAGAGGAAAGTTGACATTGCCAAGGCCTACGACATGAATGAAGCCAACGTGAGGACCATAACAAAAAACCAAGACAAGATCCTGCCAGCAGTGAAGGCTTACAGAGTGCTAGGACACGCAGAAGCAGGACTTTCCATGGCTGTGGACGAAGATAGTGATTCTGAGTGTGATTTCGAAGGATTTATGAGGGAGGTTGAGGAGGAGCAGCAGCCATTACCCGCTAGTGACGCCAGCAGCCATCCTCCGGGGACCCAGTAGGACTACCTACAGCCTTGGATACCACCTTCCATTCCCAGGAAGCCCACCAACACTATCCTAAAAGGTTAGTTATCATTCATAGCACAGTACCATTTATTATAATTACAGTAGTACCAATATATGTATAGGTATATGGTAGGTATGTAGGGTGACTTTTCCTAGGATTGCTGACATAATTCATTTTTCCCCATAAGCTCTGTTGTTTGTCCAACACGTTTTTGGTCCAACACGGGACCCATGCATGACAATATTACCGTGTTGGACGCAAGAGTACTGTACTGTATATATATATATTAGCTATAGAACGTGGTGAATGTTTTTGGTGTATCCAATAGAGCCAGCATTCCGGGGGCTTTAATGATGAGTGAAATGGCCATACCACGTTGAGTACACCGCTTCCCGTCCAATCAGCAAAGTTAAGCAACGTTGGGTCTGGTTAGTACTTGGATGGGTGACCGCCTGGGAACACCAGATGCTTTTGGCATCCCTACGTGTCAAGTGGGGTTGGTGGAGGATTAGTGCCCCTCCCTGTAAAACAATTAACTCTAAGCCCTTGGCCACCCCATTTGGGATACATGGCGTCTGGCAATGAATGAATGAATGAATGAGGCAAGCTTGAGGGGAAAACCTCCGTGACGATGGTGAAATCCTGTACTCAGGTCAAACTGAGCGAAAGTTCGCTATATTTACACTGACAACTAATTGTTGTGTAGCGTGGCGTATGTGATACACGGTGTAGGTGTGACAGTTGTAGTGTAACTGTACCTATGTGTAAAATGACACAGTAATACAAATTTATAGTAAATATTAATAATATGGCGACGACAAAGGCAGAGGAGAAGAGGCGGCAGCGTGCGGCAGACGATCAGCTGGTCCGCACAGCAAAACTGCTACACCCATCGATGTACCTGGAAAGTCAGTTAAGGTGGAGCATCAAAAGTGTCAATGAGACAAAAATTCTTATTACATTACAATTACTCTCTCTGCCTAGCAATCAGTACATGCTATGAAAGGTACGCTGTAGCTGAAAAATACGAGTGACAGCCTAAGCTTCGTACATTCGAGGTCGCCATTATTTTATTAGATACATTATTAACTAGGAAACGTAGTCGTAAGGATTCTTAGCGGGGAAGCTCTAACCTAGCATGCACCTCGCTCAACATGCGGCGCAGCCGGCCAGCATGTGAGGGTACAGCATCTACGTTTACGATTAATGATAGGAAGCTGAGAATCGCTACGCAATCTCGGGCAGGTCACGTTTTAACACCCACCGTGGGTGTGAACACTCGTGTGGATATTGTGCGACGTTCCACAAGGTAATTCATACACAGCCTCGGACTGTCTCTGCAGGATTCTCAAACTTCCCCCTTAACTTATGGCATACATGTATGTACAGGCCCTGGATATACTGTGTCCTATGGGGCCAACAAGTGAGACGTCAGGTCTACACTTTTAACTGGGAACCAGGCTGGTCCTTAGATTACACAAATCTCTGAGAACGCCTATGTTACGGAACCCAGCATACAACAGTTGCCCGTGTTAGTCAGCAGTTAGCAGGCAAGACATCAGGTCTGCACCTACATTATCACTTCCCTTGATGTATCTCACAACAAGGTTAAACTGCTGTAAATACAGTGTCCAGCGTGTCAACCTTGCATTAGCCGTCTTGGTCGTGCTAAGACTAGTGAGTGGCATATGATCAGTTTCCAGAGTGAATGGTGCCCCAAATAAATAATAATAATATTTTTTAACACCATCAACCACAGCCAAGAGTTCCATCTCAACAGTACTGTAATTCCTCTTGGCGGGTTTTAGCCTACGGCAATGGTATGCCACTGGGAAGATTCCACCTTCCGATTCCTGCATCAATACGGCACCCACTCCATCTTGTGAAGCATCAGTGTGCAATATGAAAGGTTTATTGGAATCAGGCAACTGCAAGATAGGCTCCTTGCATAGCATATTCTTGAGGGTGGCAAAAGATCTCTCTTGCGCTTCTCCCCATTCAATGGTGTTTGGAGCATATTTCCGTAGCACCTCATACAACGGTTGGGCAATGAGAGCAAAGTTGGGGATAAAACTCCTATAATATCCCACTAGGCCAAGAAATACCCTAACCTGTTTCTTGGTCACGGGTCTCGGGGCTTCTCTAACCTTCCTGATCTTGTCACCCTGACACCTGCAGTGATTGTTGCCAACAATATGTCCAAGGAACTCCACCTCACTGTGAGCAGGCTTACACTTGGTAGGCTTCACAGTCATGTTGAAACTCTGGAGTCTACTGAAAACGACTTCCAAGAGTCTGAGGTGCTCCTCCAACGTGGCAGAATGAATGAGAACATCGTCAACGAACATTTCTACTCCTACGATACCATGGAGCACTTGTCTCATGGCACGATTAAATACTGTTGGGGAATTGGTAAGTCCAAATGGTAGGACTTTATACTAGTACAACCCCCTAGGAGTAGCAAAGGCAGTGAACTGACGACTCTCAGGATGAAGGGGGATCTGGAAGAATCCCTTCGCTAGATCGAGCTTCGTGAAATATCGTGACCCTGCCAGTTTAGAGAAGATGGCAATATGGTCACCTATTGGCACAGCATCCACTTTGGTGATTGCATTTAGCCTCCTATAATCGCCACAAATCCTGACTCCACCATCTTTCTTGCGAACTACTACCATCGGACTACAGTAAGGAGATGAGGACTTTTCGATAATGCCTGCAGTCTCCATGTCGGCAATTTCCTTGTCTACTGCGTCCTGTAGTTGCATGGGAATTGGATATGGCTTAACCTTTATGGGAGCATTGCTGGTCAACTCAATTTTATGACACGCAACCTTTGCAAGTCTAGGTTGGTCTGAGAAGACATCAGCTTACTGACAGAGCAGTGACCCTAAGGCATTTTGGTCTCCCACTGCTAAGTCAGGGTTAAATAGGACATCTCCGACAGTTTCCTCCTGACGGGACTGAGCGGTTAAGGGCTCATCATCATGGTCATCAGCTGGGATCACCGTGGCTGCCCCGGTTTCTTCCAGTGGCAGGTCACTATCATCAGGTACTCGTAGGCCAGTCTCCCTGGGGTCTGACTCATGATAAGCCTTCAACATGTTAATGTGGAACCTTTTGCGAAGATTCTCCATCTGAATTATGTAGTTGAGGTCTGAAATGCGCTCTACTACATCAAATGGACCCTTCCACTGCGCCAGCAACTTGTTCTGGGCAGTGGGGAGTAACACCAGGCACTTATCGCCTGGACTAAACTTCCGAAGTTTTGCCTTCTTATCATAATAGGCTTTCTGAACTTCGCGCACCTTGATCAATTTTTCCTTAGCTAACTCGCATGTCGACTGGAAGCGGTCAGCTAGATCAAGGATGTAGGTGTAGCTGGTCTTGATTTCAGGGTCAGGTTCTTCATCATCACACAACTCGCGAAGGACTTGAAGTGGTCCACGGACTGACCTTCCATACACCAGTTCAAAGGGTGAGAATTTCAATGAATGCTGTGGGGCTTCTTGATAAGCAAATAGAAGAGGAGCAATGAACCGCGGCCATTCCTTTGGCTGTTCGGCGGTCATGCGCCTCAACATCTTCTTGAGAGTCCCATTGAACCTCTCACACAACCCGTTACACATGGGATAATACTGCGTAGTCCGTAAGCCTCAGATGGACAGCAACCTGAACGCTTTGTTCATCATTGCTGAAGTGAACTGCAAACCCCGGTCGCTTAAGACCTCCTTAGGGATACCTACACGACAGAACACTTCAATTAATGCCTCAGCAACAGTGACGGCCTCTATATTCTTAAGGGCCACTGCTTCAGGCCACTGTGTGCTGTAATCAACAATAGTGAGGATATACTTTGATCCATCACTAGCCCTAGGGGAGATTGGCCCAACTATGTCAACTGCTACTCTCTCAAATGGTTCAGAGATTACAGGCATTGGTTTCAATGGCTCAGGATGGACACGTCCCCGGTCAGTGGTATGCTGACACACATCACAGGAACGTACGAGCCTCATTATTTCCCGTCCCATTCCTGTCCAGAAAAAGTCAGCATGGATGCGGTCAGAGGTCTGCTTTTGACCCATGTGACCTCCCATCACTGAACAATGACCTAATTCAAACACTGCTCGGTGATACTTTGCAGGAACGACAAACTTCAATCGAACCTCACCCTGGGGTGTCAGTGACTCACGGTACAGCCGTCCTCGCTTATGAAGGAACCTGGCTTGTCCTCCCCGTGAATACTTAATCACTTTACCCTCCAGCTTCTTACGCACTGAGGTAAGTGTTGAGTCAGTCTGTTGCTCTTGGACAACATCTTGACTACGAATCAGATCTTGTGGCGTTGCGACGGTCAACGGAGTGACGCAATTTGGAGCCTTGGCCATGGCTCGTTTTACCGCAGCAGCCGAAGTCTGAGTAACAACATCTATGGTGCAACTATTTTTGACGCCAGTTATGTTGCCTATAATGAGGTCAAATAAAGGTTCTGGCATGACAACTGCAGCTGTCAGGCCAGTGAAAAATGGAGACGCCACCTGGATACGTGCCTCAGGGAACAATCTCACTGATCCATCAATAAGTCTAACTTGGATCTGTCGACCTGTATACTCATCAGGCCGAACTAAACTCTGCTTAACAGAGCAACCTGAGGAACCATTATCCCTCAGAACATTTACAGAAACACCTCCCACAAACCCTGGCTGAACAAGAAAGGCAGTGTTGCTGGTGGAAGGGTCTGAGGAGGTAGCAGCCAGTCATTCATGAGATTGCGGAACAACCGATGCAGCAAACGTGGCGCCCTGAGAACTAGGTGTCTGAGGAGTCGTACTCACCATCTGAGGAGGTGGAGTATTGACTACCTGTGGAGGAGAGTTCATGGTCGGAGGGGGACTCGTGAACTGTTGGGAAGTACCTGTACTGGTAGAGATGGCACCACCGTGTGCTTGTCGTGGAATGAAGGCTGCGTTTGCCTCCTGCCTCCGATACACTGATTGACCTGACTGAGGGTTACGTGGCTTGTCCTTGTATTGCTGCTGCTGCTTGGGGAACTGCTGCTGGTTGGGGTGCTTGTTGTACCGCTTCCAAGCAGGCTGCTGTGTATTTTGCCCCTGGTCCTTCTGCTGTTTGCTTGGACCTTGGCCATTACTCTGAGAACGGCCTTGGTTCTGGGATTCGGTCTGAGACGGTTTCCCAGACTTGGCAGTATCTTTTCTGCTGTTCCAGGTGTTTTGCTTACAAGTTTGATACCCGTATGCAGTGAAATATGCATCAGCTTTTTCTACCATTCGGCTGGCATTTTTCACCTGGCAGATCTTAAGCTGTGCTATGAGCTCAGCAGGCCACGACCTCTCTAGCTGTGTACGCAGCATAAGGTCAATTATCCGCTCACGCGTGGAAGGAGTTTCATCTTTCTCCATCCACTCATTTAAGTAAGCAGTGAGATGGTCGAGGAACTGAACAGCTGTCTCCTTGTCTTGGAGATGAGCTCGCATGAACTGAACTTTGGCATTGTCTACTGTGAGACCATACGCCTTAATGAGTGCAGCTTTCATCATCTCATACGTGAGATTGTCTCCACGAATTCTGTGGAGAATATTGAGGGCAGGGCCCTCAAATAAACAAAGAAATTGGAGCCACTTAGCTGCCTCATCCAGTTGATACATGTCTGCCATGTCCTCAAAACGAGCTATGTACGGCTCGATTCATTCGCCTTCCTTGTATGAAGGAAGCTTGATGCGTGGGGTCACCAGGACATGTGTAGAAAGAGCGCTAGTGGAGCTTGGGTTGGCTGCAGCAGATGTGCCTGAAGCCAAGGAATCTCGCTTGAGCTTCAAAACCTCAAGCTCATGTTTTTCTCGTGCCTCACGTTCGGCACGTTCATATTCACGTTGTTCCCGCTCGTATTCGCGTTGTTCTCGCTCGTGTTCTAACTCGAGTTCGCGTTATTTTTGTTCGTGTTTGCGCTTTTCTCGCTCCTGTTTGCGCTGTATCTTACGCTCTTCACGGGCATCATTCTCGCGCTGCTGCTCCTGATTATGCCGTGAGAGTATGTACTCTTTAATATCCTGGGGCTCGGTAAGCCCCATGTCTCTGGCTTGTAAAAATACAGTGGTAGCCATGACGCTAATTTACTAGACAAGCCGAAACTGAGTACTGACTGCTGCTTCGCAAACGAATGCTAATAACACAAGTAAAGAATACAGACACAAGCTAGTGGTGACCAGTCTTATCTACTTAACTGGCAAAGAATAAAGCAAAAATGCCAATGACTGGGAAGACTCAATAATTAACGCAATGGGTACGGCGACTTCCCAGGAGCGAATAAAATCGTCTGGCGTTACCAAGAATAAAGTACTAAATAGAGTTACTCTGTGGATTAATAAAGCAGAAATTCACTTGCTAAACTAACGGTAAACACCAGTAAGCTTGTGCCTATAAACTTTAATGATCTATAGCCCGACGCCCTAATCCCGCAAAGGGTGGCCGCAGACAAAACGCCTCCAAGTCACTCTGTCACCCACCATTTGACTCCCCTCCCCCCAACTCACCCCCCCCTCCCTCATGTACCTCTCAATTCCATCCCTCCACCTCATCCTCGGTCTACCCCTCCCTCTCCCTCCCTCCACCTCACCTACATACATCCTTCTAGTCAGTCTTTCATTCTCCATTCTCTCCACATGTCCAAACCACCTCAGTGTATTTCTCCTAATCTTTTCAACCACATCCACATCTACCCCACAACGTTCCTTCACTTCTTCATTTGTCAACCTATCCCTCCACGTCACTCCACATGCTCCTCTCAAGTAACTCATTTCCACTGCTCTCACTCTTGACTTGTTCCCCTCTTGCAATGTCCACGCCTCGCTTCCATACGTCAGGGTAGGGATCACAATACCATCATGCAGTGACTTCTTAAATACCTAAATATGAACGAGTGAGTATTATCTCGTGAATAGCTTTAGAGCTAGGAGTTAATATCCTGGAATGAGGTCGCCAATTGTCACGGGGTTTTTAAAATATAAATGCAAAATTAAATTAAATGATAATTCTCAATGATACTGAAGAACAGGGACAATGAATTGTCTTGCTAAATCAAACAATGATTACTTTATACCAGTCCGCTTGTGAGACTCTCTCAGAACGAGAATTTATAAACTTTCTCAACAGTACACAGCAGAGAGTAATTACTCAATTGCTGTTTATTAGTACTGTTAGCCTTTGGAGAAAGTTACTTCACCCCTGACAATAAATAACTAATACTATTAATAATATCAGGTTCTTGCTGATGCGTAACTCCTACACAACGGATTTTAAGCTTAATACAACAAGACTGGCCTAAGTACCAGTTATGAATGGCAAAATGTTTATGCAAGCTAGGAACTATAAGGGAAATAAGCTTAATTGTGGAGAAATGAAACACGAGTTTACATTACATTAAGCTCAAGAAAACGAACTGTTAAATTTATTGATTACAAAGAAATAAATTTAACGTTACATCTCAAAATGAATTCATATAAAGAGATCGCACTCACTCACTCGCTCAAAAGCTAAATTCTTACGCCTAGAAAAAAAACAACATGCGGCGCAGCCGGCCAGCATGTGAGGAAACAGCACACTTAACTAAACTCTTAAACCTAGGAAAATACGAAAAGGAAATACTGGTCAATGAATGTAGTGTATCATCAAAGAAGGGTGGGAGCCTGGAGAACTGTAGTCTAGTGGAGTCTGGGTGCTAGCTGACCTCTCACTCTCTCACTGCTGGAGCACAGAACCTCACTCCGTCACGACAGACACTTGACTGGATTCAAATACGATGTATGGGTAATGGACAGGCCAGCAGAAAAAGGCGTGGCTAACGGTTGAGGCAAGCAGGGGCGAACAATAAAGAAACAATAGTATCACTCAGTAGAGCACTAAATGATGTGCATTAGATCGGTCACTTTTGAAACAGCGACGAATGTTTTGAAAAGTATACCACCGAAATGGAGAGAGAAACGGTTAACTGAACGATACACAGTGAGTTTTCCACTAATAGTTCGTGGTGTCTCACAAAAGGAAAATGTCGCGAATTTGATTCATGACAACATTTTCACATAGTTTGCAGACTATATTAGTGAGGGAGACTGGTCTATAGTTAAGCGTGTCCTCCATGTCACCACCTTTATAAATCGGAACTATATTTGCTCTTTTCCATTCAGTAGGTAGCTCCCGACTTTCAGTGGAAGACCATAAAATATCTTAGATAGGCCTCACTAACTGGTCTGCACATTCCTTCAAAATCCAACCAGCTACATCATCTGGTCCCATTGCTTTTCTCGCATGTGTATCCTTCATCGACTGAAGTGTCTCATTTCTCTCAGCTGCTGCTTTTTTTAATATCAGGGGTTGCATCTGTTTCAGGTACTAAGAATTCCTCTTCTGTAGTAGTAGTAGTAGTAGTAGTAGTAGCTGTTCCCTAGGCAGTCTGGCCGAACAGCCCCGAGTCCCGTAGGAAGGCCATGGCTGAGACCGGGCTTTCTCACAGAGCACTCAAAGAGTGTATGATGAGTTGTTGGCGTAGGTGATTGTGTACAATGCAGTCTTCAATAATGTGCTTAATAGTATGGGGTGCTGTGTTGCATCCTGGACAGGCATCAGCGACAGAGTCATCTAGCCTCCTCTGGTAGCTTAAGAGGGCTGGATTGTGCCCACATCTCAGCTTGGCCAGGTGGACCCTGTCCTCACGAGGGAGATAGGATTCAGAAGGGTGGATGTCGGGAGGCCGTGCATGCAACTGTGTGTTGTCTTTAAGTGACTAAATGAAGCGGTGAGTGATCTGAGTGTGGATATGTTTCTGGAAGCTGGTCTGAGGTGGGCGAGAGAGATGACAGTATTTGTATATGGTATCGTGTGCTGGGTGTTGTTTTGATGTTCCTTGGTGTGGGTAGATGTGCTGCCATGTAATATAGTGAATGTTGTGGGTTTGCGGAGGCTGCAGCAAGAAACTGGGTGCCTCTCATGTCTAGTGATCCTTGACTTTGAGGACTTTGGTTTCTTAATGTAGGTAGTCTGTAGAGTGTTGTAGTGTGTTTTGGTGAGGTTAGAAGCCCAGGCAGGGCTTGCATAATTCATCACTGAATGTATGTATTGTTTGTATACTGTGGTGGTGGTTTCTTTGTTGTGTCCGAATGTTGTATGGGCAAGGGACCTCAGAGCATTGAGTCTTGGTGTAATTTTATTTTTGATGTTCGTGATGTGTTGTTTAAATGACATTGATGTATTGTATGTTACACCAAGGATTTTGGGTATGTTTGTGTGTGGTAGGGGAGTTTTGTTTATGGTGAGGTGTGGGATGTGACTGTGTTCTGCTGTCCAGTTTGTGAGAAGGGTCACTGTAGATTTGGCTGGGGCTATTTTGAGCCTGTTTGTGGTGAACCATTTGTGTAGTGTGTTGAGGTAAGGTTGAATGATGTGTGCAGCTGTGTTTACGTTTTGGTGCGTACATGTAAGTGTTATATCATCTGCATAGGAAGCTATGTGTATCTGTGGTGTGTGGGGTGTGGGTATGTCATGCATGTGTAGGTTAAAGAGTGTAGGGGACAAAACAGATCCTTGGGGGACACCGTTTGTGAAGTTTCTGATGTTCGAAGACTGACCAGCAAATGTTACGTGTGCACATCTGCCTGCTAAGTAGTTTGCCAGCCATCATTTTGTGTTATTATGCATGTTTGTGTTGAGTATTTTGTTTGTGAGGTTGTGGCATGGGATGGCATCCAAAGCTTTGCTAATATCTAATGTGATTAGGAGTGTTCTGTGTGGTGGCCTAGCTGAATTCATGCCATCGAAAACTCTCTGTGTAAGGTCTGTAAGAAGGGTGTTTGTGGAGTGTAGTGACCTAAAGCCATGTTGTGACTGGGCTAGGGGAATGTGAGGCGTGACTAGTTGTAGTACCAGTCGTTCAGTGACTTTAGAGGGGGCGCAGAGGAGTGTGATGGGGTGGTGTGAGGAGGGTAACATGGGGTCTCTGTTGGGTTTAGGGATAGTGATGATAATGCCATGCTTCCAGATGTTGGGTATTATGTTGTGTTAGTAGCTGTAGTTTGATATGTTGGTGAGTGCTTGTAAGCCTTGTGGTCCAAGGTGTTTAAGGTGATTCTTGCATATGTTGTCTGGTCCACAGGCAGATGAATGCTTGAGGTTGTTAATGATGTGCTTCGTCTGGTTGTAAGTGAAAGGTGCATAGTCTGGGTCTGTGGGGAACTGTCTCTTATGTCGGATGATACGTCAGTCTTCGGGATGGGGGTTTAGATGGCTGACTTGTGAAAAGTGATTGATGAGAGTGTTTGCTTGTTGTTTGTTTGAGGGTATTGTGTACGTTCTTGTGATGGCAGCATGTGATCGTGTGGTGTTGCTGTTGGAAAGTGTGATGCTGTTTAGTGTTTTGTAGAGTTTGTTGATGTTTGTTTTGTGGTCAAGTGTTTGGAGGTAATTTTTCCAGTTTAGTGTTTGCTGTTCTGATATTTTATTGTTTATTTGAGTGTTGAGTTCTTGTATTTGTTGTACGGTGTCTTGTGTATGGGATGTTGAGGAGTGTTGTAGTGTGTCCCGTTGTCTGATGAGGCCTTGAATTCTGGTGTGAAGTTGGGGTTGTGTCTCTTTCTGTTGCCTCTAGGGATGTCTTTTGTCTGCGTTTTGTATAACTGTATTGAAAGTGTGCACAGCGGTGTTGATATTTATGATGGGTGTACTGTTTAGTGTTTCAAAATGTTGTTCTGTTTCAGTTACAAAGGCCTCCCAGTCGGCGCTCTTATAATTAGTGTATGTGTGTTTGTGGCCAGCTGGGGCGATTCTGGTTTTGGTAGTGATGTTGCTTGGGAGGTGATCAGAACCTAAGGTTTTGACTACTTTCCATGATGTAGTGGGGGTGAGGTTTGGGGAGCAGAAGGTGATGTCTGGAAATGATGGGAGGAAGAGGGCTTGGTGTGGGATATGGGTGTGTTGGTCTGGATTGTTCAGTATGAAAAGATGATCTGTCTGGGATTATAGTACCAGCCCTTTGTCTGTGTCAGGATTGTTTACATGCCAGGCCGACGACTTGGCGTTGAAATCACCACCCAGGATGATGTTGGGTATGTTGGTGATGTGGTGTATCTGAGGAGAGTAATTGTGTGGTACTGTGGGGGACGATTGGGGGGGAATGTATGTGTTAGCAATTGTTATGTGATTTGTTACCAGTGCATATTTTAACTGATTGTATTTCTAATGTGGTCATGTGGGGATAGAAGTGACTTTGTGTGTGCACTGGTATCTGCAAAGTTGATGGGTTTGTGTACCAGGGTGATGAGTCCACTGCCACTGCCATCGGCCCGGTCTTGTCAAATGGTGGTGAAGTTATGAAATATCGGTGTTTTCTGTGCTCTGTGTAGTTTTGTTTCTTGTAAGATGGCAGTGTGTATGTTTTGTTGTTTGATGAATTGTGTGAGTTCTTGTTTTTTGGTGTTTATGCCATCTGTGTTTAACTGAAGGATGTTTATGTTGTGTGTGATGTGTGTTGGCTGCTGCAGCATGGGGGGGGAGGTGGTGTGGGTGGAGGGGAAGGGGTAGGAGGAGGTTGTGAAGGAGGTAAGGGTTGAAGTGGATTAGGATGGGTTGGAATGGGAGGAGTTAGGGGACTGGATGGTGTGGGAAGGATCGGTGGGTTTGGCTGTGGAGGTGTGAAGGAAGTAGGAGTATGATTGGTAGGGGGGTTGGTGGGTGGGGGGAAGGAGCATAAGGAGCAGGTCCAGGTGTTTGTGTTATGTTTTCTGGATGCAAGTGTTGTGCAGGTGTAATGGGTCCAGTTCTTGGAGGAATTGCACTGAACTGAACCCTTTGTCTGTCAGCTTGACATGATAGGTTTTGAGCATGTTGGACATATGTATTTGTTGGTGGGTCCTGGATTGCTGTCAATGTACCCGGCTAGAAGAAGTTGTCGAGAATGACAGCCGGGGAGTCATTTCTCGGTGTAGAAAAAACAGTGTTGTTGTGTGTGTTGTGTTGGGAGATGTGGTACTTGCCCGGGCGACCGAAGCCACTCCCAGGTATTCGAGCCCCGTGAGGGGCCGGGGGGGTTTGCGGTGGTTTGGCCCCTATGCTGTCCTCCACTTCTCTTCGACAGCCTTTGGGGGGTAGACCCACGACGTAGATGCCACCACTCCAGGTCCATTCCTCTTCTGTTACCAATACTGACTACAATTTATCATTCATTATGTTACACATTTCCTCTTCTTTTTCATATATTACATCACCATCTCTTGGTCTCACTGTGCTGTTCTTTGTTCTTGTTCTACTACTAAGTAGCCTGTAGAACAGCTGGGGTTCTTTCCTGCTTCTATTAAGAATATCCATTCGTATTTTTGTTCCTCCTCCCTGCTTACTTTTACATATTCATTTTTTACTTTTTGTACTCTTTCAAAGCTTTTTCAGTACATCTTTTTCTTGCTGTATCGCATGCTCTATTCCTAATTTAACCAGTATTTCTGTCTTCCTGTTTTGCAGCAACTTTAGGAACATGGTTTCTGACTCCCTCCTCATACATTTTCATAAAGATATTATATTTCTCCTGGATATTTTTCCCCCTCTCAGTTTCACTCCAGTCTGTATTTCTGAAATATTGTCTTACGGAGTCAAAATTCACCCTCCCATAGTTATGTCTATTTTGTCGATATGTCTTTTCTCTTTCTCCCGTGTCCCCTCCCAATACGTCCATCTCCATGACCAGGTGGTCACTCTTTCCTAGGGGACAATGATACTTTTTTTTTTTCTTTCTTCTAATGTGAGGAAGAAGGAATCAAAGGCTGTGGGACTGCTATTATTGTTCCTTCCAAGAGAAATACAAAATACAAGAGAGAGCCAAATTCAAGATCCGATCATTTCGAGATGCCTGGACACATTGAAAGACTGGAGATCTTAGGAAGCAGGAAATACAGAGAGAGGGAGACAGTTCCAGAGTTGACCTGTTGCATAAATGAAGGACAGGGAGTAATGGTTAACTCTTGCATTAGAGAGTTGGACAGAAAAAGGATGAGAGTTTGCTGCTAGAAGGGTGCTACGCGCCCATCGTAGAGGTGGAGGAATGCATGCAGACAGTTCAGAGGAGCAGTGACCATTGAAGTAGCGATAGAAAAGAGATAAAGGTGCAACAGTGCGGCGAAGAGACAGTGATTGAAGGGAGTCAGTAAGAGGAGGAGAGTTAATGAGACGAAAAGCCTTTGAATCCACCCTGTTGAGAAGAGCTGTATGTGGGAAGCCTCCCCACACATGAGAGTTGTACTCCACACAGGGACGGATAAAACCCCTGTAGAATATACCCCCGGTAGTGTTGTAAATATTTAACTGGCTAATCACTTGCACTAAACAAGACAAAAAATAGGCCTACAACACTACATAATTTGTCCGGATATATATGTCTTACTCCCAGGACTCACCTGGATCGTAATGACGTGTAGGTTGTGCTCCCTACTAAGCAACTAAACGATCTATTTAAGGATCCTCAAATAAAAGCTGGAAACCCTGGTGAAATATTATTCGCCCAGTCTTTCGCCACTAAGGGTCATTTAGTTACTTAGCTTAAGAGTAGCAGTGGCGAGGCTTGTAGGTTGTTGCCATATGGTCGGAGTTGTTGAAGATGTTGCTTGTTGCTAGTGCTTGGCGGATTACTGGAGGTTACGGCCTGGACCAAATACGTACTTTTTACGTAAGCATTACTATTTACACTATTTATAAATTAAAGTGAATTGATAATGTTCATTCCCATCTAGGAGGAAGCACTGTCGTAAATTAATTAATCAGTCCAGTCTGTCCCAACCGAATTCTCTCTCTATACCACGAGAGTGGTTAGACTGCTTCCAAGCGTGACTAAAGCATGACTGGGACTGCCTCTGACTCGACTCGAGATCATCTGAGACTAAGACTCAATGAATTAGGACTGAGAGCGTGGGCGAGAGCCCGAGCAACTGAGGTCTCGAGACTCGTAATTGACCGAGGCCTAGCCGAGACTAAAACTTAGACCTCTGGAGAGAAGAACAGAGGCAATCCACCAATCAAATAACTAAAAATGCATATGTGCACATTCCATCCATGGCTGGGAAAAAGACTAAATTATGAACCATAGTATAAATATACGTAATCCTATATACCCATCACCTTGGGTTACGTATAATACATTATACTTCCAAAATACGACTGCCCATCACCAACTAAAATAGAAAATGGGAGGAATTATTCCTAAATTTCCGACAGGGGTAAAGAAGGAACGGAGTCGGCTTAGCACACCTAATCTCTTGGAAGCAGATTTTACAAGAGATATAATATGATCTTTCCAAGACAAGTCCCGAGTAAATGAAACCCCAAGCATGTTCAAGGATGATGCAGGATTAAGCTGAATATTATTAAACGTTAGTGGGTATACCTGTGGAAGATTTTGTCGGGTTGATAGGTGTAAAAACTAAGTCTTTGCTGCATTAAAAACAACCAGATTATTTTTACCCCAGTCAGAGATACGAGCCAACCCAGACATTAGGTGTGCCATAGCCTCATCCCCTTGTTTGTTGAAGTAATTGCTGCGATTGATGTTGCAGGAACCGAATGGAAAGGTAAAGGGTGGAATCATCAGCGTATGAGTGGACAGGGTTAGATGTGCAGCTTAGAAGGTCATTGATGAATAAAAGGAAGAGAGTTGATGATAGGACAGAGCCCTGAGGAACACCACTGTTGATAGATCGAGAAGAATGATGGCCGTCTACAACAGCGGCTATAGATCGACTAGAAAGGAAGCTAGAGATGAAGGCACAGATAGGATAGAAACCGTAAGAGGGCATTTTGGAAATTAAAGATTTATGCCAGACTTGATTGAAAGCCTTTGAGATGTCAAGTGCAATGGCAAAGCTTTCGCCAAAGTCCTGAAAGGAGAATGACCAGGAGTCTGAAAGGTAGGTGAGAAGATCGCCAGTGGAGCGTCCCAGACGGAACCCATACTGACGATCAGAAAGAAGGTTGTGATAGGAAAGATGCTTTAAAATTTTTGCATCAAGAATTGATTCGAAAACTTTTGAGATACTGGATGTTAAAGCAATTGGACGATAGTTACAGGGTTGGGAATGGTCACCCGTCTTTGGGACTGGCTGAATGAGAGCAAACTTCCAGCAAGAAGGAAAGGTACAAGTTGACAGACAAAGGCGAAAGAGTTTGCCTAGGCAGGGTGTAAGCACAGAAGCTCAGTTCATGAGAACAACAGGAGGGACTCCATCAGGCCTATATGCCTTATTAGTACTGAGGCCTGTGATAACAGAAAATACATCAGCTGAAGAAATTTTTATGTCAGCCATGAGGAAGTCAGAGGGGGGAAGTGATGGAGGAACAGCACCGGAATCGTCTAAGTTGGAATTGGTGGAAAAAGTCTGAGCGAAGAGATCTGCTTTGTCAGTAGAAGAAATAGCTACAGAGCCATCAGAGTAGAAAAGAGGAGGGAAGGATGATGAGGTAAAGTTGTTAGAAAGGTTTTTGGCAATGTGCCAGAAGGAGCAGGAAGAATTTGAGTTGGAGAGTTGTGAGCATTTAGTATGGATGAAATTATTTTTAGCACAGCAAAGAACAGACTTTGGACGATTCCGGGCAGAAACGTATAAAAGATGTGATTCAGGGGTGGGTTGGCTCTGGTACCTTTTATAGGCCCTCTCCTTGTTGTGGACAGCATTAAAGCAAGTGTGATTAAACCAAGGCTTTCTTATATTAGTCAGAGGAAATGAGAAAGGAATGTATGCTTCCATGCCTGAGAGAATAACTTCCGTAATGTGCAAGGCACTCTCAGATGCCTCCCGGCCATGGAAGCAATAATTATTCCATGGAAAATCAAAGAAGTACTGCCTGAAGGCCTCCCAATCTGCAGCTGGAAAGTGCCACAGACAATGTTTCTTTGGAGGGTCCACAGGCCGTACCGGAGCAATAGGACAGGTTAAAGTGATGAGGTTGTGATCAGAGGAACCCAACGGAGAGAAAAAATTAACAGTGTAAGCAGAGGGATTAGTTGTAATTTATGTATATCATTACAGTTTCTTGTAAAAGTCAGACCCAGTCTTGATGTGTATCCCCTCCCCTGATTCTTGTATTTTCTGTAACCAACAGTTTAACATATTTTCCATTACCAGCTCCATCATTCTGTACACCCAGGTTTCCACAGTGTTCCCTGCATCAATTCCTTCCCAGTTGACCTCTCTGCAATTAAAATCACCCTATAGCAGCAATCTACTTTTCCGCTCAGTTTTCTTCCGTAGCATATCCAAAGATTCACTCTTGAACTGGTCATATTCATCCCTATTCCATGCTCTTGTCCTTGGTGGCATGTACATCACTACTATGTCTATCATTTCTCCATATTCTTCCACTGTTTCCACTTCTAGTATTTCCACTTTTGTATGTATTTCCTAAATGTACCCTTTTTGCATTTACCTTTTTATTAGCCATAACCATCACTTCTTCTCCAAACTTTCCTTCTCTGTCTTTCCTTCACACATTATAGTCTTTCCAACCAAACACATTTGCATTAAATTCACTCTCAGATTTATTTTCTGCTAGACATAACCCATCTGGCTTCTTTTCCCTAAAAGTCACCAAGATCTAGTTTCTTTGTGATCAATCCATCCACATTTGTACTGTATACATTACCTTTATCATATGAGTCTGTCTTCTTAATCACTTCCTTATTTGCTCTAACTTTACTTAGGCCTACCAAACCATTTTGTACTCTTTAGTCCATCTTTATACTGTATATCACTTTTTGAGTTTCATGTCTATTCTCCAAAAAAAATACATCTTTTTGTCCCTTTAATCTTATTTTCTTTAGCCTCTTCCAGCAATGCTTTCATTTGAGTTCTCTCATTGGAGTTTAGATCTGTTCATGTTACAATTTTCAGGTGTTCATTATCACTCAGCCAATGTGCTGCTCCCAACACTTCTTTTGCCACATTTTCATTTGTAAATTTAACTTGGATGAGCCTGACATTAGGTCTTTCTGTTCTAGCCTGCTCTTCTTACATCCTGTATTTCACATTCCCAGTTTTCTTCCTTCTTTATTTATTTTATTAAATATTTCAGTGATTTGGTCATCTCCTCATTCTTCCTAGCCTGCTTTGATTTCTGTTCTTTCTCTTGAACTCAGAAGATGATCTTACATTTATTCATTTCAATTGTGTTCCTCACAATTGCCTTTTTTTTTTTTTTTTTTTTTTTTTTTTCAAAGATGCCTCTCTGTTTATCTGCCATTTTTTTTTCTTCACTTTGTTGTTTTATTATTTCCTTCAGTTCTGACGTCTCTTCATGCCTTTAACCCCTTAACCGCGGGGCGTCACTTTCGTGACGCTTGGGAGCAAGGGATCATACCGCGGGGCGTCGCTTTTGTGATTCTGTGTTATTTTGAATTCACCCTGGCTTCCAAGTGGGGGCTTGTATCATCTATCAGTACTGCCAATGTCCAACACTAGTCAGCACTCCTAATCTCATCTGTACTCCCATCCATTGTTGACAATTTAGCCATTTCTCCCCGTTCTTGACTCCCCTCCCTACCCCCCCTCCATTACACTATCCTCTCGCCTGCCCGGCTGTGCTACGCTAAGTAAATCTTCCCTGGAATTTTTCACTGATTTCATCCATTGAAATAAGCCCTATGCCCTACTCTTATACCAAATAATATATATAAGAAAGAAATAAGGTAAGTGAGAGTGCCATACACCTGGAATTGGCTAATTATCACCTGACAACACCTCACGTGCACTCGTTTGCTAATTTTCGCTGTTTTTTTCCCCCTTGAAATACGCCATATAATCTATTTTCGTAATAAATATACATATAAGGAGGGAAGGGAGAAGCCTAAGTGATATTTACATTCACCTGGAACTACCTAATTTATAATGTATTGTCTAGATTTCCTGCCAATCATTTCAGTGAAATACATAGCTGTTTCAAGAGCTACGTTGGTAGTACTGAATAACCCCTAAGTAGGCCTCAACCCGGGCCGGCCCTCCTTTATCAGTTCTCTCTCATCTTCCGAAGAGGAGGTACGGCTCATCTTCTTGCTGACTTCAGGGCCTTTTTTCACCCCCATGCAAAGGGCCCTGTGACCTTTACCCCCTACTAAACCTCGTGTGGAAAGAGGTAAAGGGCTGACAATTGATAAAAGAGTGACTACGATCTTTCTATTGAGTAAAACAGTGCAAGTGGAATTGTAAATAATGTGTAAACAGCAAGTGAAAGTAATGAATGTAAATATACGTGAACAATGGAAAATAGTTTTATAAGTTACTTCAAGTGACAGTGCATAACACAGTGTAAATAAAATAGAAATGTAAATAACGTAAATAAAATAGAGAACGTAAATAGAAATGTAAATGAGTAGTATTATAAGAATACGAGTATATACCCTAGGAGTAATGAAAGCGAAAGTTTCACTCTAGCATGTCTGAATACTATGAGTTATGAGAGTGAAGATGAAAGTGACATTCACTCTCAGTGCCAGTATACAGGACGAGAAAGTGAATGCTACGTATTTTACTGAAAGAAATTGAATCCCTACAGTGACAATAAACTAATACTACTGAAGGAAACTTATGGATAAAGACTGTAGATATATGTAAGTGTTATATAGTAATAGAAATATAAAGTGTGAGGGGTTTTATGAATAATAAATGACAGAGTACCAAGAGCGAACTAGCGCAAGTGCGGCGGTCAGACGCGCTCATAATTTTCATTGCTTTCACAGTGGTTTTTTTTTTGGAGTATGGATCCCAAACTACTTGAAAATCATAGAGTAGTGTTTATAGTGTTAATATCTGGCTGTGGTAATCATATTACGGGTTGTCGGGAAGTGTAAAGTGGAGACTTCGTTACCCAACTTCAGAGGTCTCCACAAGTCCTACGGTAACTGACGAAGGCTCAACAAACATTCCAGGAGAAAGCTGAAGGTATGTGCCATAAGCATATATAATTTTAATATTCTAGGACTAATAATTGATTTTTGGCAAATATTTTTTGAGAGTCTGTCGGAGCCCGAATAACCCCGCGGCACACGCAAAACATCGGTAAACATGCCCGCGGTGTAGGGGTTAAACCACCCGTCCTGTTTGTTCCTGCAGTCGTTCCATAGTTGTACATATCGTCTCAGTCTTATGGTCAGTTTCACTCAGTTTCTTTCTCAGTTCTTTATTTTCCTCTTTTGAATCACTTATCTTCTTCATGTTGGTGGTTCTCAGCTCCTGCTCGTCTTTTGTTTCATCTTCTTTTGTCTGTAAACTGTCACCTGTCATGTTCTCGATTACCGATTCCATCTTTGAAATCATCATCATCCGGACCTCCTTTCCCATCCAAGGGGAGGGTGAGGAGTAGCAATGTCCAGACAGCCCAAATTGCCCAATCCAATGGGCCACGCTTCCATTCACTCATCATTCAAGCCCCCGGAACCCTGGCTCTGTCAGAGGTGCCATATGATCTCTATACTGAGTGACAAGCCAAATGGTTTCCTGTACCCAGGAAACCATTTACTATGCTGGGTGGTAACCAGATAACCGGGGTTTCTGGCAGGGTTAAGTGTCCCCCAGATTCCCCTATCCAAAGTCACTTAATCATGGCAGTCATTTCAGAGAGCCATCGTTGAAATTCTAATCATTAATGCATTTATTAACTCAAGCATGTTGGTTTGATGGTCACACCCCTCAAAATCACCACATTCATTAACCATATTCAGCTCTGCTCCTCCTCCCCTGCCTGCCATTTTCTGCTTTCACTGCAGCTCCCACAGAGCATCAAAATGTTTCAGTTATACAGGTAACTCTCTCCACCTTTAACTTCAATCACAGACAGTTTAGAGATGGAATCTCATCCTGTATACTAAAATTATGGCAAATTTTCGGGAGCCTTGCTGCAGATGCGTGTCGTCTGTCTAGTTTACAACCATGTGTGTGTGTGTGTGTGTGTGTGTGTGTGTGTGTGTGTGTGTATGTGCAAGAGAGAGAGAGAGAAATACAAATGAAGAAAACATTGTCTTTTGTAAACTTAGCACTGGCACTGAGTTCAAAATGACAGTGCCTTCATAGACATGAAACTTCTCTTACCATTTACACTCGCTTGAATGAGGTTTATCAAATGTAACTATTTTAACCCATTGCATCTGGGTGTCATGTATACATTTCGTCTGAGGGCCATCTGGGTGACATGTATACAAGATCTATTAATTCGTACTGTTGTTTGAATATTCAGCTGGTTATTTCCACCACACGCAGCCACTGGCAACCCTCAGCACACATCCTGGTTGCGTTCCAGTTGCCTGCATACCTTCGTCATGGATAAACTTACGCAAAAATTGTTCCCTGTGTCCAGACCCTCGTCTGAGCACCCTCATCCGCTGACTTCAACACCAGTGAAGTTTATAGGCCTGAAAAGGAAAGGCCTTAGTTATAGTGCAACAGAGAGAGAATTCGACCTGCCATAATCACCAATTGTGAGTGGGGAAAGTGACTTTTCCTCTGACAAAAGTGACCTCGCCATGCTGAGTGTGGAAATGTATGCATCAGATAAGGAGGGTGACCGTGAGTTCTCCACTGTGAAGTGATCTTTTCCCTCTGCACGATCATCAGCCATTACTGATGACGGAAATGGGTCAGATGATATTGATGATCCTGTGGAGGGGGGGGGGGGAATATTTGCACAATGGAGAAGATGGAAGAGGACATAGGAAGTGAAGAAAGGGAGGAAGTGGAGGATGGCAGGAAGAGGAAACGCTGCAGGCTCAGCCTTGCACCAGCGCATGACTACAGGCCTACTGTGGAAATTTCCACACGACCTACCACAACACTAGTCTCTCTCACTTGTCCTGCATCTTTCCCTGCCTTACCACATGCATCGCCACGCCGGCCTGTCTCACCAAATGCCTTGCCTCACCAAGCTGCTTTACCACATGCCTTTCCATGCTAGCCTGCCTCACCATGTGCCTTGCCACTCCAGCCTGCCTCACCACGTACTTCGCCACACCGGCCTGCCTCACCATGTCTCTCGTCATGCTGGCCCACCTCACCGCGTCTTGCCACGCCAGCCTGCCTCACCACGTGTCTCGCCATGCCGGCGTGCCTCAACACGTGCCCCACCATGCTGGCCTGCCTTGCAACACACCCTGCCTCATCACCACAGCCAAGTACGTTGGGGTATGCATGTGAAGGTGCACAACGACAATCATTTTATTGCTGGCGGGCACGTGCCCATCCCCGAATTTCACCATCACCATCAACACCATGATCACTGTCACCATCATCACCATCACCACCACCATTACCTGCCTCATCTAGTGAGTATTCGGCAGACTCACCATCACGGCACCATGCTAAGGGCCGGGGCAGGGCCTGGGGCAGGCCACGTGCATGGCAGGCATAGCAGGGACCAAGGGTGGGTTTGTTAGAAACATTTGCCCGGGAGGAAGGGACAAGGTTTCAGCCCGATGTACCTGTGTTTGATGACACAAATGATGCAGTTATGCAACCAGAATTCCCTTGCAGTGCATCATCCACCCCTGTTGATTTTTTTATTGCTTTATTTTACAACAACATTGATGGAATTCATTGTCTAGGAAGTAAATGCATTCAGGGAATTCTGCTGCAATTGGGGTGAAACCTTATGCATAAGAGAGAGTGCAAAGATGAAAGAATGGACAGTGACGATTGTTAGCGAGATGTGTGTTTGGCTAGCATTGACATGTTGATGCCTCATGTAAGAAAACATAATATTCATGATTATTGTCTAGTGGATGACATTGCTGCGACAGCGATGTTCGGTAAGTATATGCCACGGGACAGGTATCCAAACATTCTCAGGTACCTGCATTTCTCCACCAGTATGGGCCAACATCTGAATGATGGGCTATGGAAAATATGCTCAATTCTGGAAATAATGGAGAAGAAATTCAGATCTTATTTCAGGCAGTTCCGGAAGGCTGTTGTCAGTGAGTCACCTGTTCTGTTCAGGGGATGTCTTGCCTTCATACAGTATGTTCCATCAAAGAGACGTCGTTTTGGAATAAGGTTTTTTGTTTGGCTACGTGATAGATTTTATTGTGTATACAGCAAGTGATGCGGAGTTATCGAAGTTCGACCCCCGTGGTTTCCCTGGTTGTCGTGAAGAAGCTCATGGACAGATACTTTGGTGGCAACCACATCCAGTTCGTTGGTAATTACTACACAGCGCCAAGTCTTGCAAAGTACCTGCAAGAACACAAAGTTGGATCATGTGGCACTGTCCTTGCAAAGAGGAAGCTTCGGGCATCCTTTCCCAAGGGCACCATGAAGGGGGAGTGCAGGAACCTTGAAATCAGGTAAACTCCTTGTCCATTATCCAGCCACTTAGTGTAATGTTGCTCTGTTTTTAGGGTAACTGCATTGAGTGGCAAGCCAAATGATTTTCTGTTAACCAGGAAAGCATTTACAAAGCTGGGTGGTAACCTTATAACCAACCAACACGTGTTCCTTACATGACAACAAGTGGGTTGACGGAGGGTTAGTGCCCCTCCCCAGAAAACAGCTAACTAAAAATATGAACAAGAAGCCTTGGACCAGGATTGACCAACAGGTGACGACTGAGGACCGTACAAAGGACATGGTACGGATAGCTACATGGAGTGTAAGGGGTGCAAATGATGAGATGAAAGAGAGAGAGATTGTCCAGGTGCTTGAGGGTGCAAAAGTGGATGTATGTGGGGTAACTGAAACTAAATGACGAGGTGAAAGCATGAGAGAATGGGAGTATGGATGGGGTATATGCATGGGAGTAGGTGAGAATGAGAGGGCAAAAGAAGGAGTGTGTTTTGTTGTGAGTAGCCGATGGAAGGAGAATATAAGAGATTATGGATCAGTTGGCTCAAGGATTGTATGGGTAAGATTGAAAGTTTGGCTACAAATGTGGGCGATTGTGTGCGTGTATGCGCCAACGCAAGATCATGCAAGAAGAGTGAGAGAAGAGTTCTGGACAAATGTGGAAGTGTGCATGGAAAAGTTTGAAAGGAATGAGAGTGTTTTTTATAGGAGATATGAATGGAAAAGTAGGGAATGTGAAGGTGGATGGAGTAGTTAATGAGTGGGGTGTGCCTGCAGAGATGGATGAGAATGGCAGTGCCTTAGTGGACATTTGTGGCAGGAGGGGGTTGGTTATAGCCAATATCCTCTTCAGGCACAAAATGATCCACAGGTATACATGGAGAGTGATGAGAAGGGTGGATGGTGAACTGAATGAACGCAAGGCAATGATTGATATGTATGTGTGGATGACAGTGAGAAGGTGTGTAATGGACGCAAGAGTATATAGAGGTTCGGGGAGTGGACTCAGAATCAGTGTCCAAATGAAATGGAGAAATAGAAGGGAAGGACAGGAGGAAGTAGCTCATACAAGGAGGGTGGAAAGGTTACAAGAGGATGAAAAAAGGGCAGAATATAAGGAAGTGGAGGAGTGATTGGGTAAAAAAGGATCGGAGCACTTGGCAGACGTGGAAGATGTGTGCAAGATATTCACAAGAAATCTGTGCAGTATGTGAGGTGGTGTGTGGGGTGAAGAGAAGACAGAAGGGGGTGTAAGGAATAGCATGGTGGAATGAAGAGGTGAGAGATGCTGTGGCAAAAAAGAAGGCATATAGTGAGTGGATGAGAAACGGGCGTGGAAGGAGCTGAGAGACGGAAGAGAGAGTTGTATGTAGAGAGGAAGAGAGAGTGGAAAACATTAGTAAGAGAGAGTAAGAAAAGAGTGGTTAAGGAATTTGGAAGGAATTTAAGTGTAAAGTGGAGGCAGTGTAAGAATATGTTCTGGAAAGAGGTAAAGAGAGTTTGACGGGGTGGCAAAGAAGTTAGTTGGGGAGTGAAAGATAAAAATGGTAGATTACTAGTGGAGAAGGGAGAAAAAGTGAGCAGATGAAGAGAACACTGTAAGGATTTGTTGAATATAGAAAATGAAAGTAATGTGAATATAAATGGCTGGGGAATGGCTGGGAGATGGAGGGATGTGAGAAGAGTGAAAGAAATCAGTAGGATGGAAGTTGTGGAAGCGATGAAGAAAGCTAAAATGGGGAAAGCTCCAGGAATTGATGGAGTGTGTGGTGAAATGCTGAAGCATGGGGGAGAGATAGTAGTAGAATGGATGTGGAAGATGTGCAGATTGGCCTGGGAGGAAGGTAGAGGCCCGGATGATTGGAAGTCAGGCATAATTATTCCCATGTACAAAGGAAAAGGGGAAAAAGAAGTATATGGTAGTCATAGGGGCATTTGTCTTCTTGGTGTAATAGGAAAAGTTTATGGTAGGATACTTATTGACAGAGTTGGGGAAATAACAGAGGAATTAGTTGGAGAAGAACAGGGAGGTTTTAGGAAGGGAAGAGGTTGTGTGGATCAGATATTCGTTTTTAGGTCTTTAGTGGAGAAGTTTCTAGAGAAGGGAAAGGAAGTTTCTATAGAAGGGAAAGGTATGCAGCCTTCATGGATTTGGAGAAAGCATATGACAGGGTGGATGGACAAGGATTGTGGAAAATATTAAGAATAAATGGAGTAGATGGGAAGTTGTTGAATGCCGTGAAGAGTATGTATGAGAGTGCAAAGGCTGCAGTGTGTGTGGATAGTGAACTGAGTGAATTTTTCTTTGTGAAAGTTGGTTTGAAACAAGGATGTCATGTCTCCATGGTTGTTCAGTCTGTATATGGATGGGGTTATAAAAGAGATAAAAGGTAGGGTAGTGGATGTTGGAACAGCCCTAAAGAGAGAGGGCAGTGTTTGGAAACTCCCTGTACTTTGTTTACAGATGATACTATGTTGTTATGTGAAGATGAAGGGTAGCTGCAAGGCATGGTGGATGAGTTTGGGAGAGTATATAAGAAACAAAACCCAAAGGTGAATGTAAAGGAGAGTAAAGGTATCATCTTGGAGAAGGGCGGAGTCAGTGAATGTACAGTGAGGTTGGATGAGGAGGAAAAGGAAAATGTGAGTGCATTTAAGTACTTGGGTAGTGTGATGAGTAAGGATGGAAGTTTAGAGGGTGAAGTGCTTGAAAAGGTGCAACGAAGAAGAAAGGTTGCTGGTTCCTTGAAAACAGTGATGAGAAACAAGGAAGTTAGCATGGAATGAAAAAATTACTTGGGTAGTGTGATGAGTAAGGATGGAAGTTTAGAGGGTGAAGTGCTTGAAAAGGTGCAACGAAGAAGAAAGGTTGCTGGTTCCTTGAAAACAGTGATGAGAAACAAGGAAGTTAGCATGGAATGAAAAAGTTACTACATGACAGTATTGTGATACCAGCTCTAATGTTTGGAAGTGAAGCTTGGACACTGTTGGAGAGACAGAAGTCAAGATTGAGGGCTGTGGAATGAGTTCTGAGAGAAGTTTGTGGAGTCACATGGAGAGACAGATTGACAAATGAGGAAGTGAATTATCGTTGTGGTGTGGATGTGAATGTGATAGGAAGCGTTAGGAGAAACACACTGAGGTAGTTTGGCCATGTGGAGAGGATGGAGAGTGAGGGACTAACGAGGAGAGTGTATGTGACTGAGGTGGAGGGGGGGGAGAGGGTGGGGGGAGACCAAGGATGAGATGGAGGGATGGAGTGGAGAGGTATATGAGAGAGGGGGGTGTGCGCTGGGGGCAGGGCAGTGGTATGGCGGGGGACAGGGCGACATAGAGGCAATTTGTTTGTGGCCACCCCTTACGGGATTAAGGCTTCTGGCAGTAGATAGATAGACAGATATATAAGAGAAAGGTAAATGTCCTCTCCACGGTCCATGATGGTAAGTTGGTAGACACAGGCAAGGTCGATAAGCGAACAAGGCAGCCAGTCTTCAAGCCTGATGCCATTATCGACTATAACGTCAACATGTGACTTGTCGATAAATCTGATATGCAGATCGGCACCATCGACTGTCAGAAGCGGTGCTGTAAGTGGTACAAGAAGGCATTCTTACAAGTACTTGACAACTGTGTACTGAATGTCTTCATTCTGTACAGGGATGTAACACAGACCAGCACTTCCTTCAGACAATTTGAGAAGGATGTAATTTACAGCCTCCTGGAGAGATATAGCCAAGTAATGCCTGCTGTGAAACAGAGGCACAATGTACAGCAACTGCCTGACCAGCTGCAGTGCAGGAACTACCTCACTAGGCATTACATGGAAGTGCTGCCTTTAATGCCTGCAGGCAAAGCAGCCTTCCAGCGTTGCTATGTTTGCGCAGATTCATCGTGCCGACCACAGCAATGCCGTATGACAAGGTGGTGATGTGCTGAATGTGAGGTGGCACTGTGTACTACCTGTTTCTTTGACCTTCACTCAAAGACCGAGTGGTAGATGTCTGGGTCGTATGCTTAAGTTAGTGTTAGTTTAGTACATACCGGGATGTTGGTTTTTGTGTGATTAAAAAAAATGGTTTTACTGCTCTGCATTTATTTATGTGAATAATGGAAGCAGAAAGTTTGTTTCATGATGAAGTCAGTGCTTTATTTCTTATTGAAAGTTTTCGTGTGTATACATATTTGTTATGTTGAAAAAAATACAAATCACAGGAAAAAAACTAATGAAAAACTGTCATAGTGATATTTTCGATTATGGACGGTACGCAAATAACTACTTTGTTCACAATATATGTATATATATATATATATATATATATATATATAATTTTTTTGTAGTAGTGGTGGTAGTAGTTTTAGTAGTAGTGATACTTCGTGTAGTAGTTGTGGTAATAGTAGTAATAGTTGTAGTAGTAGCTGTAGTAGTGTTAGTTATAGTAGTAGGTGGATTTCAGTCATCTGGAAGTGTTATTATTGTGGAGGGCTGGTCTAAGCTTTATTTGTGTCACCGCGCCTCTGCCACGCATACCGACACAGTAAAAAAATCAATAAAAATTGCCCCCTTTCCCCACTCACTCACTCTCCCTACACACACTTTGTGGACCATCTGGTGCAATCAGTTTGAAGTCGAAGGATTGATGAATATTATGACACAGTTTTTTATTTTTGGTTAAGTATTAACGGAGATATGAAGGTTTAAAAATAGACGATTTTCTCAGGAATGCCTGGCTGTGGGAAGGGTTGGCAGGAATATGTGCTGGAAAAAATGGGTTAAGTCATAATGGATTAACCCTCTTACATTTTCATCATACAACATTTACGGTATACATGTTTGTTAATGGAGTTTATGAGATAGGAATTTCATCAGGAGGTATTATTTCTGAAGGGTGTTAATCACCCGTGGTGACAACCATCACAGTAGCAGTTGAAGAGCCTCATTTTATTCCAGGAGTACAAAGTTGCCTCAGTTTTGGAGTTTGAAATTTAATGTGATACCTGGTATTTGGGGATGATTTTTTTTTTTTCTAAATTATTATTATTATTACAATTTTTAAGGGAGAATTGCAGTACCAACAGGAACATACTGCATGGTCTGTATACATACCCAGTGTACATATAATTTGAAAGCTGTTTCGTGCTTGTTTGGGTCACCCTCTGTGATCTGATAATGGCTGCTCTCCAAACTACTGTACATGGTCTTTTGTAGCATTCTGATCATCATCGTACCTTGAGGTCCCATAGGTTGCTTCACAGGATCACATCCCATGTTTTCCTTAGTCACCTCAAATGGGCCATCCCTTTCATATTCAGTTTTGTACAGAGTTCTTCCAGTCACTCACACATTCACTCCACATGTTGACACCACTACTGCCTATCTGTATGCATCCCCCTCTGACATCACTTCATTGCTGAGGTATTTCTTAATTCTGCACAAGCTGTGTTTCATAGTATTGCATTTCACATCTGTCTTACCATTCTCATTTGGTATGCTTAAATCTAGGGACATTGTCTTCTTTTACTTGTGATATTTTATACTTTAGGGATATATTCCTGCTGTACTATTCAGTCATGTTTGCACTCAGATCCTGGGACATCTTCCGGTTTTGCTGGTCATTCATCACTGTCATAAAGCATCACTTTCTGCACACATGAAATACAAGTGTTCATCTCACATTTTCATGTTATAGTCCGTAGGGGCAGCAACATCTCTAATTTTCTTCCAACCACTCTGGCTCTCACAGTTTAGCTCACTGCTGCACCATTTGTCATATTAATCATATTCCCATCTAACAAAACACATTATAGGACAACATTCTCTACATTATTCCCTTCCAATCTTAGTAGGACCACACAGTTTTCTTGCATTTGACATATAACTCTCACTGTGCAAGAACTTTCCAGAAACCATTTTCCTCAAGCACTACTGGAGTTAATTTCAAACCCTAACCTACAGGTGGCACTAAGCCACAGACCAGTGTCTACCACAGTAGTAAGTCTTCAACCTCTTCCACAAACCACAACCTTTGTTATTCCATGTTTACTTTAAAATTTAGAAGGCATAAGATCTTTGCTCTTCTTAGAAAGGGTTCATAACTATGGTAGTTAGGTAATTTGGCAAATGATGGAATTATAGCTATACAGTAGGTGGAAAGATAAAATGAAGGAATATTTAAAGGAGAGTGGTAGGAGGAAGTAGTAATGACTTGTGATTGTGAAGAAATGTTCTCTGTAACTTTTATTGCATCTGTCCCAGATTAATACTGGGTTCAGGTATCATCAGAAAATCAAAGAAAGTGGTTCACTTATGTTAAATATTATGCAGTGGTGTAATTATGAGTACCATAACATGAAAATGTAGGGTAATTATTACTTCTAATATACTATTTCTCTCCTTCAGGTTATGATTTGTGGGATATGCACATGACCTGTACACAGAATTTTCATGTAGGTGTCAGAGGGTAGATTTTGCACCAGTCATGATAACTTGCAGTATTGTACTTACCTTCATTCCTCATACAGTCCTAATGCTTGCAGGAATCTGAGGGTCAAGGGTGTCCATTCTGCCGTGCAGAGATCAAGGGAACTGAAACCATTGTGGTAGACCCATTCGACCCTCACAAGCACCGAACCCAGTCCCTCCCAGGTGGCCAGCTGATAGATATGGAGGAGGAAGATGAGGTACTAATGGAGTGACAGATTGTAGCCTGCCATTGCCTTCTGCCTGCCCTCCCCCCCTCACCATCCCTGTTGGTCATTGTCAGTGTGCAAGTGACCAATGGGGACCAGTGCCTCCTGCCTGAACTTCTTATTGGTCGTTGTCAGTGTACAAATGACCAATAGGGAACTTGTGCCTCATGCCTGTTATGCTATCCCTCATTGGTCAGTGTCAGTGTTATAAGTGACCAGTAGGAGTTTTGTATCTCCTACCTGCATCTCTATTGGTTCCTATTCCGTATATATATATATATATATATATATATATATATATATATATATATATATATATATATATATATATATATATATATATATATATATATATATATATATATATATATATATATATATATATATATATATATATATATATAAATTATATATACACACACACACAGGTTTATACTCTATTTTCTTCACTGGCCAATAGGAACAGCTTTCAACTTGCCTCCCTGTTGGCTGTTTGCTGATTAATGACCACAGTGGACAATTTGACTCTGTGATGCCCCTGCTTTCCTGTTGGTTTATGCCACAATAACTGATTTTGCTGTTGCTGCGGCCTCAGTGAAACCCGGGCAGTGTGGAGCAGCCCGAGGTCTGTGTTTAGCATGCCGTAGCAGTGTCATGTTATGTTTGCCCGTCATATCCCCTTGTTATGTCTGTCCCCTCACAATTCATCCCTCCCCCTAATTCCCCTACCCCTTGTGTTCATGTGTATATTATCTGGAACGTTCAGAACTTCACTAATTCAGATCTTATGTACCTTATTACTGTTCCTCAGTCGTAGTTTTTTAAGTATATTATTTTCATACCATTTTAGCATAACTGTTGCTGATTTGGAGTGAGTTATGTATTATTTTTGTAAATATTAGAGTATCATTGTTTCAGGTATTTTCATATTTTTCTCAAGTGATGTTAGTTGTTTCTTAGACCTGTCAGTGTTGTATGGCTGCATTCCTTAAGAAATAAAAACTGCTCTTGTTTTGTCAGGTACTTGGTGTATAGTCCTTTCACATATCCTTCATGTAGTAATCCCAGTATTTCTCTTTATGACTATGACATCCATAAATGGCATTAGACTGCAAGCAAATAGATATTTTTTTATGTAATGGATTGTGGTTATTTGTTGATGTTTACAACAGTGTTTCAAGAGTGTAGATAATACCATATCTTGATAATACAGACTTTTACACAATGCTTGCTTCAAAAAGCTTCTTGAAATAGTTTGTGTAAGAGTGTGTTTCTGTGTCAGGTCATCAGGTAAGCATATAATTCCTTTGTCATATTGTACTGCATGAATGGCAGTAAATGTACAATTAATTAGAGAAGCATAAACAGTAACTGCAGTATTGCAGCACATAGTAATATGTAATAACTCATGTTGAAATAGTTAGAATATATTAATTTATGTATGTTGTGTATTTTTATAGAACACAAACAAAAATGACGTAAATAAAGAACAAATACATTATGTAGTACATTAAACCTGGGTATGCACTTGTTTTCAGTCACTGCAGTAATGGTACACTTTAGAATTAATTACTGGGGAATCAGTGTAATCTATCAGTGAATGATGATTTTGCAGTTTATTATCACATTATCCTGTTCTCTGTAAATGGAGAGGTCTGATCTTTTCAAGTTAAGTTCTTAAAGGGAGAGCATTTAAAAAATGTCATGACCAGTATTTTTTTTTTTTTTTTTTTATTGACAGGTTATATACATAACTGTATGCATACATATTTTCATGTGGCATTTTGGTTCTTAATCATATTTGCAAATCAACCCCTATCATCCTATCCATGTTTGCAATTTGACCTGTATCATCTTGCTGAACATTATCATATCACTAATAAATGAAGTAAGTTGAATCCAGAAATACAAAGAAAAATCAAACACAGAAGTATCAATAGTGCTCCGTGAAATAAACTATTCATTCACTTAGTTTGTGAAATTCTTTGTTCCATGCCACAGACAAAAACCATACACAGCATGTTCATTTAGGTAATTCATTCCTACATCACCTACAGGATAAAAACATTCTATTGACTCGTGCTGAAATGGGGCTTCAGACCATCATATACATCTTACAGTATATGCATCATTCACTTCAGCTCTTCATCATTTATTTTACTTTCACAGCTTGCACAATTGGTTTTTGTACACATTCACTCACTGTCAAGCCATCTTCTTCAGCCTCCCAGGGATCCTCACATCCACAGACTTACTCTCATTCCCCCTTTTCACTGCCCTTAACATCTCAGTTCTCTCTGTCTGATGTAAGCATGTGCTCTTCCACCTTTTGGTCAACTGACTGAACTTCCATACTCCACATCTTCCAAGAATTTATGCTGTCTTGTCCAGTATTACTGAAAAGATTACAAAATTACTGAATCAGTACACCCAATGCTGCCCACTTTGACTCCATGATTTGCCTTGTATCATCTTTTTTGACAAAATGTATGTGTTCATCCTGTGTTATAAAAAAGTATGGTTTATAATGGCAAGTAATGTTGATACCAACATTACCTACCTTCTGGAAGATGTACCAGGTTGTAGCTACCTATACTCCAACAACTGATTAAGTACAATAAAGCATAGCTAGCTGCATAAGCAAGTCACCACATTTTTGGAGGTTTTAAGCCAGCTTGTTCTGTTTATTGATGTTTTCAGTCATCTTATTTACGAAAGTAAAATTATGAGAGGTAATCTTAAAAAGGTACATGGGAGAATTATTATAGATAAAGTAAGAGAGATATGAGCAGTCCTAGTGAGTGATGAACAGGGTGGCTTTATGAGTGACAGGATGTGTGGAGCAAATATTTGCAGTAAGACAGATAGTGGAGAAGGCTTCTAAGAAGGACTATAAGGTGTTTATGGCATTCATGGATCCGGAAAAAGCATGCAACAGAGTAGACAGAGAATGATTGTGGAAGGTTTTGCGCATTTATGGTGTAGGTGGTAAGCTGCTCGGTACCATCAAGAGTTTTTATGATGGTAGTGAGGCATGTGGAAGGGTAAATGGACATCTAAGTGCATGGTTCAGGATCAGTGTGGGCGTGCGACAAGTTTGTGTGATGTCCCCATGGTTGTTCAGTATATGCAGTAGGCTCGCACAGTGCGCGAGAGATTGGGCAGTCCACGACCTCGCGCACTGGGAATTCGCGTACTGGGAATACATAATCTTATGGGAATAATTACATATGGGCAGTACCCCCTCATACCTGGACATTTTTTGGACCTTAGAGACATAATAAAGTCATATTTTTCAGACATTGTATTAAAGCTATAGCTACAATAACAAAAATATGGGTAGTCACCTTAACAATAGTAGACAACAGGCCTGATGACCTTAAATAACAGGGGTTCCGAGGCACAGCAACACTTACAGCGCCACACTCCCCACCGCACCAACTTCCCTCCACAGACTCCTCTTGAGCACCTTCCCCAGGAGCATCAAAGTCACTCACTTCGGCCATAAACCCTTCAAAGTCCAATGCTGACACTTCTGACATTGCATCCTCTTCATCCTCAACAGGAACAGGAGCAGACGACATGTGACGCGCTGTGTGAGGGGTGGTCACACACTAATAGAAAATGGCATTTTTGAGCCACTCCTTGCCTCTGCCTCGCGTTCTATGCGGTAAACTCGCGCATTCAAGGGTTTTTGGTTATGATTTGTGGTTACTCGTGCACAATGTGAATCGCGCACTGTGATGACGTGCACTGTGCGAACCTACTGTATATGGATGGGTTGATGAGAGAAGTAAGGACATGAGTAATGGAGAGGAGGATGGCGTTGGTAATGAATGGTGATGGATGGAATATGTCAAATTTGTTGTTTGCTGATGATGCAGTACTACTTGCAAATACAGGACAAGAACTTGGTAGGCTAGTGCAGAGTTTTGCTGATGTCTGTGAATGTCGTGTCTTGAAAGTAAATGTAGACAAGTGTAAAGTAATGGTTATTGAGAGGGAAGGTGACTTCCAGTGTTTAGTTACAGTGAATGCAGAGAGACTGGAATTGGTGAAAGAGTTCAGATACCTGGGCTCAGTGATAAAAAAGAAAGGAAAATGCTCAAATGAAGTGGAAAAGCACAATGACACAAGGAAGGAAGGTAGCTGGTGCAATGAAGGCCTTGGTAAGAAACAGAGGCTTGAGCATTGCAGCTGCACGTGGCTTACATGAAGGAGTGTTAGTGCCAGCTTTAATATATGGATGTGAGATTATGGTGTGGCATGAAAATGAAAAGTCAAGAGTGAGAGCAGTGGAGATGGGACTACTGAGGAATGTATGTGGAGTACAGAGAGTGGGTAGGATACGATATAATGTGATTCGTGAAAGATGTGGAGTGAGGAAGTCTGTGGACACCAGAATGGAAGAGAGTGTACTGAGATGGTATGGTCATGTGGAAAGAAAGGATAACAATAGAATGATGAAAAAGGTGTATCTGAGTGAATCTGAAGGAGGGAGAAGGCGAGGTAGGCCAAGGAGAAGGTGGAGGGATGTGGTGGATGGATGTGTGGAGAAGAGAGGTATGGAAGTTGGTGAGGGTAGGGGACTGACAAGAGATCGAGCTGGCTGGATGAAATTTGCGAAAAGAAGTGCATGATCAGGGATTTGGCACCCCTTTTTAATGTGATAGCATTCATTAATGTTTAATAATATTCAGCTTAATCCTGCATCATTCTTGAACATGCTTGGGGTTTCATTTACTCGGGACTTATCTTGGAAAGATCATATTACATCTCTTGTAAAATCTGCTTCCAAGAGATTGGCTGTGCTAAGCCGACTCCGCTCATTCTTTACCCCTGCACAATTGTTGACTCTATACAGGGGTTTTATCCACCCCTGTGTGGAGTACAACTCTCATGTGTGGGGAGGCTCCCCACATACAGCTCTTCTCAATAGAGTGGAGTCAAAGGCTTTTCGTCTCATTAACTCTCCTCCTCTTACTGACTCCCTTCAACCTCTGTCTCTTCGCCGCACTGTTGCATCTTTATCTCTTTTCTGTCGATACTTTAATGGTCACTGCTCCTCTGAACTGTCTGCTTGCATTGCTCCACCTCTACGACGGGCGCGTAGCACCCGTCTGGCAGCAAACTCTCATCCCTTTTCTGTCCATCTCTCTAATGCAAGAGTTAACCGTTACTCCCAGTCTTTCATTTATGCAACAGGTCAGCTCTGGAACTGTCTCCCTCTGTCTGTATTTCCTGCTGCCTATGATCTCAGTCTTTCAAACGCAGTGTGTCCAGGCATCTCAAAATGATCAGATCTTGAATTTGGCTCTATATTGTATTTTGTTTTTCTCTTGGAGGGAACTGTTACTGCGGGCTCATGGCCTTTGGTTCCTTCTTCCTCGCATTAAAAAAAAAAAAAAAAAAAAAAAAAAAAAAAAAAAAGATTGACTATCGGACACGTTTATGTGAAGCTACAAAATGTGGTGAATGTTTTTGGTGTATCAGATACAGCCAGGATTCCAGGGGCTTGAATGATGAGTGAATGGAAGCGTGGCCCATTGGATTGGGCAAATTTGGGCAGTCCGGACATTGCTACTCCACACCCAGCCCTAGGGTGGGAAAGGAGCTATGGATGATGATGATGATAATGAATATTAAAAAGCTGTATTTGCAAATATACATTAACACATTTGGGTCCAGGACGGCTGGGGACACAGCAGTGCTGAAGGCTTAGATACTGTACTTTAGTCTAGGTCATTTAAGCTGTAGGAGACCATTCTTTGTCCCTGGCAATGGTTACATCATAAGAAAACCTTTGGCCACCTCTTGGACTGAAACAGTTGCCTGCTAACACAGGGCTTTTTCTAACCTGGGACTTCTACCACTTGGTCACTGAGGTGTCAGGAAGTAATACAGTATTAGGAATTGAGTAAAATATTTTTTTTCTCTCATCACTGAATGATACTGTAGAGCCAACAGCTACTCCATCACCAAAGCTTGAATGAACACCACAGTACTTCCTTTATACCAATTCCTAAGATATTATAAATGTTCAGGTAGTGATACTATTACATACTGAATCAAACAGTAATGGCAAGGTACTGAAAATGTGTGTTTAAGGAGTGGAACTAAGGAACAAAGGGGAAACTCTGGGATCTTGCTTATGCTACCTAATTTTTCTTACTAGTTATTAACTCCCATCTCTGTGATTTTAGAAGCAGTACCAAGTCTCACAGATGCAAAGAGTCTTCTGTATTTATTCTTTTCAGCCTTTTTAGTCCTGTTATTCTTGAATTGTGGCACACCAAGCTATAATTATTTTTGGCATTATTTTTATGCTATACAGCTTTATAACAAGTTATACAGTTGTATTTTTTAGCAGCTAATGTTGCAGCTAAAAATGTTTCTGTACTGGACAGTTTATTTCCTCTAATCATCATCATCATCATCATCATCTTGGATGCTTCACTTCCCCCTGGGAACCCTGTGACAGGATGGCCATGACAGATCTGCCTCCAGGCAACACTGTTCTCACATATCTCTCTAATTTTTAACACCTTTCTCTTTCTTTTTCAGCAATACAAAGCCCAACATTCATTTTCCATACCACATATGATTTGCCATTTTCAGCAATACCCTCCATCTCATTTTCAAAAACTGTCTTTGGCACCTTATCTATTCTGTGAATTTATTAATAAAACTGAGTGTATTTCTTTTGATTCATTCAGAAATTTCCACATCTCATTCTGATTGCCCATTTTATCCATTAAAAAGTACTCATAATTTTCATTTATTGTGCTGAAATTACCCATCCTGCTTATAACTGCAGCTACCTACCTCAGATTTCTGACCTCCATCCCATGGGCATAATCCTTCCACACTGTGTCATTCATTTGTTTGGGTGGATATAACCACCATTGTAGAGTAAGAAATGGATTGTAAGCCTTGTTATGTGATCTCTCTCTCTCTCTTTCTCTCTCTCTCTCTCTCTCTATACTGTATATTGTGAAAAAAGAAGATTGACCCAAAACAAAAGAACCAAAGGCTAGAAACTTGCAAAAAAAAAAATTCTTTTAAAGAAAAACTGTTCATTTTGAGATGCCAGGACTCCATGCATTTAAATTCTGGGGGATCATGGGGAGTGGGGAATACAGACAGAGGAATATGCAGTATTGTAGTTCTCCGCTTGAGCTATTGAATACATGAGTGCATGAGAGTATCAGTTAACAACGGTATTAGAGAGCTGGGTAATGAAAAAGTTAGGGATGTTGGAACTGAGGTTGTAGAATTACAGACAGGGTACCGTACAAGCTCCTTTAGGTCATTAAGGACAGAAAAGATTTAAGGTTCTTCATCAGGTAGGTCAGGAAATGGAGAGGAGAGGCCAAGGTGGTGGTGAATGTTGAAATAACTTTTTTTTTTTTTTTTAATGCAAGGAAGAAAGAACCAAAGGCCAGGAGCCTGCAAACTGTTCCTTCTAAGAAAAAAACAATACAAAAGTGAGCCAAATTCAAGATCCGTTCATTTCGAGATTCCTAGTGCTACAGTCTTCTCTTACCTACAGTACTAATGTTATCTCTGAGAAGGGGGAGGTGGAAATAATGGAGGCCTTGATAAAAAACAGAGACTTGTTGCAGCTGCAAGAGGCATACATGAAGGAATGTTAGTGTCAGCTTTAACATATGGATGTGGGACTACGGTGTGGCATGAAAATGAAAAGTCAAAGAGTGAGAGCAGTGGAATGGGACTGCTGGGGAATGTATGTGGAGTACAGAGAGTGGATAGGATACAAAATAATGTGATTCGTGAAAGATGTGGATTAAGGAAGTCGTGACCACCATTTTTATTGTAAAAATATAAATTTGAAATGGATTATAGTGGCAGTACAAGTACACTGTGACGTTTTAGGTGATTATGGACTGTTGGTAGGCTGGTTTTGATGATATGCAGGGTTAGATAAAGCCACATAAAGGTATAGTGGCAGGTGCTTGATGTAACCTCAAAGAACCCCTGTTATAATGCTCTTGATTTAGAATACTTTGATTAATGACTACTTTTTCCCAAATGCAACCCAGTCAGAAGTTATGAGGTGCCTGTAATCATGAGGATAGTGCTATGTGGGTTCATCAGGATGATGATATGCCCTGTGAGTAGGGGCAAGTTCTGCTGGTGGGATGATCGTCAGTAAATAGGACAAGAGTTGGCAGTGTACAATATATATGACAGATAACTGCTACATTGAAGACTATGTTCAAAAGCTGCAAACATCATTGTATGAGAGAGTCCCACTCCCTGGGTGTGCAACAGTTTGTGCAAAATCATTAACCCATCATGCTGACGTGACAAGGAAAGGGGGTCAGTGTTTGTCTATAAGGTGGTGGGGCTGTGGAGCACAGGTCAGGGACTAGTGTCAGTGACCAAGTGGTGCTAATTATGCTCGCCCCAAAAGATGATGCTTCCACAATCAAACCACATCATCAGTTGACAAAAATGATCAGTGACCACAAAGCTATAAGATAAATGCCTAGCATCAATTAGCATGACATCTTATTAAACTTGTTTTGGCCTCAACCTCTGCAGAACATCTTGTGTAGTCTGATCCTAGCAGAAGGCACCTAACTGGTGACTTACTCTGACATTCCTGGAGAACCAGCTGGGGTAGACATAAGGACTTTAAATCACAAAATGGGAAGGCTAATAATCTTTAGATGTAGACATATGAGAGATGTAACACTGAGCAGGACACTTGAATGGATACATTTGACAAACGTGCTATGGAGAAATATAGCTCATATGCAAAAAATGTGTATGAATACCCTGAGAGTTAACGAATTTTTTAATCTAATACCAGGCATATAGTACTTTGATACAATACTATACAGTACATATCCTGGTCATTATCATCATATTAACTCTGCTTCCTGTAAAACAAACAGAAGAATAAAAATAAAAGTGGGGTGGGTAAGATGCAGAAATAGGAAAGAAAGCACTTGCTCTACTTAAGAGGCAAAAACAGTTTCTATACTTTGTGTGTTTGTGTGATTTTCAGATCATCATCATCATCTCATTTCCAACTCCCACCCAAGATATACAGTTAAAAGAAAAAAAAAAAAAAACCTGCTCAAGTAACTGGGCCACACAGTCATTCAGACCTTCACAATCCTGTCTCCACCTCGCAAGCAAAATCATCTACACATAGTTTTTAAAATATTTTTCATTATAGAGGCATTTCCCATAAGTCTATGGGACAGAATAATTCTGTCAACTAGCAAGGTGAAAAAAGGGATGCCAATCCTTGTAATGTGCATTTCCATCATCATCATCATCATCATCATCATCTGGACTTCCTTTCCCACCCTCGGGCAGGGTGAGGAGTAGCAACGTCCGACAGCCCAAATTTGCCCAATCCAATGGGCCATGCTTCCATTCATTCATCATTCAAGCCCCCGGAATCCTGGCTCTATCGGATATGCCAAAACCTTCACCACATTCTGTAGCTTCACACAAACTTATCCGATTGAGTCAATCCAGATGCTGCCATGTTAAAAAAAAGGAGTGCCAAATCCCTGATCATGCACTTCTCCTCACAACATTCATCCAGTCAGCTCGATCTCGTCAGTTCCCTAGCCTCACCGACTTCCAAACCTCTCTTCCTTACACAGTGGGGTCACGGTGGCTCAGTGGTAGAGCATCAAGCTCGTAATCGGGGGACTGTGAGTTCGAGCCTCGCCCTGGACTGCCATGCCGGGAGTGGTAGCGCACTCCTGTAACCTAGCGGGGCTTTATGATCCAATACAGGGTCTAGCCCGGGGGAACATCATTTCTCCCATTTTCCTGACACAATCATCCACCATATCTCTCCACCTTCTCCTTGGCCTACCTCGTCTCCTCCCTCTTTCAAATTCACTCAGATATACCTTTTTCACTACTCTCTTGTTATCCATTCTCTCCACATGACCATACCAACTCAGTACACTCTCTTCGATTCTGGTTTCCACCGACTTCCTCACTCCACATCTATCACAGATCACATTATTTCATACCTTATCCACCCTCTGTACTCCACATTCATTCCTCAGCAGTCCCATCTCCACTGCTCTTACTTTTGACTTTTCATTTTCATGCCACACCATACTCTCACATCCAAATGTTAAAGTTGGCACTAACACTCCCTCATGTAAGCCTCGTGCAGCTGCAACACTCAAACCTCTGTTTTTTGTCAAGGCCTACATTGCACCAGCTACTTTTCTTCCTTGTGTCACTCTACTTTCAACTTCTTTTGCACATATTGCTCTCTTTTTCTATCTCTGTACCCAGGTATTTGAACTCTCTCACCAATTTCAATCTCTCTTCATTCACTGTAACCATCACTTTACTCTTTTCTACATTTACTCTCAAGGCACAACAGTCACAGACATCAGCAAAACTCTGCACAAGCCTACCAAGGTCTTGTCCAGTACTTGCAAACAGTACTGCATCATCAGCATACAACAAATTTGAGATATTACATCCATCACCATTCATTACCAATGCCCCCCTCTCTCCTTTACTCATGTTTTTACTTCTCTCATCACCCCATCCTTATATATATTGGACAACCATGGGCACATCATCACAACCTTGTTGCATGCCCACACTGATTGTGAACCATTCACATAGATGCCAAGTAACCCTTACATGTGCTTCACTACCATCATAAAAACTCTTGACAGTACCTAGCAGCTTACCATCTACACTGTACATGCACAAAACTTTCCACAATCTCTGTCCACTTTGTTGTATGCTTTTCACAGATCCATGAATGCCATAAACACCTAATGGTCCTTCTCACAAGCCTTCTCTGCTATCTGTCTCACTGCAAATATTTGATCCACACATCCTCTGCCACTCCTAAAGCCACCCTGTTTATCACTCACTAGGACTTCTGATATCTCTCTTACTTTATAATACTGTAATTCTTCCATATACCTTTCGTACCACACTCAATAAACTTTTACCATGATAATTCCTGCACTCACTTTGCTCACCTTTATTTTTTTACAGGGGTATAATCAAAGCCTTTTTCAACTCTGCAGGCACAGTTTCACCCATCCATGCCTTCTTACATATCTCCAACAATCACTTCATTCCACTCTCCATTACCCTTAAGCATCTCTGTATGCACCTCATCAACCCCAGCTGCTTTCCCATTTTTCAGCTGCTTCACAGCACTCTTCACCTGTGCGAGTGTTACATCTCCTGGCACTGCATTCCTTCTCTGCACATCCCCAAAACCATCATGTTTACAGCCGCTCTGCTCTCTCTTTTCTCATTCATCAGGCTTTCAAAATATTCTTTCCATCTGGTCCTTACTTCATGGGTTAGTAACCTACCACCTGCATCCTTCACATTATCACATTTCTTTCCGCTTTCACTTCTACATTCCGCATCGCTTTCCAGAATAACTTCCTATTTTCAGAGTAGTTCGCATTCACCTTTCTTTTTAGATCATCATTTACCTCCTTCTTTTTCCTCTTCACTAGTCTCTTTATATGCTTCTTGCTCTCAATATATTCAGTTCTTATTTCATCTGAACTCCTATCCTGTAACCACTTTAGCCTTTTCGTCCTCTTTTCCTCCACCGCTCTCTTAACCTTCTCATCCCATCATGTTGTACCTTTCTTCTCTGTTGTTACTCTTGCCACACCACATAACACTTTAGCATTCCTAACTAAGCAATCCCTATATGCATTCCACAGGCTGTCCAGATCCATTTAATTCCAGTTCACTGATTCTAACTCCTCCTCAACTTTGGTCGTGTAATCATCTGTGATTTCTTTGATCCTTAGCTTCTCAACTTTCAGTCTCTCTCCCTGACTGCTCCTCTCTCTCCTGATCCACCTCACTCCTCCCAGCTTGATCTTGCATACCACAATCACATGATCTGACAGACCTCTCTACGAGCACGTAATCAGTCAGGTTTCTTTCAACACGATCTTTTAGCATATTTTCCTATATATATATTTCATCCTTATATTCTGTCTACACTTCATCCATCCATTTCAGTTCTTCGTCAGTTCCGTTGCTTCCTTAATTCACTTTCTCACACTCATCTATCACACCAATCTATTTTATTGTTGACCTATCGTGCCTCCTCCCACCTTCAGACTAACTCATTCACCATCCTGTCCCCATGAAGGAAGATGATAGACTGCAGCAGAGGGATAACTTCAGCCTGCAGTCCATTGGGTTCACATTCAAATGAACATGGGAGTACCTCTACTTTCTACTACTACCACCCTGTCTCTATCCACTGACCATACCATGTATGCAAACTCTGTTGCTGATGTGATTCTGTGCTCATCTAAGCGAACCTGGTGGACTGTAGGTTGAAGTTACCCTTCTCATGTAGGCCACCATCCTCCATTCAGGGGATAAGAAGAGAGTTGAGGAACACTATAAATAGACATTAGAGCCACCTGGTTATTCTTTCACTACCACCATGTAAAGGATACCTTTCCAACACCAAGCAAATTCTGTTTTACCTTTTATATTCATATTCCAAATTATTCATGGGTGTGGAGAACATTATGGTGTTTTCACGAAATTATGTAAAAGTAGAAGTCCGATTATCTGGCAAAACTGGATTTGCTGAATAATCGAGAAACCTACCCTCTCAGTACCTTATATGTACTGTCATCACTACATATATTATTACAAAAATGTTTGGAGTGAGTACTGTATACTGTGTGATACTATGCAATACTGTGCTGTAATCAATACAGTAGTATACCTGAATCTGAAGAATGTAGAAATTAATGAACATATGCAAATGTAATGACACAATAGGCCTAACAGTCACTGATAACACTTCCTTGACTGCTGAGATGATTTGGAACATCTGCCAAACAATCAAAGACTTTCGTAAATAGGACTATTTCTCAAAACTGCTGAAATATCAGATGCCGAATGATTGGACTTTTACTCTACTGTTAACCACTCCATCTCTTCGCATTGTTTTCATTAGTTTTGTCATGAAACCTCAGTTTATTTGTAATGCATGATCTCTCCAGGTCTAAAATCAAAATAATTTTTAGCTAAATAATTTTTGTTTCTCAAGATACTCAATCCAATTTGTCTTTCTTATTTATTCTGTATAGTAAGTTAAGTATTTTACAACACTTCTTAGGGAAGCGAAGTGTGTATGCCTATGTTTATGATAAACTTACATCATGACGTAACCATCAGCTGGTACTTAGCATAAACTTCCATCACCAAATAACCTTCAACTGGTATTTAACATAAAGGAAGAGGATAAAATATCACTGGTTGTGTTACTTAACGTGGAAATAATCTGCCACAAACATGCCACCAAAACATCTAGAGACACCTTGAAATTTAATGTAATGTGCTGTCAATGACATATAGGATTAAAATAACTATCTATGTCTAGCTATCATCCAATCCATCAGGAATGTAGAGGCCCAGGGCTCGGTTATTCAGTCCAGAGTCCAGACATTAAAGGCGAGAGTGACTAGCTGCTTGCCTTTGAGTGCTATTATATGGGCAAAAATCCCCATCACACATTCATCTGGTTATATGGTTACCACCCAGTGTAGTACAATGTTGCCTGGGTTACAAGAAACCTTATGGCATATCACTCACTGCAGAGTCATCAGAAGGTAGCCGTACACTGAGTGAGTGGATGATGAGTGTCACCACTTACCACTAGTGAAAAAAAAGTACTAACTGAAATATAATGTTAACAAACAGCAGCTAATCTAAACCTACCAGCCAATTTGGTTATCAAAATCTTTCTACCCATCACTTGTCACATTTCCAGCACTTCCTCAGGCACTTCTTTACAGCTTAACTCAACCCCACCAACTGTATGAGCACTTGCAAGAACAAAAGAAAATGTCTGCAAGTAGATGAATGTTTATTTTTCCCCTTAATTTTAAAGTTTTGGGGCTGCTTTAGGTAAATAACACAAGATAATATTTCACTTCCTGTGAATGACAGTGTGCTGTTTAGACTGAATTTTGCAGCAGAGGAAGCTTAATGGTATATACTCAGATTGTATATTTATGGGTTCTAGAATCAAATAGGAACCTGAAAATGTGCAAAACAAATCTCACAAGCCTTGACTTTGTTTATACAGGAGATCAAGTGTCCTTGAAAATGATATATAGATAATCATTTTCCAAGTGGCTTAATTTCATGCCTGAACTCAAAATATATATCAGACTATAAGGCAGTGGCAGATCCAGCTGTCCCTCTTTTTTTTGGGGGGGGGAGCAATCAGAATGGGGAAAAATGAAGAGCGAAGCGAGCCTATCCTGCTGGGGGTTCAGGAGGGCGCGGTAAGCCCCCCCCCCCCCACGAGAACATTTTAGATATATGACCAATTTCAGTGCATTTTGAGGCCATAATGACTGGGAATGTGGACATACTTTTAGATTATTTAAGTGTTTAATCTCCAAACATGCGAATTGTTAGGTAGTAGGTACACTTAGTACAGTTATTGTACTTTCCACATCAGATACTGTGACATAAGGACGTGATATATCAGCACAAAAATTACGCATGATCAGCACCAATTCCCCCCCTCCCCCCTCAAAATAATAATTGTCACTCCCACTAGCTTATTAATTAAGTGCTATGTGTGTAATGGTAATGGCACCTGGGTCATGCAAGGGCTAAATATTAATAAGGTAGATGTGCTGGGGTGCATCATTACAGTAACACCCCAACATACCCTGCTGAGCGCTGTGAAGAGGCTGACGTCCTCACTACACTTATACACTATTACCATTATCCTCACTACACTTGTACACTAGTCTTAGTATCCCCACTACAGCTGTCCACTATTCCCGGTATCCACACTGAGAAGCCAAGAATAATGCTGACATGTTGGAACATTATTCAGTCACTAATAGGGTATACATGGAAACTAAACTAGTCTTCCTCTTAGGGGAAATAATTCCATCACTTGGGGGGGAGGGGGAGGGCAAAAGATACTTTGGCCACCCCTTCTGTCAACTTGATCCACCACTGCTAGTAGGTTTCTAACTTACTATAGTGGTACTGTATATATTTTAAGTAGGTGGGGGCACCCATCATCCACCCACTTAGTGGACTGTTGCCCTGTTTTTAGGGTAATTCTGCACTGAGTGGCAAGCCAAATGTTTTCCTGTAAACCAGGAAAGCATTTATAACGCTAAGTGGTAACCTTATAACCAGCCAACACGTGTTCCCTATGTGACAACAAGTGGGTTGGCGGAGGATTAGTGCCCCTCTCCGGAAAATAACTAACTAAAAATATGAACAAGAAGCCTTGGACCAGGACTGACCAAAAGGTGACTATTAAGGACCGAACAAAAGATACGATACGGATAGCTACGTGGAATGTAAAGGGTGCGAATGATGAGGTGAAAGAGAGAGAGATTGTCCAGGTGCTTGAGGGTGCGAAAGTGGATGTATGTGGATTAACTGAAACTAAATGTAGAGGTGAGAGCATGAGAGAATGGATGGGGTCTATGTGTGGGAGTAGGTGAGAATGAGAGGGCAAAAGAAGGAGTGTGTATTGTTGTGTGTAACAGATGGACGGAGAATATAAGAGAGTATGGATCAGTTGGCTCAAGGATTGTATGGGTAAGATTGAAAGTTGGACTACAAATGTGGGCGACTGTCTGCGTGTATACGGTAACGCAACATCGTGCAAGCAGAGTGAGAGAAGAGTTCTGAACAAATGTGGAAGTGTGCATGGAAAACTTTGAAAGGAATGAGAGAGTGTTTTTGATTGGAGATGAATGGAAAAGTAGGGAATGTGAAGGTGGATGGAGTAGTTGGTGAGCGGGGTGTGCTTCCAGAGATGGATGAGAACGGCAGTGCTTTAGTGGACATTTGTGGCAGGAGGGGGTTGGTGGTAGCCAATACCCTCTTCAGGCACAAAATGATCCACAGGTATACGTGGCGAGTGATGAGAAGGGTGGATGGTGAATTGAATGAACGGAAGGCAATGATTATCTTGTATGTGTGGATGACAAGATGAGAATGTGAATAATGGATGCAAGAGTATATAGAGGTTGGGGGAGTGGTCTCTCTGCTAGTAAGAGAGAGTAAGAAGAGAGTGGATGAGGAATTTGGAAGGAATTTGAGTGTAAAGTGGAGGGAATGTAAGAAAATGTTCTGGGAAGAGGTAAAGAGAGTTAGATAGGGTGCCAATGAAGTTTGTTGGGAAGTAAAAGATAAAAATGGTAGATTACTAGTGGAGAAGGGAGAAAAAGTGAGTAGATGGATAGAACATTGTAACGAAATGTTGAACATAAAGAATGAAAGTAATGCGAGTATAAGTGGCTGGGGAATGGCTGGGAGATGGAGGGATGTGAGAAGAGAGGAAGAAATCAGTAGGATGGAAGTTGTGGAAGCAATGAAGAAAGTTAAAATGGGGAAAGCCCCAGGAACTGATGGAGAGTGTGATGAAATGCTGAAGCATGGGGGAGAGATAGTAGTTGAATGGATTGGAAGATGTGCAGGTTGGCCTGGGAGGAAGGTAGAGTCCTGGATGATTGGAGGTCGGGTATAATTATTCCCATGTACAAAGTAAAAGGGGAAAAAAAAGTATATGGTAATCATAGGGGCATTTGTCTTCTTAGTGTAATGGGAAAAGTATATGGTAGGATACTTATTGACAGAGTTAGGGAAAAAACAGAAGAATTAGTTGGAATTAGGGAGGTTTTAGGAAAGGAAGAGGTTGTGTAGATCAGATATTCATTCTTAGATCTTTAGTGGAAAAGTTTCTAGAGAAGGGAAAGAGGTCGTATGCAGCCTTCATGGATTTGGAGAAAGCATATGACAGGGCAGATAGACAAGGATTGTGGAAGGTATTAAGCTTATATAGTAGATGGGAAGTTGATGAATGCTGTGAAGAGTATGTATGAGAGTGCAAAGGCTGCAGTGTGTGTGGATAGTGAACTGAGTGAATTTTTCTATTTGAAGGTTGGATTGAAACAGGGATGTGTCATGTCTCCATGGTTGTTCAATCTGTATATGGAAGGGGTTACAAAAGAGTTACAAGGTAGGGCAGTGGATGTTGGAGCAGCCCTAGTGAGAGAGGGCAGTGTTTGGAAACTCCCTGTACTGTTGTTTGCAGATGATACTGTGTTTATATTGATTAACTTTGCACTCACACTAGTACCCAGAAATGCTGCATATACAGTGAGGTCTCTACGGTAACATGGTTAATTGCTTCTTCTAGGATGCTATTAAAAAAAAAGAAGTCATAACTGTATAGGAAAACAATTATCTGATTATAATGGCCTAAATTTCATCTGGTTACTCATCCAAAGTCACAGTTTTTATCCCCATACCTCAACAAAAAACTACCTTGCACGCCATGCCAACACACACATGGTCAGGCAACTGCACTGAGCTGAATAGGTAAATGAATAAGTAGTAATAGTAATAGTAGTAGTAGTAGTAGGAGTAGTAGTAGCAGCAGTTGTAAGCCCAGGTTCATCTGAAATTCGAACCCATTAGACCGCAGTCCGCCATCATCCTTTCAGGAGACAGGGAGGGCATTGTGGAGCATTTGCATAACCAGACAGTGGAGTTTAGGAGAAAATCTCACATGAGGAGAGAATTCATCCTATCTGGCTGTAGGCATAGAATGGGCATTTTAGCATTTAACAATGGTTTTTGGTATCATTTGGTAACCGGAGGATGGTTAAAGGGGTTTTGTGGGTTGAAGGGCTTGAGGCTGGGACAGAATTACTTATTTCCATCTATCTATCCATCATTCAATTCTTTTCTGCCCCATCAGGAATGTTTGGGCCTGGGGCTAGGTTACTCAGTCCCGACATTTAAGGTGAGGAGACAAGTTTCACTCACTTCTGAGTGGCATTATGTAAGCAATAAACCACAACTACCCCTCAGATGTAAATATTTGCTGGTCCTATCCAACTAGGGTTTTTTAACTCGCTAGATCACCAGGTATCATTTGGTTGTATGGTTACCAACTAGTGTAGTACATGGTTTCCTGGGTTACAGATAACCATTTGGTTTGTCACCCAGTGTAGAATAACCTGAAGACAGCACAATATTAAGTAAGTGAATAATGAACACCTTCCACCTACTGTAATTATTTCCTTAAGTTCTGTTATTTATACTAAGCAAAAAACTTACAGCACAACAGGTGTCTGGGATGAAATATGTGCTTTACATGTGATTGTACTGTACTTATATAACATGGTACTGGTTAATGCAATATTAGCTGTGTTACTTGAGACATCTGGGTACAGGACACTTGTTGCTGAGAATATATTATTTCTGATTATACCACACACACACACACACACACACACACACACACACACACACACATATATATATATATATATATATATATATATATATATATATATATACACACTGTTCAGTAATTGCTGTTAAAACAAGCATAAAGATTTGAATGGAAAATGCTCAATAATTTTGCTTATTATACTATAAAAAAAAAAAATAAAAAAAAAAATAAGGAAGAACCAGCTATATTTACGACCAGATGTCATGAGCATGGTCAACTGTTCCTACAACTTAATAATGGCAGTCAGCATGGCTATGCAGCATCTAATTACTTACTAACAGCACAGAACAATGTAATTACTTCATTTTCAATTGTAATCAATATATAATTTAATAATAATATCCTCAGTATGGTAGTATGCTATATTCAGTGTATGAAACATTAAGTTTTTAGATTTAAAGTTTTATCTATTAAATTTCCTTTCAGCATTTACAAGTGCGTTACTCCACTACAAATCTAGATCCATGCTTTAGCTACAGTCTTCCATTTATCGGGAATATATACTTTCAGAATTAACTATAGAAATACTTATTTGTATTATATTGCTTGATATCAGAAATACTTCATGATATACAGATATTATTGAAGGTAAACTTGTTAAATTTGCTTGTTTCAGGCCGTGTTACTGCCACAAATGACCTGATGTTTTGAGTATATTTCCCACCAAGTTTTCCCAACATCATATTGCATAGGTAAATAATAATAATATTTGTGCAAACTACTGGAACTCAATTTTCGGTGTAAGTGTTTACTGAGTGCAGCTATCATTCATTAGCATAAATTGTCATCAGCAATTGTGATGTGTGATGGAAGATCTCTGACTAGTTGCTGTGAACAGAGTATGATTGTAAAGAATATCCCTTAAAAGTACTTAATTCCATATCCATGTTCATGATACATATTTAATGTTGGGATTATCAGAGTGACCAGTTTGTATCCTCTATGAGCAACTTTGGTGCTAGTGTTTTTATGAGAAATCACTAATGTAAGAAAGAACTGAATAACTTATTATATCACACCTGCTTTTCGATTCATGTACAGTGTGCCCTTGAGTTAAGTGGATCTTATGTACACTTTTTTCAATTATGTGGCCAACCCAAACATGACCCATTCACCACGTGTGAAATGCATGACCTCAAATGTAGACTCATACTGTCAGAAAATTTCAGCCAGATAGTGATAGGGATGGATGCTGCGTTAATGCTAGCGATGGTAGTTGTGCTAGTGATACTGATTGTAGTTGCTTTAGTGGTAATTGTGCTAGTGATACTGATGGTTACTGCTGTAGTGATGGTTGTGTTTGCTGTTGTTGTTGTACAACTGTGGTCTGTTTAGCCAAGTTGTCCCATCAACCACCGATAAGCAACTGTTTCTTTGGGCCCGTCTTACAGGTACAGTACAGTTCATACACTGTGTAGGGATCTGGTTTCCTCCTTTGGTAAACATTGCCTCATCAGGTCAGACTAGGGTAGTTCCCATGGCGAGATACAGGGAAATATGAGGAGGTTTGACTCCTGGGTGGAGGCTGCAGCTGCTTCGCTTAGGGTGCACAGTGCCACCATATGTAGGCTTCTCAACAGCATCAGTATCATTAGTAACGGTAACTGTAGTAGTGGTAGTAGTGACAGTAACTGTGGTTGTAACAGTGATGGAAGTTGTAGTAGTGGTAGTGATTGCAATTGCTACTAAAAGTATTTGTTGCTTTGTACAGTACTTTAATATTACTATTTTATGTCTGTTTTACCTCTGCTGAGTAGGATGTCTTTAGAAAGCTTATCAGCAGGCAGGCTGGGGTTATTTTAGATGGAAAGTTGAGGTCAGGCCAGAGATCTGGTTAACACATTAGCTATATTGAAATGGGCTGCAGGGGCCCACTTACACTACCGTATGTAGTTTTCATAGATGCAGAGAGCTTAACTCATTAGCCATGTAACTCAAGGGCCCACTGTACTGAGAAATTTAATACTACATTTCATATTCATTACCACTCTGGTCTTGTACATTACAAATTAAAGTATGTTCTGTATGTAGTTGTGCAGGTACCATAGTATTACAGAACTGAGGGATGTACATTGTACAAATATCCTGAAAACAAAATGTACATATTGGTTTACTTGTTACATTACTCATATTTTCTGGTCTTTAATAATCCTGGTACATGGCACTTCGATGTATGGTAACTTAATATTTCATGTGCCCCCCAGTTTTACACTCCTCAGACTCTGCGAATCTGTTACCTTGAATACAGGTTTACTGTGACTCTTGATGTGGGAATTATACTTACTAAACTTGCCTATGTATATATCTTACATAAATGTACAGAATTTGTTGAGAGCAAATGGATATTCTTTCCCCCATCAAAGTAGGTGGCAGGAATGAAGGATTATATGGTGAAAACTAGATGAAATTTGGTAATTCACTGAAATGTTAAGGACAGTATGGGAAGGATGCTTTAAGGACATTTTAGGGATGGTGTGAAACTTTCTCAAACAATAATCCATCATCACCAAATTGTGGAATGGATGGACTTTGTAAAGACAAGTGAAGAACACATGGCAATAGTGAAATATACAACATTACTGTACACAATACTGGTGTGTGAAACGTGTGAGTATAGAGTACTGTACTTGATTCCTTAATTGAAAGAGTGCATTATACTGTGTATAAAATATAAGAATAGAAGAGACACAGTGACTTTATGTGTTTATGTGAAGCATTAGAATACAGAACACACCATTTAGAAGTGTGTGACGGAGTGCAAAACAAGATGTGTGAAATGGAAAGTACTCAATGAATAATTTGATGGTTGTGTGGAGGTATACAAAACACATTATGATGTATGTTTTAGCTGAGGGTACAAAATGAAGGGCTGTGTGGAAGGAAAGGATGATAAAACACTGTGGGGGGGGGGATGGTGCACAAACAAAGATGACAGTGGAAGCGTGTAAGAAAAAGTGTTATTAACTTGTACTTCTGTTGAGGTAACATGAAATATGAGTGCATTATAACCCATGAGTTGTGGACAAAAAAGAAGTTTTGTAAACAGGATGAGACACAGAGAGGAACTGTGCAATTTATTTGGACATGCAGTGGTGTACAACAGGTTCGGACTATACTTACGGAAGTTACCACCAACACTTCTAAGGGGAAAGTACTGGTATATCATTACACTAACTTTTTACATCTCACTATCTTCCATATCTTTTATCTTCATTAATTATATCACTAAATAAATTTCTTACATCATTCATCTTCCATATCTTTACTTTTTGTGAAACTGATTGATTACTTGACTCTGAACCTTTTGTGAAGTTATGCAGAAACTACTTATTGTGATCTAGTTTACTAGTTTCACTTTCATGGACAGCAACAACTAGAATAACGTTAACAAAAACTTTACTGAAGCTGCACAACTGCAAGTGCAATCAGCATAAGAGCGAAGGAAAAGTGAATTTGTTACTTCTTGGTAGGGTTGGAAATGCAAGCAGAACAGACATTGAGAAGTGAGATAAAAATTAACACATGCAATCACACATTGCATTATAAAGTGAGATAACTGATGTGTACTGTAACAGTCCCACCAAGGTAAACCTAATGATGAAGAGATAGGGAAGGAGATAGGTGTGGCTAAATGGCTCATTTACTCTGTTTTGAAGTATATTATCATAAAGTATCAAGGTGATTTCAGACTCTAGTAGTGATAGCCTGTGCTATAATGCTGACAATATTTCATCTTCAGTACAAATATTTACTGTGATTTTTATTCTTCTTGAAATGTGTTGTATACAGTAATAAACATTAACAAGATATATCCAACATACGGTAAGACCTCTTTTGCTTTGACCCAAAACATCAGAAATTGTTCTGTATGTCGAGATTTGGGATTTGCTCTGGCCTACTGTGTTTTCACAATAGACTTTATGTTTACTGGTACTAACCAGCATTTACTTCTGTATACTGTCATGTAATTGAGAAAAGCAGATCCACAATGTAATGGATTAATTTGGGGGGGAAGTCTGATCCAATAAAGTCGATAGTTCGTTATATCCAATGGTCCACCCCCCTGAAGTAGGATTTCAAGCACATGTCTGAAAATATGAGTAAAATAGCATATTCTAGTACTAAAAATTACAGCTTTACCCATTTTACACTAATTTGGCCCATAATTTTGCATCCTTGTCATGACATTTCTTCATGACTAGTACAGTAGTACTATTGTATAGTCTGTTATTACAACTCAACAGTCATGATGGGGAGAGGGCAGTTTCAGGCTGGGTTAGAGTAAAATGGATAGGAAACTGTTGTACCTGTATAGATGGATGTACAGTACTTGCACTGCCACTCCTCTTGTATGCAGTACACTGAGTGAGCATCCACTCATTGTCATTGTTGGCAAAGATGGTTTCTGGCATCACATCTTGTATACAGAGTCCTGAGGTGCTGGGGGTTGGGTTCCAGAGGCTGTACAGTTGGATCCTGAGGCTGTGTGGAGGCTGGGTTAGGACACTGATGCTACAGGCACAGCAGAGGTCTCCGACTCTGTGTGCAACTTCGTAGCAGCGGGAGAGGGCACAGGCTTGAAAAACTGGGAGATTTTAGCCTGGATCTTCCTTGGCTGCTGTAATTGCATTATTCCAGCCTGATAAGCCACATGACCTTATAATGTTGAGCCAGAGATTCTCCAACTTCGTCTATGATGGTCAGGATTATGTCTGCAGCATCAATGCCTGCACTTAGAGACGGTCCAGGTGTCTCCTCATCATCATCGTCTTCTTCCTTTGCCAGTGTCATGTCTTGTTGTTCGGCAACAGTCTCCTCTTACATCTGGTGACAGTAATGAGGCACACCAGCATCCTCAAACAGCCACTATTGCAACTTCTCTTCAGCTAGGTTCCTTGCTTTGTAGCCATCAGCATTTTTGCCATCCTCGGTGGCTCGAATCCCTCAAAATCATGCTGTGGTGCTAGAGTCTTGGGGGTTCTGAGAAGTCTGCACCACCCATTCTTGAGTGTGGCAAATGGCACTTTCTTTTATGCCTTTTTGGCATCCTTTATGGTGTATTTCTTGAAATTGTGCAGTTTTTTTTGTTGCTTATATCCTTATAGTTAGTCTGGTTCATCCTATCCTCAGTCACAACAATTCATTGTTGTAGGCAGAGGCTTCTGTAATGCCTCTTGGCACTCTCTGTAACTCCCTGGTCCATGGACTGGAGAAGGGCAGTGGTGCTGGGTGGCAGGAAAAAGGTCTTGAATCATCCATCCTTGCTGCAGAGTTTGCCTAAGGAAGGATGGGCTGGTGTATTGTCAAACAGCAGCACTGCCTTCATGTCGTCAGGACTGATGCCATACCTTTTTTGGTGCTAACTCATGGAAGGGTGGAAACTGGTAGAATGCCATGAATGATATCCTGGATAAATTAGGCAGACTTGTTGCCATGGTACTCCACAGGAAGCGTGGCCATTATTTCCATGAGTGACCGGGGTTGTTTGGTCTTGCCTATTATGACTTGCTGTATGTGATAAGGGTCATCAGTATTGACAAAGGCCAGAATGAAGAGATGCTTCTTCATTGTTTTATGCCCTAGAGTGCTGGCAATGTCCCTTGAAGCCTGGGTATTTTGGGGAAAAGCATGCCAGAAGAGCCCAGTCTCATTTGCATTGCAGATTTGAAACTCATGCCGGCCCTCCTTTTCCATCTGCTTCCAAAGATGCTGGATGAACAGCTCCTTCATCAGTGCTTAGTATCTCTCCAGTTACTGCCTTGTTTAAATGCCATGGCACCCCCTGAACCTCCACAGCCAGCCTTCACTTGCTGAGTGCTGGATGTCCAGGCCTCACACAGGGACACCCTCAGCTTGCTCCTGCATATGCCGCTTACATACCACTTCACTGAGTTTCTTGTTGGGCAGCCTCCTGCTCCTGAACACATCCCTCTCCTTCCTCCTGCCTTCCATTTTTTTCATTACCTGGTTTGTTTTGTCTTGAGACTTCAGGATGTTGTGAGGGGCCAACCTCTTAAGGCCATACTTGCACACGAGGTCTCCCCTGCTCGTGTCTTTCTCATGTGCCTTAATCATTTACATCTACTCTGTAATGGTCATAATCCTCTTCTTTGCTTTTTCAGAAGAGGAGGTGCTAGGAGATTCCTTGTGAGAAGCCATTTTTCACAATCACAATGAGAAAACACTTGGCACACTGGAGAGACACGAGACACGCATGGGGTGATGTTAACGTAATGAAAGATATAGCAAGACTGAGGCCACCAACATGTGGTACAGTATGTTCACAGACTCGTCTTGCCTATGCCTACTGGAAGTAGCCCCAAAATAACCCAACTCACCATTGTCTCATGCCCGCACCTCTCCAGTGTAGCCTAAGTGGGTGGGAAAAACTGCTGCCAGTGTTGGTAGTGGCATTCTGAGTCACCTGCACACGGAAGCAATCTTAAAGTGTCGCATGATGTGCCCCCTATAACAGATAGTATGTTAAAGCCGAAAAAGTGTCCTATGGGCTCAGAGGCATGATGTGTCCCATTTAACAGATATTATTTGGTATGTTCAATGGTTTATCTGGGGCCTTTGTAGTGTCTGGTAAATCTGATATGCGGTCTGTTGAGGTCCATTAGAGTGAGGGTCTACTGTATAGTAAGAACACAGCACTGCTTTCTGTCTCACGGTAGTATGACTTGTTGTATACATATGGAATTTGCAAGGAGAGAGTATTGACAGAAGATTGAACTGATTGGATCAAGTACAGTACATAGAAAAAAAGTATATGACAAGGGTTTGATACCTTCTTCTTAATTTGACAGTCAATGGACTGACTCTGTCTGATGGCTATATGGTGTATGAAGTGCACCTATAAAGCATATTAAAGATACTGGTACAGTATATGCACTGATGGTTAAGTCTGTTAGATGGAGCCAGAATTCCAAGGAGTTGAATGTTGTATGGATGTTTGTGTGCCCAATTCACTAGGCATGCCGCTGATAGTTCTTGCATTTTACAGCGTTTCTTGTTTCTGGATCATACTTCACACCATCTTCAAGTAGTAAAGAGGGTCAGGGTAGTAATGCTGATGATAAACTTTACCATGTTTTCATTTGCAAGCCGCTTTCAGTGATTCTTAAATGTGTATTTAATTCTGATTTCACTGAATGAGCTAGAGAAAAAAAACTGTGGTGACAAGGAAAAGACTTGCAACTTACAGTAGCACAGTATGAATGTTAAATAGTAGCATTACACTACAGTCAGCTCATATATAACACTCTCCCATAACACTGATTGCCTATAATGCAGTATGAACTTGGTTAGGTCCTTAATGTTACCACAACATGGCTATACTGCATTCACCACAATGTGGGATGTGGGCCCAAACACAGCCAAATATGGCATTATCTGTCACTGAGCAGAGATATATGCCACAACACATGGACCACATAATTCCTCAAAGCCTCACTGGTGTGGAGTGATGGTGTACTGTCAATGATTGAGTGGAGTGATGGTGTACTGTCAGTGATTGAGTGGAGTGATGGTGTACTGTCAGTGATTGAGTGGAGTGATGGTGTACTGTCAGTGATTGAGTGGAGTGATGGTGTACTGTCAGTGATTGAGTGGAGTGATGGTGTACTGTCAGTGATTGAGTGGAGTGATGGTGTACTGTCAGTGATTGAGTGGAGTGATGGTGTAGTATGGTGTGGGCGATGGTGCTGGGCTGCAGTGTGTGTGATGTAAAGTTATGGTGGGGGTGATGGTGTGGGGTTATGGTGTGAGTGAGGTGTGGGGTTATGGTGGGGGTGATGGCATACACACCTCCCTATTTCTCATCACTGCTTTCAGTGAACCAACAACCTTCCTTCCCTGCTGTACCCTTTCAAGCACTTCGTCCCCAAAACTTCCATCCTTACTCATCAGACTACCCAAGTACTTGAATGCACTCACATTCTCCATATCCTCATCATCCAACCTCACTGTGAATATTGTGACTTCATTCCTCTCAAACACCATAACTTTACTCTTGTTTACATTAAATTTCTGATTCCTCTTCCTACATGCTGTCCCAAATTCGTTCACCAAACTTTGCAACTCCCATTCATCTTCACACAACAATACTGTATCATCAGCAAACAGCAACACCAGAATCTTCCACACCTCACCCTCATTCATTAGAGCCACCCCCACATCCACTGTCCCACCTTGCACCTCCTTAACAACCCCATCCATGAATGTATTAAACAGCCATGGAGACATCACACATCCCTGTTTCAGTCCCACATTTAGATCAAAGAACTCTCAGCTTACCATCCACTCGCACTGTAGCCCTAGCTCCCTCGTACATACTCTTCACAGAACTCAACACTGGAGATTTCCTCACTAAACATCTTAAAACAAATATCTGATTTACACACCCTTTTCCCTTCCTAAATCTTCCTTGTTCTTCTCCAACTAGCTCCTCTGTTATATGACTAACCCTATCAATAAATATTCTACCATATATTTTTCCAATCACACTTAGAATGCAGATACCCCTATGGTTACCACATACCTCTCTCTCTCCTTTTCCTTCTTATAAAGGAACAATTGCCCAGTCCTCTGGAACCCTTCCCTCTTCTCAAGCCAGTCTACACAACTTCCATATCAACTTCACAACAGTCTCACCCCCATACTTCAGCATTTCATCACACACTTCATCTAGTCCTGGGGCCTTTCCTATCTTGATCTTCATTGTTTCAACTACTTTTGTCCCACTGATCTCTTCCTCCCTCGTCTCATCTCTTCATCTCCCGGCCATTCCCCAACCACTGACACTTGCACTGCTCTCACTCTCTACATTCAACAGATCCTCAAAGTGCTCCTTCCATCTCCTCATTCTCTCTCTCTTTTCCACCAACAATCTATTATTCCCATCTTTCATTCTACTATTTCCCCTTTCACACTAACTTTCTTTACCTCCTTCCAAAACAATTTCTTACTCTCCCTCTATTTCACACTCAGATTCCTCCCAAACTCTTCATCCATTCTCTTCTTACTGTCCTTCACCAATCTCTTTATCTCCGTTCTGCTCACATATACCTCTCTCTTCTCTCTCTCTCATCTTCTCCCCTTGCTAGCCATCACAAAGCTCTTTTCACCTCAGCACTCCACCATGCTGTCCCTAGCACACCTCTGTATCTCCTCCTCACGCCACAAACCACCTTGCACACTGCGCCTATCTCTTTTGTGAATATTTTACATACTTCTTCCTCCCCTTTCATCTGCTCTAACTCATACCTTCCTAATCTTTCTTCCACTATGCTCTTATACTCTGCCATTTTCTCACTATTTTGCAACTTCTCCACTCTTCTCACAGGAGCTGTTTCCTCCTGTCTTCCCTTTTGTCTCTTCACTCATTTTCTTTGCAGCCTTACCTTGGCCATCACTAAGTGATGGTCCAAGATTCCATTCCCCCACCCTCTCCACACTCTTGCATCCAACACTTGTCTTCTCGTTTGCTCATCCACACACACGTAATCTATCATTTCCTTTCATTCAGCAAGTTCACTGTCCATCCTCCTCATGACTCTCCATGTATACCTGTGGATCATCTTGTGCTGGAAGAAGGTGTTGGCTATTGCCAACCCCTTACTAGCACAAATGTCCACCAAAGCACTACCATTCCCATCTACTTAGCTGGCACACTCCATTGACCAACCACTCCATCCACTCGTACATTCCCAACTTTGCCATTCATATCTCCAATCAAAAACACTCTCTTGCATCTCTCAGACTAGTCCATACATGCTTCAAGCATACACAGTGGAATATAAACTTTTTTCTACAACACACACACACACACACACACGGAGCCGGAGAGAGCAGACGTCCCAGCCATCGCTGCTAACCTTGACTGTTTTGGTATTTGACCAACATCATCATGGCCAAAAATATAAACAATGAGGGACTGGAATTTCAAGGATTTGATGCTAATACCAATGTCATGGACCTGGTTAAAACATTAATTATGAGGATTAGTGAACTCGAAAAGAAAGTAGAGAATCTAGTGATAAAGGATGTGTCAGTAAATACGGAAACCACCATACAGAGTCTGATCCAGTCCAATGAAACAGCCAATGAAGAAATTAGGAATTTGAAGTGGGAAAATGTTGAACTGAGGAGGAAACTAGAAGAGAGTACTAATAAAACGGAGAAGGTGAGTAATGTATTAGAAGAACATAAGGCAAAGTGGGCACACGTAGAAGAAGAACAGAAAGAAGTGGCCAGCTTAAGAGAGATCATCCAGGAAGAAAGGGAAATGAACAAGAAAGAAATGGAAGAAAATGTAGTGAAAATACTGAAGAAAAAAGAGAAAATAGTGAGAGAAACTGTAGAAAGGAACAGATGTGTGATAGTATTTGGAAACAGGGAAGAGGAAGAAAAGGTTAGGTTCGTAAGACTCGAGAGAGATACGAACATGGTGAGAGGAATATTAGGCAAGATTGACCCTGAAGGAGACAAGTGGGTAAAAGAAATTGAGGAAGTAAGGAGGATAGGGCCTTACAAGAAAGGGGAAACAAGACCAATGAGAGTCAAGTTTACATCAGAAAGTGTAATAAATGAGATACTTAAAGTGACCTGGAAATTAAGCAAAGAGGCGGGGATGGAAAATATTATAATAAGAAAAGATCTGAATGAAGAAGAAAGAGAAGTTTTAAAATCATTAAAGGAAGAAGTAAAGGAAAAAAATGATAAGAGGACAGAGGAAGAATGTAATACTTTTTTTTGGAGAGTATTGGATATGAAAGTAAGGAAATGGTATTTAAGGAAATAGAAGTGAAGGAAACTAAGGGGGATGGTTGTGAAAGATCAGAAGTTGAGGAAGTGGTACGGACAGAGAGTAAGAGAGAAGAGGGTATTAATAATGTCAAAAATAATTTGAAGGTGATATATACTAATCTTGATGGTTTCATATCGACAAGGATCGAAATTAATGATTTCTTAAGAGAACATGAACCTGATGTCATGTGCTTTGTAGAGACCAAATTAAGAGAAGATATTGATGTTCATTTGGGAGATGGTAAATACAAACTGTGGAGAAAAGACAGAAAAGAAGAAAAGGGAGGAGGAGTGATGATAGCAGTGAAGAACAACATAAATGTAGATACTGTGGAAATGGGAGAAGGCAGGGCTGAAGTGATATATATGAAATTAGAAACTGGAGAGAATGTTAAGAGAGAGTGTTGGGTCAGCTATGGTCGAGAGAGGTCACGCTGTGTGTTCAATGACAATAAGGACAGAAAAACATTGTATTATATATTGATATTTACATTATTTGTATGTTTTATTAAGGTAATAATGCCTTACATGTGTAGTGTTCCCAGATGTAAGGGAAATTATAAAAATGGACTAAAAGTAAGTGTCCACGCCAGTTTTTCTATACAGCGTGGTGTTCTTTCTGACTTTTTCCTGACGGCTTCGGCTGGAGGGTTTGGAGGGCGGGGGAGAGCCTTCTTCTTTGCTATCCTTATCTCATTCTAGTAGTTCAGTTACTCCTCTAGGAGCTGCCTAGCATGGGCCAACCGGCCTACTGCAGTTATCCTCTCTTCTTATGTTCTTATGTTCTTATATGGCGGTAGTGTATGTTCCCCCAAAGACGAGAGCATGGAAGGATGACGAATACCATGAGATGTTGTCAGATATGGCTAGCTACTTGCAAAAAATAATTGAGAAAAACAATAATATAATTTTGGTGGGTGACTTTAATTGTAAAGAGGTGAACTGGGAGGAATGGTACTCGGGAGGCGGCGAGGATTCGTGGGGCGCTATGTTATTAAATATAATAATGAATAATGTGATGACGCAATGGGTCAAAGAAGAGACACAGTTTCGAGGTGAGGACACTCCAGCAAGGTTAGATTTACTGTTCACCAAAGAACCCGATGTAATAGAATCATTGGAATATCTCTGTCCTTTGGGAAAAAGTGATCACGTGGTCATTGAGTTCCAGATGTTAATTTGGAAATGTCGAGCCAAGAGACGAGCTTCATAGACAGGGAAGATACAACTTTGGGAAAGCAAATTTTACAGGATTGAGAAACTTTTTTGAAAATGCGGATTGGAGAAAATTCAGAGAAACAAGAGAGATACAGAGGAAGTGGGATATCTTTCTAGACTTCTATAATTTGGGAGTGGAAAAATTTGTACCAAGAGTAAGAGGGAAAGAAAACAGGAAAAAGGAGTGGTTTAATAGAAGGTGTATGATAGCAAAAAAAGAGAGAGATAAGGCATGGAACAATTGGAGAAAGAGAGGTAACGACAGAACAAAGGAAGAATATAAAAGAACAAGAAATGAATACACAAGAATACGTAGAGAAGAAGAAAGGAATTTTGAAAAAGGTATAATTGACAAATGCAAGGATGAACCCAAACTGTTTTATAGATTTGTTAATGGCAAACTGAAACAAAAGGAAGGAATCACCAAGCTGAAAGTAGAAGGAGAGGTCTTTAAGGATGCGGCAATGCAAGCAGAAATAATGAACAAACGTTTCCAGTCAGTTTTCACTAAAGAAAAGGAGCTTGTGGAAGGGGAGGGAGTGATTAGAAATGTTCCGGTGATGAAAGATATAAAAGTGGAGGTGCAGGAAGTGTATAAATTACTGGAAACTCAAGATGTAAGGAAAGCCCCAGGACCTGATGGAATTTCTAATTGGGTACTGAAGGAATGCAGAGAACAACTGGCGGATAAAATTCACAGCTTAATTGTATGCTCACTGGAAGAGGGGAAAGTGCCAAAAGAATGGAAGAGGGCAAATGTGGTACCAATTTACAAGGGAGGAAACAGGGAAGAACCCCTGAATTATAGACCAGTGTCTCTAACCAGCATGGTCGCAAAATTGTGTGAGAGAATCCTGAAAGACAGATGGATAAAATATCTGGAAGAGATGAATATTTTGGCTGAATGTCAGTTTGGATTCAGAAGTGGAAGGTCATGTGTTTCTAACTTGTTGAGCTTTTACTCAAGAGCGATTGATGTGGTACATGAGAGAGATGGTTGGGTGGATTGTGTGTACTTAGACTTAGAGAAGGCCTTTGACAAGGTACCTCATAAGAGACTAATGTGGAAACTAGAATATATAGGAGGACTAAAGGGGAAACTTCTGGAATGGATGAGAGACTTTTTGAGAGACAGACAAATGAGGACAGTAATAAAGGATAAGATGTCAGGATGGAGGGAAGTAACAAGTGGAGTCCCTCAAGGCTCAGTGTTGGCGCCAGTATGTTCCTGATTTACGTAAATGATATGGTAGATGGAGTGAACAGTTATGCAAGTCTGTTGCTGATGATGTAAAGATCTTGAGGAAGATAGAGGTTGAGGAGGATTGTAAAATACTGCAGGAGGATTTGGATAGGATACACAATTGGAGCCGGACGTGGGAAATGAAATTTAATGTAAAGAAATGTAAAATATTGGAAATGGGTAAAAGTACCAGGAGACCATCACTGAATTATTTTTTGGGTAATGAATTAATCACAAAAAGGAGAGAAGAGAAAGATTTGGGAGTGTTGGTCCAAGATAGTTTGTCACCAGAAAAGCACATTAACAAGATAGTTGGAGAGACTTATAAACTCTTGACTAACATAAGAGTAGCATTTCATTATATGGATGAGGAAATGATGAAAAAATTGATAGTGGCCATGATCCGCCCCAGGTTAGAATATGCAGCGGTAGTGTGGTCCCCACACAAAAAGAAAGATATAAACAAGATTGAGAGAATACAAAGAACAGCAACCAAGATGGTCCCCAGTCTGACAGACCTGTCATACAGAGAGAGGCTGGAAAAACTGGATTTGCCTTCGTTAGAGGAAAGGAGAAAGAGGGGAGACATGATTGCGGTGTTCAGGACCATGGTGGGAGTAGATAAAATTGACAAAGAAGATCTGTTTGTATGGGATAAGAGAGCAACAAGAGGACATGGAATGAAATTGAAAAAGTCAAGCTGCTTGAAGGATATCAAGAAATATAGCTTTCCTTACAGAAGTATTGTTCAGGACCATGGTGGGAGTAGATAAAATTGACAAAGAAGATCTGTTTGTATGGGATAAGAGAGCAACAAGAGGACATGGAATGAAATTGAAAAAGTCAAGCTGCTTGAAGGATATCAAGAAATATAGCTTTCCTTACAGAAGTATAGACTTATGGAATAGCCTGGACAAAGAGATCGTCCAGTCTAGAAACTTAAAAGAGTTTAAAGTTAAATTCGACTTATTGAGAAACAGCGACGGAAACCCACGAGCATAGTACATTCCGTGTATATCACAATTAGGTATATTAGGTAAATACTTAAATATTTGGAACGACTTAGACAAAGAGGTGGTGCATGAGAAAAACATTCATGTGTGTAAAGGTAGACTTGATAAATGTGGATATGGAGACAGGACAACACGAGCATTGCTCAATTCCTGTATACTACAAATAGGTAAATACATACACACACACACACACACACACACACACGCACATGCACACACACACATACACACAGAGGGAGACAGAGAGAGAAACTGGTATATAGCCTATCGTAGTTATTATGAATATGCTCATAGTGTAATAAGGATAATTACAGTTTCAGTTTAGTAAATAAAATACACTGAAAGCATTAGGCTTATTCTATGTCCCTGCACCCATCAAAATTCCTCTCACGACCCACCTTTGGGTCGCGACCCATAGTTTGGGAATCACTGGTCTAGGTGATGGGGTGGTATGGGTGATGGTGTGGGATGATGGTGTGAGTGATGGTGTGAGTGGTGATGTGGATGATGGTGTGGGGTGATGGTGTGGGATGATGGTGTGAGTGATGGTGTGAGTGGTGATGTGGATGATGGTGTGGGGTGATGGTGTGGGTGATGGTGTGGGGTGATGTTATGGGTGATGGTGTGGGTAATGGTGTGAAGTGATGATGTGGGTGCTGGTGTGGGGTGATGATAAGGGGTGATGGTATGGTCTGCCTCTAACCTTCAGGTTAGGTACAGTTCAGTGTGTTTTTAACGGAGTTTATCATTGTGGTACATTTATTGTCAGTCTGAGGTGGTTAGGATAGGCCTTAGGGATGCTGACCATAAGCTATTTTTCCCATTGGCTCTGGACATTAACCCTAAATTATCCTGCATATAGCAGTCTAGGGGGTGCCAGTAGGTGATGTACTGACAGATGATGATGTAATACCCCCAAAACCCTCCCAAAAGGCGTGTAACCCTCCTATAAAACCCTATACTTATAATGTATAATTGTTTAAACATAAAAAAACACCCTTAAATACTGTAATAAACATGATAAAATGACATTGTATTGTGCAGGGGGGTCCCAATGTTACAAATAGTTATGTTTGTAGTAACCTGCTTATCAAGTGAATCTACAGTCACTCATAAAAGAAAAGACCCCCCCCCTGCCTCAGAGGCAATATAACTCGGGGTATTCAGTGTTGGTAACAGTGTATTTGACGTCAGCCATATGGGGGGATGAGGAGGGGTGTTTGAGAGGAGGGCGGAGTTAATCTGCACGAAACACTGTTTCAATTCACATTTCGAGTCAAACATACTTTATATCTGACTTGTTATGTTGTCCTTCACACAAAATTAACTTTATGCTACAAGAACAAAGAACTTTCAGGTGATAACACAATCCCATACCCGAAACATATATGCATTAATGCCGCACATGATGCAAATGAAACCCCTGGCCTCAAGGGTTAAATGAATGGGCTCGACACTCTTAGAATGAACTTTGAATGAACTTCCCCCAAACGCAGCTTCACACCCACACACCTGACGTCATTTACTGTGTTACCAGGACCGATATCATATTGGTTGAAAGGTGTCTTGGCCGGGGGGGTCGTTTCTTTTATGAGTGACTGTACATTTAACTGAGTACTGTATATATCCTATGGCAAAAAAGGTGTTGGATATAGGACAACCACCAACTTATAATTATAATGCTATGTAAAGTAATGTTCAATAAGAATAAAGGTTAGTTTTATCTACAACACATATACAGTAGGCCCTCCATGCCTACCTGCTGTGTTCATACAGTGACCAGTTTACTTAGCTATGTGTTAAACTAGGAGCATCATGCAAATGAGTCCTGTCGACTTAAGGCTTTGTTTTTGCATTATATAAAATTCACACTGACAGACCACATTATCTGTTTCTCATCTTTCCCCCTCTTTATTTTTCTCCCACTTTTTCACCTCTTCCATTCTCCTTTCCTTTTTCTTTCATTTCCTCCTCCCATTACTCTTATCTGTCTCTCTCTTATTCATTTTTGAGTCAGATCCAAAGGTTATAAAAGAATTTAATTGAAAGAGAAAAAATTAAATAAAATGGGAAAATAATACAAGCTGCATCCCCCTCCCCATCGTGCCACTTATCAGTGGCTGAGGTGATATTTACATAGGCCACGCAGGCAGATCTGAGACTTGTGCACCTTACAGAAGAAATGAAGTAGTTTCTCTCTCTCTCTCAGTCCAGTAATGGAGGTGCAAGTGGGATGAAATTTCATGGTATACATGTGCCTACTGTGATTTTCTTTGAAGAATAAGGCTGACGATGGCAATATTAGGAGAATCCTTGCATGCTGTTCCCATGTATAAATAAAGTGTTTCTTTTTTGTTGTACTGAAAAATACATGGACTGAGCTCAGATGATATGTTTACTTGTATGCTTCGGTAATAATAATGCGCTGATCCTCAAATCACACAGTAAACTCTCAATTCCCCATTATCACAATATCCAGCCCAAAGCAATATCTGGTGCTGCTGGCTTGGCTCTGTTAAAGCTAAATCTGGTGCCAAAATGGGATGTAAGTGGTAGTTCTATGCAATATCCAGTGTTGAGGTGTATCAACCAGCTCATTAATGGTAGACAACTGGTGCTGTATTACTGTATTGTATCATTGTACTTTATTGTATTTTATAGTTAACTTTTAGCTCTTATTCATGGAAAAGTTTTTAGGATAAAGGGTTGAGATGGATAGTAACGCAATATCTGGCTTGATGCAAAAATATTGAGCCAGTGGAGGTACTGTGCAATATCCAGCCTTTCACTTTATTCGACATAGGGCTTGGCTGAATTATGCTTGATAATTTTGAATTTACCGTAATTGGATACAGTGTTAGCCCTGATACAAGGGGGAAAAAAAAAAAAAAAAAAAAAACAGTAAAAGTAATTATGTGCCATATAAGTCTAAAACTTATGTCTGATTCTGTTCATATGGTTACAAGAATGAAATGCAGTCATCTATTGTGAGCCAGAATTCAGAGTTACGTGTAAAGTTGCCAGGAAACTGTGTTTGCATGCTGAGATGCATGGGATGGATTTAAATTTTTGGCCCAGGGAATTTTATTAAATTTAGCCATTGACTGTGATGGATAATGATGTATGCCAAGTAATGCACTGACAGATAATTGAGGTTACATGCTGATGGATAACTGAGAGTTTACTTCTCCCATAACACAGGTTTCCATGATGTTGTTCCTGATACTGAAAATTACGGTAACTGCATTTTGGGTGAACTGACAGTATTTGGACTGTAGATAAAGTAGTAGTTTTCTGGTGGTAATGATCACAATGATAGCCCTATGTATGTCATAATTACCGACTTCTAACAGTTCCTGACAATTTAATGAAGTTTGTGTAGGTAAAGTTTGATCAAGCTATGTTGGCTAAAGTATTCTTTAAAGTAAAAGAGAAAAATGACTTGCAAGACATGCTTTACCCTCACATGAAAGCAAGATGGTTCCCAGTTAAAATGGGAATTTCAGGCTACGACAAGTGGAGGCGTGGTAGGTGGTGGCGACTATCATCCACTTACATGATGCAATGCTGCTTACTTCTTCTTTCACCTTTATCATTCTTTTTTGTGTCTGCCCTCCTCACTTCCTACTTCTCCCATCTTTCCTGTCACTTTTTATTATTCTTCTTTCTTGTCAGGTGGCTTTACATTAAGTGAGAAGCCTGATGGATTCTTGTAACCCAGGAAACCATTTATAACGCTGGGTGGTAACCATATGAGCAACCCATATGTGTTCCTTATGTGGCAACTAGTGGGTTGGTGGAGGGTTAGTAACCCTCTTCATAAAATAACAAAGTCAAAGTCAAATGGCCACCCTTTTTGGGATTATGGCGTCTGGTGACAGACAGACGAGGCTTGTGATATCCCCATACTATTTGTCTGCATTTTCAAGCAAAATAGAACTTGGCACAGGTAAACAAGTAGTGCATTGTACTGTAAACAGTATTTGGTCACAGCCTTATTACCTTGACCTGTCATATCGCTCCGGTACGTCCTGTGGACCCTCCAAAAAAACGTCGACTGTGGCACTTTGAAGCTGCATATTGGGAGGCCCTCAGGCAGTACTTCTTTGATTTTCCCTGGAATGATAATTATTTCCATGGCCGAGAGCCATCTGAGTGTGCTTTGCGCATTATGGAAAGTATTCTTTCGGGCATGGAAGCATACATTCCCTTCTCATATCCTTTGATTAATGCAAGAAAGTCCTCGTTTAATCATGCTTGTTCTAATGCTGTCCGCAACAGGGAGAGGGCCTATAAAAGGTACCAGAGCCAACCCACCCCTGAATCACATCTTGTTTATGTTTCTGCCTGAAATTGTGCTAAGTCTGTTCTTCGATCTGCTAAAAAGTAATTTCATCTGTACTAAATGCTCTCAACTCTCCAACTCGAAATCTTCCTGCTCCTTCTGGCACCTTGCCCAAAACCTTTCTAACAACTTTACCTCATCTTCCTTCCCTCCTCTTTTCTGCTCTGATGGCTCTGTAGCTATTTCTTCTACTGATAAAGCAGATCTCTTTGCTCAGACTTTCTCCTCCAATTCCATCTTAGACAATTCCAGTGCTGTTCCTCCATCACTTCCTCCCTCTGACTTCCTCATGGCTGACATTAAAATTTCCTCAGCTGATGTATTTTCTGCCATCACTGGCCTAACACTAACAAGGCTTATGGGCCTGATGGAGCCCCTCCTGTTGTCCTCAAGAACTGTGCTTCTGTGCTTACACCCTGCTTAGGTAAACTCTTTCGCCTTTATCTGTCAACTTGTACCTTTCCTTCTTGCTGGAAGTTTGCTCTTATTCAGTCGGTCCCAAAGAAGGGTGACCATTCCCAACCCTATAACTATCGTCCAATTGCTTTAACATCCTGTATCTCAAAAGTTTTCAAGTCAATTCTTAACAGAAAAATTTTAAAGCATCTTTCCTATCACAACCTTCCTTCTGATCGTCAGTATGGGTTCCATCAGGGATGCTACACTGGCGATCTTCTCACCAACCTTTCAGACTCCTGGCCATCCTCCTTTCGGGAATTTGGCGAAAGTGTTGCCATTGCACTTGACATCTCAAAGGCTTTCGATTGAGTCTGGCATAAATCTTTAATTTCCATACTGCCCTCTTACGGTTTCTATCCTTCTATCTGTGCTTTCATCTATAGCTTCCTTTCTGGTCGTTCTATAGCCGCTGCTGTAGTCAGCCATCATACTTCTCCTAGATATCAACAGTGGTGTTCCTCAGGGCTCTGTCCTATCACCAACTCTTTTCCTTTTATTCATCAATGACCTTCTAAGCTGTACACCTAACCCTATCCACTCGTACGCTGATGATTCCACCATTCACCTTTCCATTCGGTTCCTGCAATGTCCATCTCAGCAGTTACTTCAACAAACAAGGGATGAGGCTATGGCACACCTAATGTCTAACTGTGGTAAAAATAATCTTGTTGCTTTTAATGCATCAAAAACTCAGTTTTTACACCTATGAACCCGACAGAATCTTCCACAGGAGTGCCCACTAATGTTTAATAATATTCAGCTGAATCCTGCATCGTCCATGAACATGCTTGGGGTTTCATTCACTTGGGACTTATCTTGGAAAGTTCATATTGCATCTCTTTTAAAATCTGCATCCAAGTGATTGGTTGTGTTAAGCCAACTCCGTACCTTCTTTACCCCTGCGCAGATGTTGACTTTATGCATGGGTTTTATTCGCCCCTGTGTAGAGCACAACTCTCATGTGTGGGGAGGGTTCCCACATACAGCTCCTCTCAATAGGGTGGAGTCAAAGGCTTTTTGTCTCATTAACTCTCCTTGTCTTACTGGCTCCCTTCAACCTCTGTCTCTTTGCTGCACTGTTGCATCTTTAGCTCTTTTCTATCGCTACTTCAATAGTCACTGCTCCTCTGAACTGTTTGCTTGCATCCCTCCACCTCTACGACGGCTGCGTAGCACCTGTCTAGCAACAAACTCTCATCCCTTTTCTGTCTACCTCTCTAATGCAAGAGTTAACTGTTACTCCCAGTCCTTGTTTTATGCCACAAGTCAGCTCCGGAACTGTCTCCCTCTGTCTGTATTTCCTACTTCCTATGATCTCCTGTCTTTCAGATGCAGCGTGTCCAGGCATCTCGAAATGAACGGATCTTGAATTTGGCTCTCTATTGTATTGTTTTTTTTTTTTCTTGGATGGAATGGTTTGCTGGCTCCTGGCCTTTGGTTCCTTCTTTCTCGCATTAAAAAAAAAATAACAAACTAAATGGTGCCAGACCTTTGACGTTAAAGCAGAAGAATATGCTGTTCAGTAATTTCCCAGGCGTCTTGGTTTTTACTGAACATAGGTTGTAAAGTATAGAGCAATGTTTGGCTGTACAGTTGTACACAATAACATACAGTTAGTTCTAGTTAATGCTTTATTTATGGCTTATCTCATGATGCTAGTCATCCAGATACCGATGTGGCATTCTGCGGGATGCAGAGGAGCACAGATGTTCGTGCGGGTTTCCCTAGCTGTGATACAGGAAATGAGCTTGGGGTCCTATCTCCGTGTCTCAACCAGTCAAACACCGCTTTAAGTTCATTTAAGATTTTGGGCTGGACAATCTCTGTCCAAGCCATTCCACAGGGCAATGCATCTGTATGGAAAACTATATTTCTTGATTTCCTTCAAGCAACTTATCTTTTTCAATTTTTTCCATGCCCTCTTGTTGCTCCCCCATCACATACAAACGAATCTTTCTGTCAATATTATCTGCTCCCATCATGTCCCTGAACACTGCAATCATGTCACCCCCCCCTCTCTCTTCTTTCTTCTAAGGAAGTCAGACCCAGCTTTTCTAGTCTTTCCTTGTATGACAGATCTGCCAAGCTTGGGACCATCTTGGTTGCTGCTCTTTGTATTCTCTCTATCTTGTTTGTATCTTTCTTTTTATGAGGGGACTACACCACTGCCATATATTCAAACCTGGGGCGGATCAAAGCCACTATCAATTTTTTCATCTCATCATCCATGTATTGAAATGCCACTCCTATATTTGTCAAGAGTGGATGGAGTGGTTATGACGAAAGTAGGTGTTGGCAGTAGCCAACACCTACTTTCGTCATAAGATGATCCACCGGTATACATGGAGAGTAATGAGGAGGATGGATGGTGAACTTGTTGAACGAAAGGCAATGATAGACTATTTGTGTGTGGATGAACGAATGAGAAGACAAGTGTTGGATGCAAGAGTGTGGAGAGGGTGGGGGAATGGAGTCTCGGACCATCACTTAGTGATGGCCAAGGTAGAGCTGCAAAGAAAATGGTTGAGGAAATGAAGGGGAAGACAGGAGGAAGCAGCTCCTGTGAGAAGAGTGGAGAAATTGCAAGATAGTGAGAAACTGACAGAGTATAAGAGCATAGTGGAAGAAAGATTGGGAAGGTATGAGTTACAGCAGATGGAAGGGGTGGAAGACGTATGTAAGATATTCACGGAAGAGATAGGCGCAGCGTGTGAGGCGGTTTGTGGAGTGAGGAGGAGATGCAAGGATGTGCAGGGGACAGCATGGTGGAATGATGAGGTGAAACGAGCTGTGGAACAAAAGAAGGCATATAGTGAATGGTTAGTGAGTAGAGGAAGGGGAGATGAGAGAGAGAAGAGAGAGGTATATATGAGCAGGAGAAGGGAGGTTAAGAGACTGGCGAAGGAGAGTAAGAAGAAAGTGGATGAAGAGTTTGGGAGGAATCTGAATGTGAAATGGAGGGAGAGTAAGAAATTGTTTTGGAAGGAGGTAAAGAAAGTAAGGCAGTGTGAAAGGGGAAATAGTAGGGGAGTGAAAGATAGGAATAATAGATTGTTGGTGGAGAACAGAGAAAAATTGAGGAGATGGAAGGAGCACTTTGAGGATTTGTTGAATGTAGAGAGTGAGAGCAGTGCGAGTATAAGTGGTTGGGGAATGGCTGAGAGAAGAAGAGATGAGAGGAGGGAGGAAGAGATCAATAGGGTGGAAGTAGTGGAAACGATGAAGAAGATTAAGTTGGGAAAGGCCTCAGGAATTGATGGAGTGTGTGGTGAAATCCTTAGGTATGGGGGTGAGATTGTTGTGGAGTGGATATGGAAGTCGTGTATTTTGGCTTGGGAAGAGGGAAGGGTTCCAGAGGACTGGAAATCAGGTATAATTGTTCCTTTATACAAAGGAAAAGGGGAGAGAGAAGTATGTGGTAACCATAGGGGTATTTGCCTTCTTAGTGTGACTGGTAAAATATATGGTAGAATACTCATTGATAGGATTAGGCATATGACAGAGGAGCTAGTTGGAGAAGAACAAAGGGGATTTAGGAAGGGAAAAGGGTGTGTAGATCAGATATTTGTTCTAAGATGTTTAGTGGAGAAATATCTAGAGAAGGGAAGGAAAGTGTATGCTGCCTTCATGGACTTGGAGAAAGCTTATGACAGAATAGATAGGCAAGGTATGTGGAAGGTATTAAGAATATATGGAGTGGAGGGGAAATTGTTGAGTGCTGTGAAGAGTATGTACGAAGGAGCTAGGGCTACGGTGCGAGTGGATGGTGAGCTGAGTGAGTTCTTTGATCTAAATGTGGGACTGAAACAGGGTTGTATGATGTCTCCATGGCTGTTTAATATATACATGGATGGGGTTGTAAAGGAGGTGCAAGGTAGGGCAGTGGATGGGGGGGTGGCTCTGATGAATGAGGGTGAGGTTTGGAAGATTCCGGTGTTGCTGTTTGCTGATGATACAGTATTGTTGAGTGAAGATAAATGGGAGTTGCAAGGTTTGGTGAATGAATTTGGGACAGTGTGTAGGAGGAGGAATCTGAAAGTTAATGTAAACAAAAGTAAAGTTATGGTGTTTGAGAGGAATGAAGTCACAGAGTGTGCAGTGAGGTTGGATGGTGAGGATATGGAGAATGTGAGTGCATTCAAGTACTTGGGTAGTGTGATGAGTAATGATGAAACTTTGGGGGATGAAGTGCATGAAAGGGTACAGCAGGGAGGGAAGGTTGTTGGTACACTGAAAGCAGTGATGAGAAATAGGGAGGTGAGTATGGAAGTTAAGAAGTCACTGCATGATAGTATTGTGATCCCTACCCTGACGTATGGAAGCGAGGCGTGGACCTTGCAAGAGGGGAACAAGTCAAGTGTGAGAGCAGTGGAAATGAGTTACTTGAGAGGAGCATGTGAAGTGATGTGGAGGGACAGGTTGACGAATGAAGAAGTGAAGGAACGTTGTGGGGTGGATGTGGATGTGGTTGAGAGGATTAGGAGAAATACACTGAGGTGGTTTGGACATGTGGAGCGAATGGAGAATGAAAGACTGACTAAGAGGGTGTATGTAGGTGGGGTGGAGGGAGGGAGAGGGAGGGGTAGACCGAGGATGAGGTGGAGGGATGGAGTTGAGAGGTATATGAGGGAGGGGGGGGGTGAGTTGGGGGGAGGGTAGTCAAATGGTGGGTGACAGAGTGACTTGGAGGCGTTTTGTCTGCGGCCACCCTTTGCGGGATTAGGGCGTCAGGCTATAGATAAATAGATAGATAGATTATATGTCTCACTGACAATCTTGTTAATGTGTTTTTTGTATGACAAATTATCCTGGACCAATACTCACAGGTCCTTCTCTTCTCTCGCTTTTGTGATTAGTTCCTTTCCCATTGAGGAACTCAGTAATGGCCCCTGTACTTTTACCCATTCCCAATATTTTGCTTTTTTTTTTTGCATTGAATTACATTTCCCACACCTGGCTCCACTCATACAGCCTGTCCGGATCTTCCTGTAGCATTTTACAATCATCTTCAACCTCTACTCTTCTCATGATCTTTGCATCATCTGCAAAGCAACCTACATAACTGCTCATTCCATTCAGCATATGATTTACGGAAATCAAGGACATTACGGGTGCCAGCACAGAGCCCTGCAGAACTCCACTTGTTACTTCCCTCCAGCATGAAACCCTGTCCTTCATTACTGCTCTCATCTGTCAGTCTTTCATGAAGTCCCTCATTCACTCCAGGAGGTTCCCCTTCAGTCCTCCTATGTGTGCCAATTTCCACATTAGCCACTTAAGGGGTACCTTGTTAAAGGCTTTCTCCAGATCTAAGTACAGTATACACAATTAACCCAACTATCTCCTGTAGCACATCAATCACCCTTGGGTGGAAGCTCAACAAATAAGAGGCACACAACCTTCCATTTCTTAATCCAAACTGACATTCTGCCAAAATATACGTGTCCTCCACCTGTCTTTCAAGATTCTCTTGCACATTTTTGCAACCATGCTGGTCAGGGACACTGGTCTATATTTCAAGGGCTCTTCCTTATTCCCTCCTTTGTACTGTAAATTGGTATCACACTGGCCCTCTTCCATTCCCAAGGCACTTTTCTTTCTTCCAGAGAACATACAATTAAACCATGAATCTTATCTGCCAGTTGTTCTCTGCTTTCCTTTAGTATCCAGTTAGAGATCCCGTCAGGCCCTGGGGCTTTCCTTACATCTTGAGTTTCCAGTAATTTCTACGCTTCCTGCACTAGCACTTTTATATCTTTTAACAACATTTCTAGTCACTCCCTCCCCCTTCACAAAATCACTTTCCTTGAAGAAAAACGATTGGAAACTTCTGTTCACTATTTCAGCTTGCATTGGTGCATCTTTATAGACCTTTCCTTCTACTTTCAGCCTATTAATTCCTTCCTTGTGTGTCAGTTTGCCATTGACAAACCTATAAAGCAATCTAAGTTCTTCCTTACTTTTGTCAATTATACCTCTTTCAAAGTTTCTTTCTTCTTCTCTACGGATTCTTGCATATTTATTTCTAGTTCTTTTGTATTCTCCTTTTGTTCTATTGTTACCTCTCTTTCTCCACTTGTTCTATGCCACATCCCTTCTTTTTTTGCTCTCATACACCTTTTGTTGAACCAATCCTTTTTTCCAGTTCTCTCTCCCACTTAATCTTGTCACATACTTTTCCACACCCGAGGTGAGTGGTGTGTATGTATGGATGCCACACTGGTGAGTGTTTCATGCATGTCCATTCATTTACTGAATAAAATTCGTTAAATGAATATAATGTTCAGCCAGCCAAGGTGGTCATCAAAACCAAAATTTGTTAAAAGAGGGTTTGGTATATCAGGGATTTACTGTCTATTTTTTGTACAGAACTTGTTATATGTACAAAAGGTTCTGTATCTTTGCCTTGCGAAGCATTATGTGTGAACACTATTATTTTTGCTTCTTACATCTTGAGAAATTGCAGCCTAAAACAGTAAACTCTTTCTACATAAGAGTTAAATAATAAATGGATTAAATGTATTTCTAGCGATAACTAAAAGCTGAACCCACTACCAGATGTAAATATCTGTAGAATATTACAAGTTCTGTAATATCACATAGCCTTAATTCATTTTTTGGGTAGATGGAGATTACAGAAAGCTTAAGCTTTGAACATTATTCTTTGGAAGTTAGCTGGCATCCCTAGAAGATCTGTTTCATAGACGATATTGCTGCTGGTTAAAATGCTTATCACAAATGCAACCAGTCACAGGAATAAACTTCTCATACATTTCATATAAATAATCAGTGTCATCTAATGACTTTATTTCTTAGAAGTCAAATACTGTATTTGTGTTTTCAGTCTGCCTCATGAACTTTGTCAGAACATTTACATGTACAACAACAACCTTTGTAGTAATCATATTAAATCTGCTATATAGCTACACCAATAACTGCAATACAGGGTGTCACATGTACCAGACATATTATTCAGTCATCAACTTCAAGAATTTTGCAGAGCAGTGATTTTCAATCTGGGGGGAGGATGACTACAAAAATTTGTGAGTGGCTTAAGCAAGGTTGTGTGTGTGTGTGTGTGTGTATTTACCTAACTGTATTATACAGGATTTGAGCTACTCTCATGTTGTCCAGTCTCTTTTCTACAAATATTTATTATTCAGTCTAGATTTAAACACATGGGTGCTTTCTGTACACACCATCCCTCCCTCTAAACTATTCCAATTGTTTGTAGTTCCATTTGGAAAACTAAATTTCTTTACATCACTGAGGCATTGACTCTTCTTCGGCTTGAATTCATGTCCTCTTGTTCTTCCATCATCATATACAAAGAGGTCATCTCTGTCCACAAATTCTATTCCTTTTACATCTCTTGACACTGCAATCAAATCTCTTTCTTCTCCCTCTCAGTGTTGGCAATTTCAGCTTTTCTAATCTCTCCTCATAAGACAACTCCCTCAAGCTTGGTGTCAATTTTGTGGCTATCCTTTGTATTCTTTCTAATTTTCTGGCATGTTTTTTCAAATGTGGTGACTATATCACTGCTGCATGTTCCAGTCTTGGTCTTATCATGGTCACTGTTAACTCTCTCAGCATCCTTTCATCCATATAATTTAATGCCACTCTCATGTTGTTCAGTAGCCTGTATGTTCCTCCAGTAATTCTGTTTATATGTATCTCTGGTGATAGGTTATCCTGTATAGCCACACCAAAGTCCTTTTCTTCTTATGCCTTCCTTATTATGGGTAATTCATCTCCCATATTGAACTCACACCTTCGTCTCTTATTACTGACTTCCATTTCCAATACATGACATTTATTAGTATTGAATTCCATTTTCCATGTTTTATTCCACTTGTAGAACTTATCTAGATATTTCTGCATTTCCTTACAACATTTTGCTGCTTTAATATGTTTCATAATTTTTGCATCCTCAGCAAATAAACTCATATAAGTACTCAACCTTTCAGGCATGTCATTTACATAAACAGGCAGACCCTGAGATATGATACCCCTAGATGCGATACCCTGGCATAGCGATGGGGGTAGAAATACCACCCTACCCTGCTGAACGATGGCCAAACCCAGGTTTAACAATGGGTTTTGTTTTTCTGAAACTGATTTTGATGATATTTTAGATATAAATTTTGTGTTTAGGCTGATTTATAAACTGTTTTTAGATTTAGATTAATGTGTTTTAGTCATAGGTGGGATGAACATTGTCATTTTGGGGTACAGTTTACTATGTTTGATGTTTTTCAGACTTCTTTTTGATGATTTTCATATTTTATTTTTGGATTTAGGTGAGGTATAAACTGCTTTTAGGCTTAATTTAGCTTGTTTTTAAGCTATTTGGGGGTTTAGGATAGCTAGAAACTTCTTTTTGGACTCATTTGGGTGGGCTTAGGTCTTGGTTGGTGGCAAAACCCAAGGCTCAAAAACACATCCCTACTCTTTACATGTTAAATCTGCCTCGATATACAATACCCCGCCTAGTTATGGGTTTTTACTTGCATTGTTAAACTGGGGTATGCCTGTATCAAGTTCATAACTGGGACCAACACCCAAGCCTGGGGTACCCCACTAGCTAACCTTTCTTCTCTGGAAGAACTTCTTACAGTATATTATAGTTCTCATTTGTCTTTCTGTTAAATATTTTTCCATCCATTTGAACATTTTCCCTTGTACACCTCTACAGGTTTTCAATTTCCTTAATAATCTTCTGTGTGGCACTCTATCAAAAGCCTCCTTTAACCCCTAAGGTACGCAATTTGACCGACCAAACCAGCGTGAAAATCTGTATATGGAGCCTATTTTTTTACTTTTGCGAAGTAAAAAATGTTATGCCCAAGTTTAGAGCTTGAATTTACACACTTTATGCTAAAACCAGAGCATTTTAGACCAACTGGTTCATAAGCTACAGCCCGTCAAAGTTGAAAAAAGTTACCATTCCAGGTGGCGTGACTTCCATCTTCTATGCGCTCCCACTCCATTCCTTCCCTCCCTCCTTCCCGCCTATTCAGCACTTAGTTCTGATTGGTTGGAAGGGATATATGTCACAGTCGGGGTGGAGCATGTTTTTCCCAGTTTTTCTCTGAGCCCCTCAATCGATCACATCCGGTATCTTGCATTATATTGAAAAAGGATCGATTGATCCTGTTAGCACTTTAGGGGTTAAATCCAGGTAAATACAGTTTACCCATCCTTCCCTTTCTTGAACAATGTTTGTCATTCTACTATAGATCTCAACTAGTTCGTAACACAAGACAACCCTTCTCTAAATCGAAATTGCTTAGATGTTGTTACCATGTGCCCTTCAGGGAATTATAGCCATCTTTTTCTAATGACATTTTCACATAGTTTGCGGACTATACTAGTAAGGGAGACTGGTCTCTAGTTCAACGGGTCCTCCCTGTCACCACCTTCTTAAATCGGAACTATATTTGCTATTTTCCATTCGGTAGGTAGCTCCCCACTTTTTATGGAAAACCTTACAATATCATAGATAGGCCTCACTAATTGGTCTGCACATTCTTCCAAGATCCAACCAGCTGCTTCATCTAGTCTCATTGCCTTTCAGATCTGTAACCTTCATCAGCTGAAGTAGCTCAATTCTCTCAACTACTTCTGTTTACAGTTTCAGGGGTTGCACCTCTGTTACAAGTTCTAGGTATAACTATTTTGTTACAAATACTAACTTCAAATTATCATTCATTATGTTACACATTTCTTCTTTATCTTCATATATTACATCAGCATCTCTCAATCTCAGTATGCTGTTCTTTGCTCTCATTTTACTATTAACAAACCTGTAGAACAGCTTGGGTTCTTTAATGCTTCTATTAATGATATCCTTCTTGTGTTTTTGTTCTTCCTCCCTTGTTACTTTTACCTAGTCATTTCTTACTTCTTTATAACCTTTCCTGGCTCTTTCAGTATATCTATTTCTTACTTTATCCAAGGCTCTGTTCCTAATTTCAAGTGCCTCCCTACATCTTTTATTAACCCGCTCCATCCCGACCACTTTTCCACCACTGACTCCCCCCAATCCCGACCATTTTAGGAAAAATTTTTTTTTGGCTCAAACCTTCGCTTTTGGTGAGAAACATCGAAAATTCATAGAGAAATCGCTCACCTGAGGTTTAAAATACTCATTACAGGTAGGAGTGCCTCCTTACCTTACTGGGTTTTCTATCAGGCTGGCACCAAAGAAAACGAGTTCTATGGGAGGATAACTATTTCACACCACTCATAAACAGTATTTATTTATTTACTGTTAAGAATTTATATGTAGTACAAGAGTATATTGGTTTTCAAGCAGTAATATAGGCATTATAAGCATTGTTTCACTCACTAATACCTGACCTTTTTTTGCCACATTACCTGATCATCATTTCTAATGCTATGTAAAGTTTGTCCTCCACATTGTCATTGATTGGGGAATCACTCTGGCCCTGAATTTCGTACCGTGGCATTACATGGCTATACTGGCCAGGTCACTGATAACAGGTGAATTGCTGAGACAATGGCATGCAGGGGGGGGGGAGGAGGTCATGCTGGGTAAGGCATTGTCCCTGCCTGGCAACTTGTTGAGGAAGGTGTCACGTGTATACGTACCAAAAATGACTCGCGAAAATTGAAAATTGTGCAAATTAGGGACCTTGCAATTTTTTCGCGTTTATGTACGTCGATGGGATTGGCAGTGACAAAACGTCGACGGGACGCTGCGGGTTAAACCAATCTTTCTTTCTGTCTTCCTTTTTTTGCAGCAACTTTAGGAACTTGGTTTTTGACTCCCTCCTCATATATTTTCATAAAGATATTATATTTCTCCTGGATATTTTTCCCCTCTCTCCATTTCACTCCAGTCCATATTTGTGACATACTGTACAAGAACTCATAGAGAGGAAGAAAGAAACTCTGAAAGAGGTATAACTGACAAATGTAAGGAGGAGTCTAAATTGTTTTATAGGTTTGTCGATGGCAAACTGAAACATAAGGAAGGAATCAATAAGCTTAAAGTAGAAGGAAAAGTCTACAAAGATGCTGTAATGCAAACTGAAATAATGAATGAAAGTTTCCAATCAGTATTCACTAGGGAAAGTGATTTTTTGGAAGGGGAGGGAATGACTAGAAATGTAATGTTAAAAGATATAAAAGTGGAAGTGCAGGAAATACAGTATAAGTCCTGTAATCTGAATCGCAAGGGACTGAAGGTCTTTCAGACTGTTGGATTTTTTGGACTACTGGGAGGGACCTCAGAAAACATTAGAAGTATGTACATGATCATTAAATAAACACTTAAAATGATATGGGTTATTGTTTTACTCACCAGAAATGCGTAGAAGTGTAGATGAATAACTGCAGGCAGGTACACCCAAGTCCAAGGGCAAGTCCAAGCCAGATAAAGCCCAGAAAAATTAGAAAAATCCCAGAAAATTTCAAAAATAGCCCAGAAAAATTCAAAAATTTTTGCCTTGACGAATTTGGAGTATTGGGATTTGCGGATTATTGGTGGCCGGATTAAAGGACTTTTACTGTATATAAATTACTAGAAACTCAGGATATAAGGAAAGCCCCAGGGCCTGATGGGATCTCTAATTGGATATTGTACTAAAGAAATGCAGAGAACAACTGGTGGATAAGATTCATGGTTTAATTGTGTGTTCTCAGGAAGAAGTGAAATGTCTAGGGAATGGAAGAGGGCCAATGTGGTACCAATTTACAAAGGAGGAAATAAGGATGAACCCTTGAATTACTGACCATTGTCCCAGACCAACATGGTCACAAAAATATGTGAGAGAATCTTGAAAGACAGGTGTATAAAATATCTGGAGGAGATGGACATTTTGGCAGAAAGTCAGTTTGAACTCAGAAATGGAAGATCGTATGTCTCTAATATGTTGGGCTTCTACTCAAGGGCAATTGATGTGCTACAGGAAAGAGATGGTTGGGTGGACTGTGTGTACCTAGATCTGGAGAAAGCCTTTGACAAGGTACCCCATAAGTGACTAATGTGGAAATTGACACACTTAGGAGGACTGAAGTGGAACCTCCTGGAGCGAACGAAGGACTTCATGAGAGACCGACAGATGAGGACAGTAATAAAGGACGGGATGTCAGGGTGAAAGGAAGTTCTGTAACAAGTGGAGTCCCACAGGGCTTGGTGCTGGTGGCCATAATGTTCCTGATTTATGTAACAATACGGTGGATGGAGTAAACAGATATGCAAGCCTGTTTGAAGATGATGTAAAAATCATGAGGAGAATAGAAGTTGAAGAGGATTGTGAAATGCTGCAGGAAGATCTGGACAGGATTTACTACTGGAGGTGGGTATGGGAAATTAAATTCACTGTAAAATGATGCAAACAATTGGATATGGGTAAAAGTACAAGAAGCTATCACTGAATTCCTCGATGGGAAAGTAACCAATTACAAAACTGAGAGAAGAGAAGGACCTGGGAGTGTTGGTCCAGGATAATTTGTCACCCAAAAAAAATTAACAAGAATGTCAGAGAGACATATAAGTTCTTGACAAACATAAGAGTGGCATTTCAATACATGGATGAGAAGATAATGAAAAAATTGATAGTGGCTCTGATTCATCCCAGGTGAGAATACAGTATATGGCAGTGGTGTGGTCTCCACATAAAATGAAAGATATAAACAAGATAGAGAGAATACAAAGAGCAGCAGACAAGATGGTCCCTAGCCTGGTAGATCTATCGTACAAGGAAAGATTAGAAAAGCTGAGTCTGCCTTCCTTACAGTTCTGTCTTTACTTTTCAATTTACCATGTTATATAGGACTACATAATAGATAGATAGATAAATAGATAGATAGAGAGACAGATAGAAGCAGGAAGTCAAATGATGAGAAGGTGTTGTGTTTGCGAGAAGCGAGCAGCGCTAAACGCTTACACGGGGGAAAGCTGACGACAGCGGCCAGTAAGGAGATGATTCATAGCTGTCAGCAGTCCTCTCGTGAGAAGGTTCTGTTGCCATGAGGAAGGTGCGGGACACACACACCCTACTACACGAGATTTTAGGAAAGAGAGTTTAGAAGGAGACAAGCGACCCTATAGAGAGGTCGAGACGGAGATTAGCTTGAGAACAGAGAGAGAGAGAGAGATAGCGAGACAGGGAGGTAGCTACCCAGGACTTATACTATTATACCTGTTTAATATTTCCAAGACAAATAAAGATAGTCCCATACTATTCTTTACCTCTCCCGTCACTACATGACATCTGGTGGGGAAACTACTACAAGATATAAAAGCCGCTCGACCACAAGTCTAAAATATACTTCTCTACAATTAACTACAAAGTCTTTACGACATTTGGTGGCAGCGAACGTATACGAACCTCGTCTACGAATCAACATTAAATTCCTACAAAATATCAAGATTGACAACAACCAACAATATCAGCTCCTGCCCCCTCCGTCTCCCAGATCATTACGCTGATGCAGAGGTCAAGAGATCACTCGACGCCTTGCAAGTAGCTTAACGACAAACCAGCAAATCTGCGGACATCGTCTCCGAATTAAAAGCAAATTTCTACAAAAGCAACCGAGACTACAAGGTTAGCTTCAGTTCTACAAAGTCTTTACGACAAAAGTCTACATCATTTAATTCATTTAATTCGGAGACGATGTCCGCAGATTTGCTGGTTTGTCGTTAAGCTACTTGCAAAAAATGAAAAAATTGATAGTGGCTCTGATTCATCCCAGGTGAGAATACAGTATATGGCAGTGGTGTGGTCTCCACATAAAATGAAAGATATAAACAAGATAGAGAGAATACAAAGAGCAGCAGACAAGATGGTCCCTAGCCTGGTAGATCTATCGTACAAGGAAAGATTAGAAAAGCTGAGTCTGCCTTCCTTACAGTTCTGTCTTTACTTTTCAATTTACCATGTTATATATCTGTAAAACAATTTTAGATCACATCCACAGCTATCCACTATATTCTTTTCACATTTAGCTGCTTCTTCTCTTTTACTTCTCACATAATCATTTCTATAATTTTTATATCTCTCCCATGCTCATTTACTCTTATCTTTCTGTGCCATATGCCAAGCTTCATTTCTCTTTTCCATTTATACTCTAAATCTATCATTAAACCATTCCTTTTCCTTCTGAAATTTAGCTTCATATTTGGGAACATACTGTACTTAGTAGCATCCTCAATGTATACATCCAAAAATTGAAAATAGTTATTTTCCCCATCCTTCTCTTCATTAGACTCTCTACAGTCATATTCTTTGAAATATTTTCTATCTCTCTATCTATTTATCTATTGCCAGACACCTTAATCCCATACGGGATGGTCACAAACAAATCACCTCCATGTCACCCTACCCCCCGCCATTTCACTGCCCTGCACCCAACTCACACCCCCCTCTCTCACATACCTCTCCACTCCATCCCTCCATCCCATCCTCGGCCTCCCCCTCCCTCTCCCCCCCTCCACCTCACTCACACACTCTCCTTGTCAGTCTCTCACCCTCCATCCTCTCCACATGGCCAAACCACCTCAGTGTGTTCCTCCTAACGCTTCCGATCACATCCATACTTGAACGCTCCTTTATATCCTCATTTGTCAGCCTGTCTCTCCATGTGACTCCACAGGCTTCTCTTAAATAACTCATTTCCACTGCTCTCACTCTTGACTTGTGTCCTTCCAACAACGTCCAAGCTTCACTTCCATACGTTAGAGTTGGTATCACAATACTGTCATGTAGTAACTGTCTCACTTCCATGCTCACCTCCTTGTTTTTTATCACTGCTTTCAAGGAACCAGCAACCTTTCTTCCTTGCTGTACCCTTTCAAGCACTTCACCCTCCAAACTTCCATCCTTACTCATCATATTCCCCAAGTACTTAAACCTACTCATATTTTCCGTTTCCTCACCATCCAACCTCACTGTACATTCACTTACTTCCCCTCTCTCAAAGACCATTACTTTAGTCTTCCCTACATTCACCTTTAGATTTCGTTTCTTACATACTCTCCCAAACCCATCCACCAAGCTTTGCAGCTCCTCTTCGTCTTCACTTAACAACACAGTATCATTTGCAAACAACAGTACAGGGAGTTTCCAAACACTAACCTCGCTCACTAGGGCCACTCCAACATCCACTGCCCTACCTTGTATCTCTTTTATTACCCCATCCATGTACAGATTGAACAACCATGGAGACATGACACATCCCTTTTTCAACTCAACCTGCAGAGAGAAAAATTCACTCAGTTCACTATCCACACACACTGCAGCCTTAGCACCAACATACATACTCTTCACAGCATTCAACAATTTCCTATCTACTCCATATATTCTTAATACTTTCCACAATCCTTGTTTATCCGACCTGTCATGTGCTTTCTCCAAATCCATGAAGGCCGCATACAACTTCTTTCCCTTCTCTAGAAACTTTTCCACTAAAGATCTAAGAATGAATATCTGATCTACACAACCTCTTCCCTTCCTAAAACCTCCCTGTTTTTCTCCAACTAATTCCTCTGTTATTTCCCTAACTCTGTCAATATGTATCCTACCATACACTTTTCCTATTACGCTAAGAAGACAAATGCCCCTATGATTACCACACACTTCTTTTTCCCCATTTCCATTGTACAAGAGAATAATTATACCTGATTTACAATCCTCTTGGACTCTACCTTGCTCCCAGGCCAATCTGCATATCTTCCACATCCATTCTACTACTATCTCTCCCCCATGCTTCAGCATTTCACCACACACTCCATCAATTTCTGGGGCCTTCCCCAATTTGACTTTCTTCATTGCTTCCACAACTTCTATCCTACTGATTTCTTCCTGTCTTCTCACCTCCCTCCTTCTCCCAGCCATTCCCCGGCCACTTATACTTGCATTACTTTCATTCTTTATGTTCAACAATTCCTTAAGGTGTTCTCACCATCTGCACACTTTTTCTTCCTTCTCCACTAGTAATATACCATTTTTATCTTTTACTCCCCTACTAACTTCACTTCCACCCTGTCTTACTCTTTTCACCTCTTTCCAGGACATTTTCTTACAGTCCCTCCACTTTACACTCAAATTTCTTCCAAATTCCTCATCCACTCTCTTCTTACACTCTCTCTTACTAATCTTTTCACCTCTCTCTTCCTTTCTACATTTAACTCTCTCTTCCGCCTCTCAACTTCTTCCACGTCCCTATTTCTCATCCATTCATTGTATGCTTTCTTCTTTTGTGCCACAGCCTGTCTCTCCTCTTCATTCCACCATGCTGTTCATTGCACCACCTTCTGTCTTCTCTTCACCCCTCACACCACATCACATGTTGCACATGTTTCTTCTGTGAATATCTTGCACACACCTTTCACGTCCCCCATCTGCTCCACTTCATATTTACCCAATCGTTCCTTCACTTCTCTCTTATATTCTGCCTTTTTCTCATCCTCTTGTAACCTTTCCGCTCTCCTTGCAACTACTCCTTCCTCCCGTCCTTCCCTTCTTCTATTTCTCCATCTTACTTGGATCCCGATTCTGGCGACCACCAAGTAGTGGTCAGAAAGTCCACTCCTCCAACCTCTATAAGCTCTTGCATCTATTACACATCTTTGCATCCTTTCATCCACACACACACATAATCAATCATTGCCTTCCTTTCATTCAGTTCACCACCCACCCCTCTATCACTCGCCATGTATACTTGTGGATCATTTTGTGCCTGAAAAGAGTATTGGCTATCACCAACCTCCTCCCGGCACAAATGTCCACTAATGCACTGCCATTCTCATCTATCTCAGCAGGCACACCCCACTCACCAACCATTCCATCCACCTTCACATTCCACCATTCATATCACCAATCAAAAACACTCTTTCATTCCTTCCGAACTTTTCCATGTACATTTCCACATTTGTCCAGAACTCTTCTCTCACTCTGCATGCACGATCTTGTGTTGGCGCATACACGCACACAGTCGCCCACATTTGTATTCCAACTTTCAATCTTACCCATACAATTCTTGAGCCAACTGATCCATACTCTCTTATGTTCTTCTTGCATCTTTTACTCATAAAAATGCACACTCCTTCGCCCTCTCATTCTCACCTACTCCTGCACATATACCCCATCCATACTCCCATTCTCTCACACTCTCTCCTCTCCATTTAGTTTCAGCTACTCCACATACATCCACTTTCGCACCCTCAAGCACCTGAATAATCTCTCTCTTTCACCTCATCATTCGCACCCCTTACATTCCACGTCACGATCCGTACCATGTCCTTTGTCCGGTCCTTGGTCGTCATCTTTTGGTCAGTCCTTATCCGAGGCTTCTTGTTTGTCTTTTTAGTTAGCTGTTTTCTGGGGAGGGACACTAACCCTCTGCCAAAACATTAAAATCAGCTTTGCTACAATTATACCTATTCTAATTATATTTTTTTATTTTATCTTCTTCCCAGTTTATAACCTCAAGTTCAGTCAGTATAAGCACTCTTACCTAGGGGACAACAGTACTTTATATTTTGGATATCATTTGGATCATATGTGAAAACAAGATCTAATCTCAATGGTTCATCATCACCTCTTGTTCATGTACTTTCCTGAATATTTTGGATCAGTAAGTTCTCTGTTACCAGTTCATGGAAATTATAATCCCTGTGTTTGTGTGTGTGTTCTTACCTAATTGTACCTAATTGTATCTTTACAGGAATGAGTCAAGCTCGTATTGTCCCATGTCTTAGACCATATTCATCGTACATATCCTTAAATTTGTGAATTGTTTTGGCACACACTATTTCATTCGGTAGTGCATTCCATTGATCAATTGCTCTGTTTGGGAAACTGAATTTCCTTACGTCTTTATCACCTCTCTTCTTATGCAGTTTTTTGCAGTGTCCTCTTGCTGATGCTTCTCCATATGTTAAGTAATCATTTATGTCTATTTTCTCCTTTCCTGATATGCACTTATATAGCATTATCATGTCACCTCTTTTCCTTCTCTCCTGTAGTGTTGGTAGATTCAGTTTATTTAGTCTTTCTTCGTAGCTTAGGTCCTTTAAGCTTGGTATCCATCTTGTAGCGGCCCTTTGAACTTTTTCAATCTTGTCTATATGCTTTTTGAGATGAGGACTCCAGACTATTGATGCATATTCCAGGGTTGGTCTAATGAATGATGTGTGTGTGTGTGTGTGTGTGTGTGTGTGTGTGTGTGTGTGTGTTATTTACCTAATTGTGATATACAGGAAATGAGCTATGCTCGTGGGGTCCCGTCTCTGTTTCTCAGTAAGTCAAATTTAGCTTTAAACTCATTTAAGTTTTTAGACTGGATGATCTCTTTGTCCAGGCTGTTCTACAGGTCTATACATCTATAAGGAAAACTATATTTCTTGATATCCTTCAAGCAGCTTGGCTTCTTCAATTTCATTCCATGTCCTCTTGTTACTCTCTTGTCCCATACAAACTGATCTTCTCTGTCAATTTTATTTACTCCCATCATGGTCCTGAACACTGCAATCATGTCGCCCTTCTTTCTCCTTTCATCTAAGGAAGGCAAATCCAGCTTTTCCAGCCTCTCTTTGTACGACAGATCTGCCAGACTGGGGACCATCTTGGTTGCTGTTTTTTGTTTTCTCTCAATCTTGTTTATATCTTTCTTTTTGTGTGGGGACCACACTACTGCTGCATATTCTAACCTGGGGCGGATCATAGCCACTAACAATTTTTTCATCATCTCCTCATCCATATAATGAAATGCTACTCTTATGTTAGTCAAGAGTTTATACATTTCTCTAACTGTCTTGTTAATATGTTTTTCAGGTGACATACTATCCTGGACCAGCACTCCCAAATCTTTCTCTTCTCTCGCTTTTGTGATTGGTTCATTACCCATCAAATAATTCAGTGATGGCCTCTTGGTACTTTTACCCATTTCCAATATTTTACATTTCTTTGCGTTGAATTTCATTTCCCACATCTGGCTCCAATCGTGTATCCTATCCAGGTCCTCCCTTCAGCATTTTACAATCTTCAACCTCTACCATCCTCAAGATTTTTGCATCATCAGCAAACAGACTTGCTTAACTGTTCACTCCATCTACCATATCGTTCACGTAAACCAGGAACATTACTGGCACCAACAGCGAGCCCTGTGGGACTCCACTTGTTACTTCCCTCCATCCAGACATCCTATCCTTTGTTACTGTCCTCATTTGTCTGTCTTTCAAAGAGTCTCTCATCCATTCCAGGGAGTTTCCCTTCAGTCCTCCTATATGCTCTAGTTTCCACATTAATCTCTTATCTAAGTACTGTACACACAATCCACCCAACTGTCTCTCTCCTGTAGAACGTCAATCGCTCTTGAGTAAAAGGTCAACAAGTTGGAAACACAAGACCTTCCACTTCTGAATCCAAACTGACTTTCAGCCAAAATATTCATTTCTTCCAGATATTTTATCCATCTGTCTTTCAGGATTCTCTCGCACAATTTTGCGACCATGCTGGTTAGGAACACTGGTCTATAATTCAGGGTTTTTTCCCTGTTTCCTCCCTTATAAATTGGTATTTGCCCTCTTCCATTCTTGAAGCACTTTCCTCTCTTCCAGAGAATACACAATTAAACTGTGACTCTTATCTGCCAGTTGTTCTCTGCATTCCTTCAGTACCCAATTAGAGATTCCATCTGGTCCTGGGGCTTTCCTTAAATCTTGAGTTTCCAGTAATTTATTCACTTCCTGTACTTCCATTTTTATATCTTTTATCATTACATTTCTAGTCACTCTCTCCCCTTCCACAAACTCCTTTTCATAAGTGAAAACCGACTGGAAACATTTGTTCATTATTTCAGCTTGCACTGCTGCATCTTTATAGACCTCTCCTTCTACTTTCAGTTTGGTGATTCCTTCCTATTGTTTCAGTTTGCCATTGACAAATCTATAAAACAGTTTGGGTTCATCCTTACATTAGTCTATTATACCTTTTTCAAAATTCCTTTCTTCCTCTCTGCGTATTCTTGTGTATTCATTTCTAGTTCTTTTATATTTTTCCTTTGCTCTGTTGTTACCTCTCTTTCTCCAGTTGTTCCACGCCGTGTCTCTCTCTTTTTTTTGCTATCATACACCTTCTATTAAACCACTCCATTTTCCTGTTTTATTTCCCCCTTACTCTCAGCACAAATTTTTCCACCCCCAAATTATAGAGGTCTAGAAAGATATCCCACTTTCTCTGTATCTCTCTTGTTTCTCTGAATCTTCTCCAATCCGCATTTTCAAAAAATTTTCTTAGTCCTGTAAAATTTGCTTTCCCAAAGTTGTATATTCCGTGCCTATAAAGCTCGTCTCTTGGCACCACGATCCCTATTATCATCTGGAACCCAATGACCACATGATCACTTTTTTCTATAAGACACAGGTATTTCAAAGATTCTATTACATCAGGTTCTTTGGTAAACAGCAAGTCTCATCATGCTGGTGTGTCCTCACCTCAGAACCGTGTCTCTTCTTTGACCCATTGCATCATCACATTGTTTATTGTTATATTTAATAATATAGTGCCCCACGAATCTTCGCTGCCTCCTGAGTCCCATTCCTCCCAGTTCACCTCTTTACAGTTAAAATCACCCATTAAAATTATATTGTTGCTTTTCTCAATCATTTTCTGTAAATAACTAGCCATGTGTGACAACATCTCCTGGTATTCATCATCATTCCATGCTCTTGTCTTAGGGGGAACATACACTACCGCCATATCTCTCTTGCTATTCTCTCCAGTTTCTAATTTCATATTTATCACTTCAGCCCTGCCTTCTCCCATTTCCACGGTATCTCCATTTATGTTGTTCTTCACTGCTATTATCACTCCTCCTCCTGTTTTTTCTTTTCTGTCTCTTCTCCACAGTTTGTATTTACCATCTCCAATATGAACATCAATATCTTCTCTTAACTTGGTCTCTACAAAGTACATAACATCAGGTTCATGTACCCTTGTTGATTTCTAACCTTGCCGACATTAAAGCATCAACATTAGTATATGCCATCTTCAAATAATTTTTGATGTTATTTATACCCTCTTCTCTCCTTCTCTCTGTCGGTACCACTTCCACAATTTCTGATCCATAACTCTCCAATAAAATACTGTCTTTTCTTTTTCCATTCTCTGTTCATTTTTTGCCTTTGCTTCCTTTACTAACTCCTTCATTTTAGCTCTCTGATTTGCATCTCTCTTTATCCCAGCATTTTGAACCCTTCTTTGTCTGATAATTTCCATGTTCTCCTGATGATTTCGTTTACTGTTGCCAGGGACTTAAACTTTACCTTCAATGGCCTCGCCCCTCCTTCCTCATACTTTCCTAATCTAAACACTTCTTCAATCTCTTCTTGAGCTTTGTTGTTTCCCTCCATAACTACTGATATTATTTCTTTAACCTTACTCAGTTCCTCTCTTTCTCTTTCTAATCTTACTGTCATATGTTTTTCTTTTACTCCTGAAATTATTACACATTTTTTCTTATCTGCTACATCCCTGACTAAAGATTCTCTACTTCTCAGTACCCTAACCATTTCCTTCTCCACCTTTTCCTTGCTTTATTGTTCTATAATCTCTTTCAAATTTTCATTCAAATATACATTTCTTTCTTCCTGAATTTTCTTCTACTCCTTATGTTGCTCCTTGATTTTTTTAATGTGCTCATCTTGCATCCTTGATTTGGATTTATACTCATTTAGTTTGCTTCTCATCCTGTGTGTGTGTGTTCTTACTTAATTGTTCTTACCTAATTGTATCTTTACAGGAATGAGTCAAGCTCGTACTGTCCCGTGTCTTAAACCATATTCATCGTACATATCCTTAAATTTGTGAATTGTTTTGGCACACACTATTTCATTCGGTAGTGCATTCCATTGATCAATTGCTCTGTTTGGGAAACTGAATTTCCTTACGTCTTTATCACCTCTCTTCTTATGCAGTTTTTTGCCGTGTCCTCTTGCTGATGCTTCTCCATATGTTAAGTAATCATTTATGTCTATTTTCTCCTTTCCTGATATGCACTTATATAGCATTATCATGTCACCTCTTTTCCTTTTCTCCTGTAGTGTTGGTAGATTCAGTTTATTTAGTCTTTCTTCGTAGCTTAGGTCCCTTAAGCTTGGTATCCATCTTGTAGCGGCCCTTTGAACTTTTTCAATCTTGTCTATATGCTTTTTGAGATGAGGACTCCAGACTACTGATGCATATTCCAGGGTTGGTCTAATGAATGATGTTATTATCCTTCTTAGCATGTCTTCATTTATGTATGTGAATGCTATTCTCATATTTGCAAGCAGTGTATACATGTTCCGTACCTTCTCGCTGATGTGGTCAGCCGGAGATAGTCTGTTATTGATAATCACACCTAGGTCTTTCTCTCTTTCTGATGTGTTTACGGTTTTATTTCCTAACTTATAATCCCAATCAGGTCTTTTTCCACTTTTACCAAACTTGATTACATGACACTTGTCCACATTGAATTCCATTTGCCATGTACTACTCCATTCATGAAGTTTATTTAATTCTTCTTGTAGCTCCCTACAAGAGTCTGTGTTAGTAATTCTCCTTTGTATTTTTGCATCATCTGCAAACATATTCAGATAGCTCTCATTTCCAGTGTTACTGTTTATATCATTTATATACACTAAAAACATGATTGGTGCCAGCACCAAACCCTGTGGTACTCCACTAGTCACTTCTTTCCATGATGAGTAGTTTCCTCTTAGTACTGTCCTCATTTCTCTTTTTATGAGAAAGTCTTGCATCCAACAAAACAGTTTGCCTCGAATTCCTCCTTGGTGGTACAGTTTCCACAAAAGTCTTTGGTGTGGTACTGTGTCAAAAGCTTTCTTGAAATCTAAATAGATACTGTCCACCCATCCTTCTCTTTCCTGTATTGTGTCTGTTACTCTGTCATAGTAGCTCAACAGATTAGTAACACATGATTTTCCTTTTCTGAAACCAAACTGTCTTTCTGTTATCATTCTGTGTTCTTCTAGATGATTTACCCAAGCTTTTCTTATAAGCTTTTCTAATACCCTGCTTACAACACTGGTCAGTGATACTGGTCGGTAGTTGAGTGGATTTTGCCTATTTCCTTTCTTGAATAAGGGGACAATATTTGCTTTTTTCCAAATATCAGGTAGTTTACCTTGACTTAAGGATTTCTTGAAAATTAAAAATAATGGTTTACTTAACTCCTTTGCACATTCTCGTAATACCCAACATGAAATTTCATCAGGACCACTTGCTTTTCCTCTGTCTAATCTACTTAACTCCTTCTGTATTACTTTTTCTGCTATTTGCATATCTGGTAGTATGTGTGGAAATGCATGTTCCACATAGTCCCTCTCAAAATTTTTTTCTTCTGTAAAAACTAATTGGAAATTCTTATTTAGTGCTTCACTTCTTGTGTATAAGTGATTCCCTCGTCTGTAATGGATTGTATTATATCTTTTACTTTGGTTTTTCTTCTGATATAGCAGTAAAACAGCTTTGGTTGATCACTACATTTATTTATTATATCCTCCTCAAACTGTTTTTGGGCTTCCCTCCTTATTCTTGAATAGTCGTTTCTTGCCTGTTTGTAATTATTATACACCCTTTCACTATTGTTTCTTCTGTATCTATTCCACAACAAATCTCTTCTTTCTTTTGATTTTTTACATTCTGTATTGAACCATTTCTGTATTTTCTTATCTGCTTCTTTGTGCTGTGGGATGTACTTCTGGACTCCTATTTCATAAAATTCACAAAAATTTTTATATACAGCATTTAAATCTTGTCCTCTAAGCTCATTTTCCCAATCAACTTCTAAGAAATACTTCTTTAGGTCTTGATAATTTCCCTTTTTATAGTTTAGGCTCTTTTTGTAACTGTCATTGCCGTTTACTATGTCATATGCTATCCTGAAGTTATAATTTAGTACTGCATGATCGCTTTTGCCGAGTGGAGGGTGAAATATTAAACTGTCAATATCATTTTCTTGCCTAGTATATATTAGATCTAGCACTGAAGGTACATCAAGTCCTCTTTTTCTAGTGGTTTCCCTCACATGTTGCATTAAGAAAAACTCTTGTACGAGATCCAGGAGCTTTTGGTCCCAACAGCTTTCTTGGCTATTTATATCTAGAGTATTCCAATTTATATTTGTATTGAAGTCCCCAGAGTATAATTCTTTCCGATTTCTCTTCCATTTTATGTAGCAAGGATCTTACACTCTGAATTGTACTCTCTGCCAGGTCCTCATATTCGTCTCTTTCCCATGTGTTTGATCTGGGTGGCATGTACAAATTGGCTACAATTACTTTACCTTCAGATGTTTCGATCTCTACTGCAATCAGTTCTACTTGTGATGGTATATCTAGGTTTATTTCCTTGACTTTTAGATTTTTCTTAGTTAATATTATAATTCCTCCTTTTTTTAAATTTCTGTCTCTTCTCCATATATTGTATTCCTCTAAGTTTAGTATGTCATTGGATATCCTTGGTGTTAATTTTGTTTCAGTTAGGCATATTATTTGTGGTTCATTTTCTCTGACATAATCATTCATCTCTAGTAATTTAGATACCATTCCATCCACATTTGAGTACATCAACTTTATCATCTTGTTTATATACTTGTCCTGACATGGTTCTACTACCTTCCTCCTTTTTCTTCCATCCTGTTTGTGTACCACTTTCGTACCTGCAATCCTATTACTTTGTAAAAAAATTTCTTCTTCTCCTCTTCTGATCTTCCCTCATTTTTTGTTTTTGCTTCCTCCCTTTTCTCTTTCAGTAATTCCAGTTCCTCTTGTGTTAGGCAGATTCTTATCCATACATTTTTGGACTCCTCTTTTTCCATAAGATTCTTTGCATTTTTTAGTATCTCTTCCACAGTGTTTACACTCTGGAAAGTCACCTTTAGAGGTCTTGTCTTGCTTTTCTCTTATTTCCCTAACCTTTTGTGTTCCTCTATGTCTTTACTACAGATTTCCTCTGATACTTCTTTCAGTAAGTTCATTACATTTGTCATCTCCTTTTTGTCTCTTGTGATCTTGTTTTTAACTTCTTCCTCTTCTATACCAGTGATTACTATTGATTTGTTTATATCTACTGAATCTCTGACTAACTTTGGATTGTTTTAGATTATTCTTTTCACCTCATTTTTAATGCTTTTTTCCTCCACCCTTGTTTCTAAGTCTTTCTTTACTTTCACCATTTCAGCATACGTGGTTTCTACATCATTTTTGTAGCTTTGCACAGCTTCATTCACCTGTGTTATCTTCTCCTCAATATCACTGCTCTGGTCAATAAGACTGCTAACTTGCCTAATTGTCTCTGTGTCATTTTTGAACTCTTCCATAACACACTCGTGATTGACTACTGTACTTGCCATTTCACTCATTTTCTTCCTAAGTGTACTCAATTCCACGGTTAGTTCACTGATGGTTGTGTCTTTCTTATTGGCCTCCCTTCCTAGTTTTTCTATTTCTTCCTTTTGCAAGTGCATCTGCTTGTTTATTTCATCAATTTCATTTTTGAAAGCCATTTCTAGTTTGTTTACACGTTCAACCAGTCTATTGTGAGTCTCTACTTCAACCAGTTCTTGGTAGAAATCATCATTTTGCTTTTTACCTTTATCCCTTTTCTTTTCCAAATTTGCTTTACTAAAGTATGTATCCATTTTGCAATACTTAAAGTGCAAAGCATATACTTACAATCTCCGTGTTGTAGTCTAAACAAATCTCAGTTATGACTCAGCGTATTCTTTTGTCTTGGTTCTATTTCCTGTTTGAACAAGTCTTTGTTTAATCTTATTATTTTTTCCTTTTAATAATGAACAATCATTTAGTCTAACCTGGTACTGAGCTTGACTCATACAAAGATACAAATTTAGGTAATGCCACTGGCCGTGATAATTCGGCACGGAGCGCCGGCGTCACACATCCGTCCAGCTTGAATCCCTCTGTGTGTGTGTGTGTGTGTGTGTGTGTGTGTGTGTTTGTGTGCATGTTTTTACCTAGTTTCCATTTACCTAGTTTTGATATACAGGAAATGAGTTACAGAGGAGGAGAATGTAGCACCAGTCGAGCAAGGCAGTACTCCCAAGGCGGATGGAAAGCTGATGACAGGGAGAGCTGAAACTCCCGTTTCATCAGCCTTTGGGACTAGTTCCCAACCATCCCCCTTTGCTGAACTTTTTCAGTGTCTCAGTAACACAGAGAGTAGGCCAGCATGCTCTCCAATACAAGTTTCTCTAACTATCAACACCAAACTACATGCACAGTTCACATTACGCTTCCTTTTCCAAAATTCAAAAATCATGGAGTCACAACACACAGCCTCGGAGTCCCGGGGGGGGGGGGGGCCATAAATGCCCCCACCTTCCACCCCTCTCCCGGTGACAACTCAAGCTGCCTGGAACCACTGTCTGACTCACTTCTTCATTTCTGGAACATTTCCGGCCTTTCCTCCAACTTTCGCTCTGTTAAGCACCATTTCTCCTCTAAACCTCACCTAATTTTGCTAACTGAGACTCAGCTGTCTGAGGCAACTGACAGCAAACCTTTTCTGTATCCGCCTACTTTCTCTATACTGTACTCATTTCATAGCCAAAGGTGGCTGTTGTGTATATATATGCAACGACTTATCTTGCTCTTGTGTTCCTGAACTTGATTCTTCTGAATTCTCTACACTCTGGCTTCAGCTTTCCTGTCACTCTCTAACTAAATATATCTGCGCTGTTTACTTATCCCCTAATTCTACCGACTATCAAAAATTCTTCAACTATGTTACTTCTACGATGGAACACATTCTATCCATTTCTCCTCTCTCTGAAATCTCCATCCTAGGAGAGTTCAATGTTCATCACCACCTTTGGCGCTCCTCTCCTTTCACTGTCTCTCTGAAATCTCCATCCTAGGAGAGTTCAATGTTCATCACCACCTTTGGCGCTCCTCTCCTTTCACTGATCCACCTGGTGAACAAGCCTACACCTTTTCTATTCTCAATGACCTAGAGCAGCTTGTACAGCACCCTACCCGTATCCCTGACCGCCTTGGAGAAAGCTCCTTACAACTAATCCTTCTGCTTACACTGTTAATCTTTTCTCTCCACTGGGCTCCTCCGATCACAACCTTATCACCTCAACCTGTCCTATCGCTCCAGTACGGCCTGGGGATCCTCCAAAGAAATGTCGTCTGTGGCACTTTGGAGCTGCGGACTTGGAGGCCCTCAGGCAGTACTTCTTTGATTTTCCCTGGAATGATTATTGCTTCCATGGCTGGGAGCCATGTGGGTGTCCCTTGCGCATTATGGAGGTTATTCTCTCGGGCATGGAAGCATACATTCCTTTCTCATATCCTATGACTAATGCAAGAAAGCCTTGGTTTAATCACACTTGTTCTAATGCTGTCTGCAACAAGGAGAGGGCCTATAAAAGGTACCAGAGCCAACCCACCCCTGAACCACATCTTTTATACGTTTCTGCCCGGAATCGTGCTAAGTCTGCTCTTCGCTCTGCTAAAAATAATTTCATCCGTAGTAAATGCTCTCAACTCTCCAACTCGAATTCTTCCTGCTCCTTCTGGCACCTTACCAAAAACCTTTCTAACAACTTTACCTCATCATCCTTCCCTCCTCTTTTCTACTCTGATGGCTCTGTAGCTATTTCTTCTCCTGATAAAGCAGATCTCTTCGCTCAGTCTTTCTCCTCCAATTCCACCTTAGATGATTCGGGTGCTGTTCCTCTATCATTTCCCCCCCTCTGGCTTCTTCATGGCTGACATTAAAATTTCTTCAGCTGATGTATTTTCTACCATCACTGGCCTTAACACTAACAAGGCATATGGGCCTGATGAAGTCCCTCCTGTTGTTAAGAACTGTGCTTCTGTGCTTACACCCTGCCTAGGTAAACTCTTTTGTCTTTGTCTGTCAACTTGTACCTTTCCTTCTTGTTGGAAGTTTGCTCTCATTCAGCCACTCCCAAAGAAGGGTGACCATTCCCAACCCTCTAACTATCGTCCAATTGCTATAACATCCTGTATCTCAAAAGTTTTCGAGTCAATTCTTAATGGAAAAATTTTAAAGCATCCTTCCTATCACAACCATCTTTCTGATCGTCAGTATGGGTTCCATCAGGGACGCTCCACTGGCGATCTTCTCACCTACCCTTCAGACTCCTGGTCATCCTCCTTTGAGGACTTTGGCGAAAGCTTTGCCATTGCACTTGACATCTCAAAGGCTTTCTATTGAGTCTGGCATAAATCTTTAATTTCCAAACTGCCCTCTTACGATTTCTATCCTTCTATCTGTGCCTTCATCTCTAGCTTCCTTTCTGGTGGTTCTATAACCGCTGTTGTAGACAGCCATCATTCTTCTCCTAGATCTATCAACAGTGGTGTTCCTCAGGGCTCTGTCCTATCACCAACTCTCTTCCTTTTATTCATTAATGACCTTCTGAGCTGTACACCTAACCCTATCCACTTGTACGCTGATGACTCCACCCTTAAGCATTCCATTCAGTTCCCGCAACGTCCATCTCAGCAATTACTTCAGCAAACAAGGGATGAGGCTATGGCACACCTAATGTCTGACTTGGGTCGTATCTCTGACTGGAGTAAAGTTTTTAATGCATCAAAGACTCAGTTCTTACACCTATTAACCCGACAAAATATTCCACAGGTGTACCCACTAATGTTTAATAATATTCAGCTGAATCCTGTATCATCCTTGAACATGCTTGGGGTTTCATTTACTCGGGACTTGTCTTGGAAAGATCATATTACATCTCTTGTAAAATCTGCTTCTAAGAGATTAGATGTGCTTAGTTGACTCCTTTCCTTCTTTATCCCTGCACAATTTTTGACTCTATACACGGGTTTTATCCGCCCCTGTGTCGAGTACAACTCTCATGTGTGGGGAGGCTCCCCACATACAGCTCTTCTCAACAGGGTGGAGTCAAAGACTTTTCGTCTCATTAACTCTCCTCCTCTTACTGACTCCCTTCAACCTCTGTCTCTTCGCCACACTGTTGCATCTTTATCTCTCTTCTATCGCTGCTTCAATGGTCACTGTTCCTCTGAACTGTGTGCATGCATTCCTCCACCTCTATGATGGGAGCGTAGCACCTGTCTAGCAACAAACTCTCATCCTTTTTCTGTCCAACTCTCTAATGCAAGAGTTAACCATTACTCCTAGTCCTTCATTTATGCAACAGATCAACTCTGGAACTGTCTCCCTCTCTCTGTATTTCCTGCTTCCTATGGTCTGCAGTCTTTCAAAAGCAGTGTGTCCAGGCATTTTGAAATGATCGGATCTTGAATTTGGCTCTCTCTGTTATTTTGTTTTTCTCTTGGAGGGAACAGTTATTGCGGGCTCGTGGCCTTTGATTCCTTTTTCAAAAAATAAATAAATAAATTAAAAAAAATAAAATAAAAAATCTCATGGGGTGCCGTCTTCGTGTCTCAACCAGTCAAACTTTGCTTTAAACTCATTTGAGTTTTTGAACTGGATGATCTCTTTGTCCAGGCCATTCCACAGGGCAGTGCATCTGTATGGAAAACTTTATTCCTTGACTTCCTTCATGCAACTTATCTTTATCAATTTTTTTCCATGCCCTCTCATTGCTGCCCTGTCCCATACAAAGAGATCTTCTCTGTCAATATTATCTACTCTCATCATGGCCCTGAACACTGCAATTATGTCATCCCCCTCTCTCTCTTGTTTCTTCTAAGGAAGGCAGACCCTGCTTCTAGTCTCTCCTTGTACGATACATCTGCCAGGCTTGGGATCATCTTGGTTGCTGCTCTTTGTATTCTCTCTATTTTGTTTATATCTTTCTTTCTATGTAGGGACCTCACCACTGCTATATATTCCAACCTAGGATGGATCATAAGCGCTATCAATTTTTTCATCACCTCCTCATTCATGTACTGAAATGCCACTCCTATATTGTCAAGAGCTTATATGTCTCTGACAATCTTGTTAATGTGTTTTTCGGGTGACAGATTATCCTGGACCAACACTCCCAGGACCTTCTCTTCTCTTGCTTTTGTGACTGGTTCCTTTCCCATTGAGGAATTCAGTGATGACCTATTTGTACTTTTACCCATTTCCAATATTTTGCATTTTATTGCATTGAATTTCATTTCCCATACTCGGCTCCACTCATAAATTCTGTCCAGAGCTTCCTGCAGCAATTTAGGGGAGGGCAGTGATGCTTCGGACATTAAAAAAATATATACATATGTATATATGTATTTATAAAAATTCAGGTTTAAGCAGGAGTAATCTGGTTTATGTTAAAATGATGCCATATCATTTGGCCCTTTAGGGTAATAATATAAAATTCTTAGCTCTTTTCAGCATTAAGCTATGGTTAACGAAACACAAGTGACTAAATCGTACGAACCATCCCTACCAGTGGTGATGGTCCAGACTGCAGGGTGGGATGGTTCGGCCATATATATTACTCAGCATATTCTTAAAACAGTGTGAGTTATAATGGATAAAAACAAACATTTATTAATTCAAAGATATTTCTTTTTCCTAAAGTACAATATTAAACTTCAGAATCCAGATGAACTACTTGATATCTGTTAAAAATAAATTATAACTGAAACAACCTTCACCAAATTTAATAATAAATTACTTAACCTCTTACTTTCTGCTACAAAATTATGCATAATTAGTCTTCTCTCTCTCTCTCTCTGGAATACTGACTCCACATTTCACTTTCTAGGCCTTATTTCAGATGGAATAACTTAAGACTTTTAATGCATATTGCATCCTGCAAAACCGAAATAGAAGTTGCAATATTCCCCTTCCTTCTTTTAACACTTTGACGAATAGGTGAAACAAACAAATCCATTAATATATATTCCCTGATTCCGAATCATCCCGAATCTATGTAATTAATTGACGGGTACTCTCAAGTTTCACATGAGAGTTTAACATTCGTTTTTCATAGCAATATGTTCTACATGCAACACAGATTCACCCTGATAATGCACAGTTCGATGCTTGGCATATTCATAAAGGCTTATGATATACACTTAAATTATTACATAGGAGGTGTATAAAAACAAAAAATCTGACCTGCATAAAAAAATGAGGCGTTTCTAGCTTGGAGGTTCTGTGTGGCCGAAGTAAACAAACTCTCTCACTTTCATGCAAGATCACACGGCCCTAGATCCCATACGTTTCTCAGGGAATGCACTGTCCGAACTATCACCGCCCTCCCCTACAATCTTCTTCAACTTCTGTTCTCCTCATGATCTTTGCATTATCTGCAAAGAGACTTGTATAACTGCTCAATCCAAATACCATATTATTTATGTAAATCAGGAACATTACAGGCACCAGCACTAAGCTCTGTAAAACTCCATTTGTTACTTTCCGCCATCCTGACACACAGTTCAATCATCTAATCCACGGCAATATGGTTCTGGACTACTGCTGTGCTTAAGAAATTCCTTGGTTTATAAATAACTTAATTTGTGGGAAAAATTACTAATGGTTCTGGTCTCTGAGCCAAGTTGCCACATACCACCCTACCTACACCCAACTAGTCAACAGTGAACACTGGCACACACTCAAATAATTACAGTACTCAGTGCATGTATTCCTGGGAATAAAGAATATTAAACATTAAATAAACAATATTAGAGGGTCTTACCTGACTCCGACTGATGACAATGCTTAAGTGGAAGGGGTGGGGGTGGGGGTTTTGAGGCTAGAGGAGAACTAGGGCCTTTCAGCATGAGGCGAGCATGGTGGTGCCTCATGTTGCCGCTGCCTCAGCCCCGCTTCTTCTTCGATTCGTTGACACCATAATCAGCAACTATTCTTGCCTTTTTCTCTCCAGTATCGATGTGACGTATTACATCGATTTTCAGATTATAATTAAGTGGTGCCTTTTTTTCTGTCCCTTTTGTGACAAAGTCTTAGACCAGCTGTGGTCTGGCATTGTATCACACTAGAAGTGCAAGTAAGGGAACAAAAAAAAGGGCCAGGTAATCCTAAGAAACTGCGCATGTGACCACTATTGCAACGGGTGTTGCAGGAATAAACAATGGAGGGAAGTAGTGCGCGCACTTGCAGCCAGGGAAGGGTTATGATTGGTTTCTCATTGCCTGTCATGCTTGTTTGTGCATGGCTGATGACTGCAGTTTGTGGCAGACATGTGCCACGAAAATCTCAATGGAAATAACTTTGGTGCCAAAAGTCCGTGCTTTAACCCGTGCCGTCCCAGCGACGTGAACTAACACGGCAACATTGCAAGGTCCCTAATTTGCACAATTTTCAATTTTCGCGAGTGATTTCGTGAGTGATTTTGGGCACGTATACACGGGACACCTTCCTCTATTCCTCTACAAGATGCCAAGCAGGAACAATGCCTTACACCGCATAACCTCTCCCCCCCCCCTGCATGCCATTGTCTTGGCAATTCACCTGTTACCAGTGACCTGGCCAGAGTGATTCCCCAATCGATGACAATGTGGAGGACAAAGTTTATATAGCATTAGAGGAAGAAACAGTCAGAATTGATGATCAGGTAATGTGGGAAAAAAAAGGCCATGAATGGTGATGAGTTAGTGAGTGAAACAATGCTTATAATGCCTATATTACTGTTTGAAAACCAATATACTCTTGTACTACATATAAATTCGTACCAAGTAAATAAATAAATACTGTTTATCTATCTATCTATCTATCTATAGCCCGACGCCCTAATCCCGCAAAGGGTGGCCGCAGACAAAACGCCTCCAAGTCACTCTGTCACCCACCATTTGACTCCCCTCCCCCCAACTCACCCCCCCCTCCCTCATATAACTCTCAACTCCATCCCTCCACCTCATCCTCGGTCTACCCCTCCCTCTCCCCTCCCTCCACCTCACCTACATACCCTCTTAGTCAGTCTTTCATTCTCCATCCTCTCCACATGTCCAAACCACCTCAGTGTATTTCTCCTAATCTTTTCAACCACATCCACATCTACCCCACAACGTTCCTTCACTTCTTCATTCACAACCTGTCTCCCTCCATGTCACTCCACATGCTCCTCTCAAGTAACTAATTTCCACTGCTCTCACTCTTGACTTGTTCCCCTCTTGCAAGGTCCACGCCTCGCTTCCATACGTCAGGGTAGGGATCACAATACCATCATGCAGTGACTTCTTAACTTCCATACTCACCTCCCTATTTCTCATCACTGCTTTCAGTGTGCCAACAACCTTCCTTCCCTGCTGTACCCTTTCACGTACTTCATCCCCCAAAGTTCCATCCTTACTCATCACACTACCCAAGTACTTGAATGCACTCACATTCTCCATATCCTCACCATCCAACCTCACTGCACACTCTGTGACTTCATTCCTCTCAAACACCATAACTTTACTTTTGTTTACATTAACTTTCAGCTTCCTCCTCCTACACACTGTCCCAAATTCATTCACCAAACCTTGCAACTCCCATTCATCTTCACTCAACAATACTGTATCATCAGCAAACAGCAACACCGGAAGCTTCCAAATCTCACCCTCATTCATTAAGGCCACCCCACATCCACTGCCCTACCTTGTACCTCCTTTACGACCCCATCCATATATATATTAAACAGCCAAGGAGACATTACACACCCCTGTTTCAGTCCCACATTGAGATCAAAGAACTCACTCAGCTCACCATCCACTCGCACCGTAGCCCTAGCTCCCTCGTACATACTCTTCACAGCACTCAACAATTTCCCCTCCACTCCATATATTCTTAATACCTTCCACATACCTTTCCTATCCTATTCTGTCATAAGCTTTCTCCAAGTCCATGAAGGCAGCGTACACTTTCCTTCCCTTCTCTAGATACTTCTCCACTAAACATCTTAGAACAAATATCTGATCTACACACCCTTTTCCCTTCCTAAATCCCCCTTGTTCTTCTCCAACTAGCTCCTCTGTCATATGCCTAACCCTATCAATGAGTATTCTACCATATATTTTACCAGTCACACTAAAAAGGCAAAATACCTATGGTTACCACATACTTCTCTCTCCCCTTTTCCTTTGTACAGAGGAACAATTATACCTGATTTCCAGTCCTCTGGAACCCTTCCCTCTTCCCAAGCCAATCTACACAACTTCCATATCCACTCCACAACAATCTCACCCCCATACCTAAGCATTTCACCACACACTCCATCAATTCCTGGGGCCTTTCCCAGCTTAATCTTCTTCATCGCTTCCACTACTTCCGACCTACTGATCTCTTCCTCCCTCCTCTCATCTCTTCTTCTCCCAGCCATTCCCCAACCACTTATACTCACACTGCTCTCACTCTCTACATTCAACAAAATAGTTAACCTCCCATAGAACTCGTTTTCTTTGGTGCCAGCCTGTTAGAAAACCCAGTCAGGTAAGGAAGTACTTGCACCTAAATCGAGTATTTTAAACCTCAGGTGAGCGATTTCTCTATGAATTTTCGATGTTTCTCACCAAAAGCGGATGTTTAAGCCCCCCCCAAAAAAGGTCCAAAAATGTCGGGATGGGGCGGGTTAAGCACATAACCGTGGTTTCTGCTACTTTTGGTTCTGAGCAGGAACCATGCTGTGGATTAGAAAACCGTGGCTTACAAGCACGCATTTTATGTGACTCAACAGTGTTGTCCTTTATTACTGTCCTCATCTGTTGGTCTCTTATGAATCTCTCATCCACTCCATGAGGTTACCCTTCAGTCCACCTACGTGCTTCAATTTCCACATTGGTCACTTATGGGGAACCTTATCAAAGGCTTTCTCCAGATCTAAGTAAAGTACAGTACCCTTGCGTCCAACACGCGTTAGTCCAGCACGATTCGGGTCCAGCACGGAGAGCAATTAGTTAGTATTATTTAATACGATTTAATTACTGCAACACGAGTGTGTTAGCATAACACGCACAGAGCTCCAAGAAGTGGACGAAATCGCAGAGTTCACTCTAGCACGATCACCTCCGTTCCAACACGGACATACTGGACATTCCCATGATGATGATAGCCAATGAAAACTTCTGATCAAGTAGCCTTCCCCGCCCGCTATCGTGACGTGATCGTGATGCCGCCCAATTAAAAAGGCTTCTGGTGTCACGTGACGTTTTGTTTAAATTTCTCCCGCCACAGCACCACTCAGTCGCATAATTGCATTGGAAGGTGCTTTTTTCTTGCTGCATTTTCTGCCCTTGTTACTGCATTTTACCCTGCTCACGATGCCTAGGAAGCCTTCTGAGAACCCCAAGAAGCGTCGGCACCTCCCTCAGGCCACCAAGCTAGAAAGCATTGAGAGAAAGAAGAAAGGGGAGAGGTAAGTTGACATTGCCAAGGCCTATGACATGAATGAAGCCAACGTGATCATAAAAAACTAAGACAAGATCCTGGCAGCCGAAGGCTATCACACGGCACTTCATACCAGGTTTGCTGAGGATAAGATGGTAAATTGGAACGGTAACGTGGTAAAATTGCTGACGATACCGCGGGCATTTGGAATTCATCTGGATGGATTCCTGCCGAGGATACGACGGCCAAACAGTGTGACCAAAACCCAGGCGACTCGACAGAGAATGTATCGTACTACAGCATTGAACATTTAGCCTGACACTGAATACATATTAATATTTTAGAATAAATATCAATCGTTTTGAAACCCTTCTCATCAGCGTGTGTACCAGTTTATAAACAAAGTTGCTTCTCCTTATTTTCTACTGAGTCAGCGACAGCGATCACTTTCCACAGTCACGAGACGGGGCTCTGGCAACAGTGTGAGAAGCATGCACTTTGCCGAGGATTACAGTGCTAGGACAGGCAGAAGCAGGACCTTCCATGGCTGTGGACGAAGATAGTGATTCTGAGTGTGATTTCGAAGGATTTATGAGGGAGGTTGAGGAGGAGCAACAGCCATTACCCGCAAGTGACGCCAGCAGCCATCCTCTGGGGACCCAGTAGGACTACCTACAGCCTTGGATACCACCTTCCATTCCCAGCAAGCCCACCAACACTATCCTAAAAGGTTAGTTATCATTCATAGCACAGTACCATTTATTATAATTACAATAGTACCAATATATGTATAGGTATATGGTAGGTATTTAGGGTGACTTTTCCGAGGGTTGCTGACATAATTCATTTTTCCCCATAAGCTCTATTGTTAGTCCAACACGTTTTTGGTCCAACAGGTGACCCATGCACGACAATATTACCGTGCTGGATGCAAGGGTACTGTAATCCCTTAATCATCCAACATAATAGAGCCAAAGGCATGTGTGGGCAATGGCTCTGTCCGGATAATGGACTTCGCCCCTGGCCCCCATCCGTACATTACCTAACTTTGAAAGCCAATGTAAAAGGCCACTAAAGTACATTGCACAGTACTTGTTCCTGTTGTTTAACACTACTCTATCTGGTCAAGCAAAGCTATAAACCACAGCCAAGTAATTACCTTGGTCAAGCAGACCCATCAACCACTGCAGGGCCATACCTTGCAGTGATATGAAAAAACCATGAGAAAACTGGCTACACAAGAAAAATGCAATGGACACACAAACCTATCTATCCATCTATTGCCAGACACCTCAATCCCGTAAGGGGTGGCCACAAATGAATCGCCTCTATGTGCTCTGTCCCCCGCCATTTCACTGCCCTGCTCCCAGGTCACACCCCCCTCTCTCATATATCTCTCCATTCCATTCCTCCACCTCATTCTTGGCCTCCCCTTCCCTCGCCCCCCTTCTACCTCACTCACATACACTTTCCTCATCAGTCTCTCGCTCTCCATCCTCTCCACATAGCCAAACCACCTCAATGTGTTTCTCCTAACGTTTCCTATCACATCCACATCCACACCACAATGCTCCTTCACTTCCTCAGTCATCAGTCTGCTTCTCCATGTGACTCCACATACCCTTTAAAATACCCTATTTTCACTGCTTTCACTCTTGACTTGCGTCCCTCCAACAAGGTCCAAGGTTCACTTCCATACGTTACAGTAGGTATCACAATACTGTCTTGCTGTAACTTTTTCGCTTCCATGCTCACTTCCCTGTTTCTTATCACTGCTTTCAATGAACCACCAACCATAGTGGTAAAACAGAATAAAATCATGGTAAAATAGGATCAAATCACAGTACAGTAGTGTAAGCTAAAATAAAATCAATGTACAGTAGACACTCACGATTCCTCGCTGGGCACTTTGCTGAATAACCTGCTAGCTCCTTGACTCTGACTGTTATACCGTTGCTGGCAAAGCTGTTGCATGGCACAGTACATCCCATGAGGTCCAGTGGCATAGTCAGAAGAGCTCAGTTGGAGCAGAGTCAAGGAGGATCTCCTGCAGTCGGCTCAGAGAAGTGACTGTGGGATGTGGACTGCCTACTTCTGGTGACTCTGAAGACAGCCACAAACTCACATCCAGGGGAGACACAACAGCCGATGACATGCTATATTGAGGTCACATTGTTGAAGGCGTGGTTTGACGCTGTAATGGTGGCAGAAAAGAGGTGGACTGGGCGGGGGTCAGAGGCCACACAGAACGCAGATGATCACTCTTCACCTTGTGGAGGATCTGCCACACAGAATGCAGATCCTCCACAAGGTGAAGAGTGATCATCTCTCTGTCACGGTCTGGGTGCTTGCTCAGCATACTCAAGCACCTGCTCGTGGTGTGCCTGGAATGTGCTCAGGCAGAAGATGGCTGGAGTACTGCAATTCTCCAGGTCTTCTGCATCATCCTCTTTGGTCTCTTCTGGCCAGGCAGCAGCAAAAGATGTGGTGATCTCGATGTCAGACATAATCTGAAAGCCGAGATAATCCCCAGCCTTGTCTAACCACTCCCTCACATCATCGACATCCACAGCCTCGCCTGCATTATGAAGGTGAAAGAGGAAATCGTCTACGTCAAAACCCAGAAAGTCATGTCTACTCTCTTGTCCCTGAAAAAGATGAGACCAACCACTTTCGAGGGTTTTCACAGAGACCTTCTTCCATGCACTTGCCCAGTTGTACACTGCAGACTTGAGGTTGTAGTGTAGGTTTTCCAGTGTCCTCTGCCTTTGTGTATTCAGCCTGACTTTGCTCGTCCTCGTCCTTGAGAACAACCATTACCTCGTCCAGGAACCTCTCTCAGTACAGCCTCTTCTTGGCCACGATAACACCCTGGTCCACTGGTTAAATCAGGACAGTGGTGTTAGGTGGCAAAAACATGCACCTAATGTGACCGACATCTGCAACCAATTCCTTCTCGGAGGGATGCACAGGGGCATTTTCACGAGGGATTCCAAGTTCCTGTGTTTGATAGTGGATGACCTCCTTGACAAAATGCCTGTGGAACCAATCTGTGAAGATCTTTGAGGTAAACCAGGCCTTTACAGAATGGTACCACACAACAGGAAGGACATTCATTAGCTTATGAAGGTAACGGGGCTGTTTTGTTCAACCAACAATAATGGGCTTCAGCCAGTGTGTCCCATTAGCATTAGCATAGCACAAAGCCAATACCTGTTGCATGGACAACTTGTGGCCAGGCACATGTTTCTCCAATTTTGTCAGCATTATAGACTTGACTGAGAGCAAGGCCCTCTTTCTCAATCAAGCCTAACAAATTCTGGCGAAATTCCTTCACTCCCTCCTCACTTGCATCCAAAGCTTCGCCATGGGTCTTACATTTGTAAGACCATGCTGAAGCTTGAACCTGAACAACCAACCTTTGGATGCCTTGAAGTCTGGGATGTTGTGAAGGTGGGCGAACTTCTCGGCAGCAGCCTTCAACTTGGTGCCTCACACTAGTGCACCTGCAACCCCTTGTTGGCAGTTCCAGATCATTGTCGAAAGGTCTACTTCAACATGCTGGGGCAAGCTCATAGCCTTCCGTTTGGTATTGCATCTGTTCTTCTTGTCAAAATCTACCACGTACTGGGTGAGTTTTTCATGGGCTTTCCTGATGTCATGTAGGGTTGAGCTGGCCATGTTGCTCTCCTTTAAGATTTGGGAAGTGGACCACCCCACATCAGTTTTACTCAGGATCTCCTGCTTCTTCTCCAAAGTTAGCACTACCTTCTTCCTTTTCCATGGTGGGGGGGCAATCATCACACACCCTAGGATAATGCATGCAAGGAATAGCAAGGCCTGAAGCAGGTAGGGAACCACCACAAAAGCCACCACATGCACTGCCATAGCAACAAACTACCCAGCCAGACGTGGTGACACCACTGGGCTGTTTACTGCCCGTCCAGGCAGAAATTTTCGCACGACCATAATTTCAACTTAGATGCATTTTGTCCGGATATTATGGAAAAATGTACGAATAATGGTTTCGAAAAGCCAGATCACAATGTCTGGTTAATGGTCATCTGGATAATAGTGGGATTGTTGTACACACAATCCACCCAAATCTCTCTCTCCTGTAGCACATCAATCACCTTTGAGCAGAAGAATAACTAATTAGAGACAAACAACCTTCCATTTCTGAATCCAAATTGGCTTTCTGCCAAAATATCCATCTCCTCCAGATATTTTATTCACCTCTTTTTCAAGATTCTCTTGCACACTTTTGCAACCATTCTGGTCAGGGACACTAGTCTATAATTCAGGGGCTCTTCCTTATTCCCTCCCTTGTAAATTGGTGGCACATTGGCCCTCTTTCATTCCCAAAGCACTTTCCCTTCTTCCAGAGAACACACAATTAAACTAAGAATCTTATCTGCCAGTTGTTCTCAGCTTTCCTTTAGTATCCAGTTAGAGATCCCATCAGGCCCTGGGGCTTTCCTTACATCTTGAGTATCCAGTAATTTCTACACTTCCTGCACTTCCACTTTTAGATCTTTTAACACTAAATTTCAAGTCACTCCCTCCCCCTCCACAAAATCACTTTCCTTGGCGAAAACCAATTGGATAATTTTGTTCACTATTTCAGCTTACATTACTGCATCTTTATAGACCTTTCCTTCTATTTTCAGCCTATTGATTCCTTCCTTGTGTTTCAATATGCCATTGACAAACTTGTAAAGCAATTTAGCTTCTTCCTTACTTTTGTCAATTATACCTCTTTCAAAGTTTCTTTCTTCCTCTCTACAGATTCTTGTATACTTTATTAATTTCTAGTTCTTTTGTATTCTTCCTTTGTTCTATTGTTGCCTCTCTTTCTCCATTTGTTCCATGCCACATCCCTTCCTTTTTTTGTGATCATACACCTGTTGAACGAGTCCTTTTTCCAGTTCTCTCTCCCACTTATTCTTGACACATTTTTCCACACCCGAGTTGTAGATGTCTAGAAAGATATGCCACTTTTGCATCTCTCGATTCTCTGAATTCTTTCCAATCCGCTTCTACAAAAAATTTCCTCATTCCTGTAAAGTTTTCTTTCCCAGAGTTGTATCTCCCATGCATATATAGCTCATCTCTAGGTGCCAAGTTCTCTTCTATCATTTGGAAGTCAATCACTACATGGTCACTTTTTCCTATAGGACATAGATATTTCAGATTCAGCTATGTCTGGATCTTTGGTTAGCAGTAAATCTAGCCATGCTTGTGTGTCATCACCATTAAATCTTGTCTCTTCTTTGCCTCACTGGGTCATTACATTACTCATTTCTGTATTCGATATTATATTGCCCCACAAATCTTCACTACCTGCTGAGTCCCACTCCTCCCATTTCACCTCTATATAATTAGAGTCGTCCATCAGGATTATATTGTTGCTTTTCTCAATCACTTTCTGTAGGTGTCTAACCATCTCTGACAAGTGACATCTGGTATTCCACCTCATTCCATGCCCTTGCATTAGGGGGGATATAGGCTACCGCGATGTCTCTCCTGCTTTCCCCTCTGGTTTATAGTTTCATATTTATCAGTTGGCCCTACCTTCTCCCAGTTCTACATTATCCACATTTATGCAGTTCTTCACTGCTGGCATCACTCCTCCTCCTGTTTTTTCTTTTCTGTCTCTTCTCCATAGTTTGTATTTACCATCTCCCACTTGGATATCAATATCCTCTCTTACCTTGGTCTCTACAAAGCACATTATATCTGGCTCATTTTCCCTCAAGAAATTGTTGATTTCTAGCCTTGCCGTAAAAAAGCCAACTATATTAGCATATGCCACTTCTAATCTTTTTACGTTTTTTTTTTATTGTCCTTCTCCCTTCTTCTCTCCATCATTGCCATTTCCTTAAATTCTGGTCCATAACTCCAATAAAAGTCTGTCTTCTCTTCTTCCATTCTCTGGTCATTTTTTTCCTTAACTTTCTTGACTAGCTCCTATATTTTAGCTCTTCTTCCTCACTTGCATCTCTCCTTATCTAAACATTCTTGAACCCTTCCTTGTCAGCTAGTTTCCATGTCATATTAATGATCTCGTTTACTGTGACTTGTGAACCAAACTTAACATTGTGTATGTATGTGCAGCATATATGACATTTAAGCCCATCTCAATTTAGGTACAGTACAATGAAAATTTTAGGAGATGTTAAACACAGAGAATGAAAGTAATGAGAGTATAAGTGGCTGGGAGAAGGAGGGAGGTGAGAAGGGGGGAAGACATCAGTTGGATGGAAGTAAATGAAGCAATGAAGAAAGTCAAAATAGGGAAAGCCCCATGAATTGATGGCGTGTGTGGTGAAATGCTGAAGCATGGGAGAGAGATAGTAGTAGAATGAATATGAAAGTTGTGCAGATTGGCCTGGGAGGAAGGTAGAGTCCTGGAGGATTGGAAGTCAGGTATAATTATTCCCCTGTACAAAGGAAAAGGGGAAAAAGAAGTGTGTGATAATCATAAGGTCATTTGTCTTCTTAGGATAATAAGAAAAGTATATGGTAGTAAACTTACTGACAAAGTTTGAGAAATAACAGAGGACTTAGTCTGAGAAGAACAGGAAGGTTTTCGGAAGGGAAGAGGTTGTGTAGATCAGATATTCATCCTTAGGTATAAGTGGAAACATTTCTAGAGAAGGGAAAGAAGTTGTATGCAGCCTGCATGGATTTGGAGAGAGCAAATGACAAAGCGGATAGACAAGGAATGTGGAAAATATTACTAATATATGAGGTAAATGGGAAGTTGCTGAGTGCTGTGAAGAGTATGTATGAGGGTGCTAATGCTTCAGTGTGTGTGGATAGTGAACTGAGTGAGTTTTTCTAGCTCAGTGTTAGATTGAAACAGGGACGTGTCATGTCCCTATGTTTGTTCAGTCTGCAAATGGATGGTGTTATAAAAGAGGTATAAGTAGGGCAGTGGATGTTGGAGTGGCTCTGATGAGAGAGGGCAGCATTTGGAAACTTCCTGTACTGTTGTTTGCAGATGATATTGTGTTGTTAAGTGAAGATGAAGGGGAACTGCAAGGCCTAGTAACTGAGTTTGGGATAGTGTGTAAGAAACAGAATGTAAAGGTGAATGTTGGGAAGTGTAAAGCTATGGTCTTCAAGAGAAATGAAGTCACTAAACGTACAGTGAGGTGGATGATGAGGAAATGGAAAATGCGAGTGCATTTAAGTACTTGGGTAATGTGATGAATGAGAATGGGAGTTTGGAGGATGAGGTGCTTGAAAGGGTGTAACAAGGAAGAAAGGTTGTTGGTTCTTTTAAAGCTGTGATAAAAAATAGGGAAGTGAGCACGGAAGTAAAAAAGTTGCTGTATGATAGTATTGTGATACCAACTCTACTGTAATGTACTGAAATGAACCTTGAACCTTGGAAGGACATAAGTCGAGACTGAGAGCAGCAGAAATGAGTTATCTGACAAGAGCATGTGGAGTTATATGGAGAGACAGACTGTCAAATGAGGAAGTGAAGGAGCATTGTGGTGTGGATGTGGATGTGATAGACAGTGTTAGGAGAAATACACTGATTTGGTCTGACCATGTGCAAAGGATGGAGAGATAGAGTCTAATGAGGAGAGTGTATGTGATTGAGGTGGAGGGTGGGAGAGGGAGGGGGAGGCTGGGGATGAGATGGAGGGATAGAGTGGAGAGGTATGTGAGAGAGGGGGTGTATGAGCTGGGAGGAGGGCAATGAAATGGTGGGGGACAGGGCGACAAGGAGGCGATTTGTTTGTGACCATCCCTTATGGGATTGAGATGTCTGGCAATAGATAGACAGAAAATGATCCATCAATTTGTGCAGCTAGTGTACTCTCCAAAATCTTGTGTGCAAAGAGAACCTGTGCAAAAAGAGAAAATAGAAAACTTTCGCTAAAGCCCCTGTTTTCGCCCACAAGAATACAGTATTTCATTTTGTGTCTTGGTACATGAATGATACAGAGTACAGGAAAAACCAGTTACGTGATGGAGTTGTGTTTCTCAATACCAAACTGTGAACCAAAATATTGTGAAGTGTGATGGTGATAACTGTTTCTGGAAACCCAATTGTAAACTGAAGAAGTGGTGCCAGGCACAGCAAACCTCACTGACAGCAGTTATTTTATTGCTGTTAAATACTGAATCAGTTCTGACATTCAGTGACAGTACACAAATCTTCCTTAGCCTTTATCATTCTTTTTCTGTGCCTGCCCTCCTCCCTTCCTATTTCTCCCATCTTTCCTGTCACTTCTTGCTTTTCTTTCCATTACAAGTGGCTTTACATTGAGTGACAAGCCAAATGGTTTCCTGTATGCCAAGAAACCATTTACAGTGCTGGGTGGTAACCATATAACCAAACCATATGTGCTCCCTACATGTCAACAAGTGGGTTGGTGGAGGGTTAGTGCCCCTCCCTGTAAAACAAATAACTCAGAGTCAAATGGCCACCCCTTACGGGATTATGGCGTCTGGCAATAGATAGATAGACACAATTAAAGTCTAAGGTAATGGTGCAAATGTTTTCAAGTTACAGCCTCTGAAAAGCTATGATCTTTTATCTGACCTTCCAAGGTCATCCAAAGTCTAAGGGCATGCTGCCAAATGAAAGCCCATGTGAGACTTCCTGTATCTTGATAATAGTAAATATCTTTATCTTTAACGAGTTTCGAGCTATAGCCCCCTGAATATCTGAGACCTTGAGTTTGACCTTGCAAAGTCACTTATGGTCAAAAGTCTTAGTACCAGTTAAAAACCCATATAGGACCTCCTATATGTTGATAGTAGTAATTATCTATCTTCCACCAGTCTCAAGTTATAGTCCACTGAGTATCTGTGACTCTGAGTTCGACCTTTCAGCATCACTCAAGGTAAAAGGTCTTGGTGCCAAATGGAACCCCATATTACAAGTTCCTGTATGTTCATAATAGTAAATCTCTCTATCTTCAACTGCGTTCAAGTTATAGCCACTTGAAAATCCATGATCTTAATTTTGACCTTTCACTCTCACTGAAGCACCTCCAAAATTTAATCACTTTCTTTTGAGACCAGTGCCCACATATCCTGAAAGTTGTAATTTCATTCAGCTATTTTTCCATAATGTTGCTAACAAACAAACATACAAACAAACAAACAAATTACCAAAAGCAATACCTCGCTGGACTCCGTCCAGGCGAGGTGAATATTACAAACCAGGAGGGTTATACTGTGGGTTTAATGGGTTCAATGATATTTAGGTCAGAAGGTCAGCCAGGGTTACTGAAATTTGTTCATACTCTACTTGGCCATACCTTTATCCAAAAGCAGTTCACAGCCACCAAAGCACCACATCACTGTCACAGAAATCATACAATATCATACCATATAATATAGTTATACAACATCAGAGCAGTTATTGGTGTGTAATACGTCATTCAGGGGATGGTAGACGTGTTCAGGTGTCGATTGCCAGTCACCCCTTTAACTTCTGCCACAATCATTACTTGGACCAGGAAAAGTGGCAGCCATTTTGGACACATGTGGAAGGGTCTATAATCCTGGCTCAGAACTACAAGATGCTGAAGGACATGAAGAAGGGTCCTGTGCTGGTGATGATGGCATTGTTGAGGCTGTGGACACTGACTCTGGTGATGGAATGACAGTGATGCCAGAGGTGGAAGGTTATGGTGAAAGTGGGTGTCCCTCCAACTCCTCTGCAGGCAAAGTTAACTCTGATTGTGGTGTAATGCAGCTAGTGATGGATGCCTGCTTTGCCTTCTTCTTCCTCTAATACAGCTCACAGTACCAACATATTGGTTTACTGACATCACATTTCACCATTCTGCTCTTTGACATGTGTGGGTTTTGCTCTGCCAAGAACTCCATGGTTGTGTCAGTATTTGTGAGCACTTTTGTATGGACACTGACTGTCAAGGTGGGCTTGGGATGTGACTTCTTCATCTTCTCCACTGCCTCCATCTCTATCTGTTGCTGCTTAAAGTTGATAAGTTGTTTTTGCTGAGTGTCTTTGAATGGCTATCCAGGAGCTCTTGAATGTCAGTGTGGTCAAACTCATCAAAACCAGCATCCTTGGAGAGCTTGAAATGTTTTGATGAATACCGTTAACGATGAGCTCAGTCAACTGCGTGCACACTCAGACCCCACTTTCTGTCCAACATTGTTCATTGTCTCCTTTTTCACATCCTTCCATGCAGGTGCAATGTTGTCCACAGCCTTCTTGATGTTGTAGGTGCACAAAACTTTTTTCATGGTTTTTTGTTCATCATTGACTGCTGTCATCATTTCTGTCATGTTTATGCCTTAAAGATGGTAACACTCTGATCCATGGGTTGAATGAGCAATGTGGTGCTGGGCAGGAGAATATATATATCTCAGTATTGTTGGTCCAATCATCCATGATAGATGGTAATCTTTCAGACTGACGCCAACATCAAAGGCATTCTGTACTGAACTTAATTTTCTCTCCACCATAAGGATCATTGTACCAGGATGAGCAACTCATATTCTCAAAAAGGGTGTTAAAAATTAAAGACTATTACACTGGATCAGAAAATTCATAACCAGGACGTCATATAACAGGTCATTCCTGGTCAGTGCAATTGAAGACTTATTAATCAAATAAGTGGTATTTTTTGCTAACTTCAACAGCCATTAATGTGCCGAGAACATTGCAGACAGTTCTTATTAGCACTGAATGGTGTAGTGTTCTTGATTTTCATGATGCTGGCAACTTTCCATGTCTTTATTAGCATTGAGAAAATTAGGAGGAATACACTGAGGTGGTTTGGACATGTGGAGAGAATGGAGAATGAAAGACTGACTAAGAGGGTGTATGCAGGTGAAGTGGAGGGAGGGAGAGGGAGGGGGAAACCGAGGATGAGGTGGAGGGATGGAATCGAGAGGTATATGAGGGAAGGGGGAGTGAGTTGGGGGGAGGGCAGTCAAATGGTGGGTAACAGAGCAACTTGGAGGTGTTTTGTCTGCGGCCACACTTTGCAGGATTAGGGCGTCGGGCTATAGATAGATAGATAGATAGATTATTATCATTGAATGGTGCAGTGTTCTTGATTTGCATGATATTGGCAACTTTCCATACATTACCATATATTTCTTATGTCCAATTGTCATTAATGTGCCCAGAACTTTGCAGACAGTCTTCATTAGCATTGAATGGTGCAGTGTTCTTTATTTTCACAATATTGGCAACTTTCCGTACATTTCCATATATTTCTTATGCCACACAAAAACTATGCAGAGGCCTGTCTGAGTATTTACTTTTTATACCACACAAACTGAATTCATGTGCATGAGATCCACCCTTTGCGGGATTAGGCGTCGGGCTATAGATAGATAGATAGACTATGTTCAGTAGTGGGTCTGACCTGTGTGGGGTGTATGTCCTGTGTGAATGGCATATAGGTGTACATATGCATAGAGTATTTAGTGTGAAGAGTGCCTTTACAGTGTGTGTGGTCTATCTGAATCACAGGAAGTATATTGCATTACAGATATTCTTCTCTCAACAATGTCCCTCTTGATGATATTACAGTTTAACATTTCCAATTTTCAGACAACCTCTTCTGGCTGACAGTACTCAATTTCATTTTAATGATGCCTCTAAGAGGCAAAAATATGACAAGTGATATCTTATTTTGTACCTGTAAGATGAAAATAAATGAGTGATACTTGCATGAAGTACCATAGCAGCAATACTGGGAGTAAATATGAGTGCAGGTTGACCTGGTAAGAGTTTACTGTCACATTGCTAGAAGCATACAGTATTACCTGATGTGTATCTTTTCACTGTTTTATTAGTGATACTCATCTATTGTACATTGGTACTGCATACAGTAGCAGTATCTGGGGTTTCAGGCAATAATCAATTCAACTTAGTTAGGTTTTGGACTTTGGTTAGAGAACAGTTTCCCCAACAGGATCAACTTTGGAATCTCTGGCAGCATATTCTTTTTGAACCCATTTTATAATGTCTTCAGTTAATGTTAAATCACCAAATGTTATGGTTTTGGGCCATGCAACCCCATTGCTAAGCAAGAGATACCTGGAATTTGAAGTGCATGTGTAAGTCAAATACTGAAATATATGAGATGTATGAGCATGCACTAGACTGCCTTACCCAAGAGTGATGTTTGAGTGTGATTTAGTACCGATATGTCTGTGGTGGCCTGAGAAACAAACATTTTTTTTTTTTAATTTCCTTCCCTCACCTTATTAAGAACCAACTTTTCTGTGCAAAGATACTTCAAGGACAATTTTTTAGTATTAATGTAGTGAAATAGTATTAAAATCTTATTACAGAATATCTAAGCTTAGTAATGTATAAAGAAAACTTTTCTGTAAAGAGTATTATTTAAAATATATGAAAAAATAGAGCAAAACAAAAGGAAGAGAATGCTAAAGATGATTTTTAAAAATCTCTGAAAGGAGATGGTTACAATGTTGTTCTTTGTATGGATTGTTTGTATTCATGTATCTCTTCATTATGTCACATTTACAAAATCCTGTGATAAAACAACCTAAATAAAATTGCGGTGCTTCCCCTTCGTAACATGTAAGACCTCAAAGATGGACAGTTTCTAGTCTGCAGATGTATTATACACTATACAGTACACTCAAACCTCAGTTAATATGGTAAAAATAGCTCAAACATGAACCACGGTATTCAAAACTGCATTACTCAGATGATATGCTTACATGTTTACATGCGTGGCTTAGTCTAGACACATTTCAAAAGTCCCTCTATTACCCCATCTGCCCACCCTACCCCTCATCTCTTTTACCCCATCTGCCCACACTACCCCACATAAATAACCTTGACTGACACCCGCCATTATGTAATCACAATAACAACATAACATATGACAATTAAAGAACATTAACATTGACATAACAGTAACCAAAGTTATGCTGCGTACTGGTATGATGATGTTGTGTATCTCCCCGGCACTCTCCCCAACTCCCCCACCACCAAAGTTGATGTCACTGTTGAAGTGCTGCTGCTCCTGCACTCCGAACTGTGTCATCCAAGTTGAATCCCTCTAAATCCAGAGGTGAGACAATAGAACTGACCTCGATATCTTGTGCAGAGATATTGCTAAGGTCTGAGTCACTGGAGGTGGAAAGTTCTTGCTGTTGTGCAAATGCCTGCTGCCTGACTTGAAGAAAGTGAGTTGCTGTTGATGGGCATTGACCCTGGCATTAGACGTGGCCATGTATGCCCTAACTTCACTCTGAATGATGGCCACACTATGGTCTGCTTATTCCTGAGTAGCCAATCACAGTGAGCTGTGTGCATGACATCACTGCGTGGGAATGAACCACATAACTTTGAAACAAGCCCCATGTTACTTTAGCTTTATAACAAAGTAGGTGATTGTGTAACCTCAAAATCGCAGCTCTCAATGCCATGTTAAACAAGGCTTGAGTGTACTTTCATTTTAACAGAAGGCATACACTGTACTCTAAACCTGAATCCATGATTTATTAATGCCATAGTTTGCTTTGCAAGTCTATTCAGAACATGAATATAGTACGTAGTCAGGGAGGAGGAAAGTTTGTAAAGTTTGATGAAATGATAATGATGCGTATATTACTGTACCGTACTGTATATTAAAGGAATTTTGCTTTTTTCTATTCTCAAGACTAAAATTTGGCTATATATATATTCATATTTCAGTCTCAAGCCAGCATGAGGTTCAATACAGTATACATGTAGTTTCACCTACACACACACACACACACACACACACACACACACACATTAACCTCATAAGAGACTAATGTGGAAACTAGAATATATAGGAGGACTAAAGGGGAAACTTCTGGAATGGATGAGAGACTTTTTGAGAGACAGACAAATGAGGACAGTAATAAAGGAAAAGATGTCTGGATGGAGGGAAGTAACAAGTGGAGTCCCTCAAGGCTCAGTGTTGGCGCCAGTAATGTTCCTGATTTACGTAAATGATATGGTAGATGGAGTGAACAGTTATGCGAGTCTGTTTGCTGATGATGTAAAGATCTTGAGGAAGATAGAGGTTGAGGAGGATTGTAAAATACTGCAGGAGGATTTGGATAGGATACACAATTGGAGCCGGACGTGGGAAATGAAATTTAATGTAAAGAAATGTAAAATATTGGAAATGGGTAAAAGTACCAGGAGACCATCACTGAATTATTTTTTGGGTAATGAATTAATCACAAAAAGGAGAGAAGAGAAAGATTTGGGAGTGCTGGTCCAAGATAGTTTGTCACCAGAAAAGCACATTAACAAGATAGTTGGAGAGACTTATAAGCTCTTGACTAACATAAGAGTAGCATTTCATTATATGGATGAGGAAATGATGAAAAAATTGATAGTGGCCATGATCCGCCCCAGGTTAGAATATGCAGCGGTAGTGTGGTCCCCACACAAAAAGAAAGATATAAACAAGATTGAGAGAATACAAAGAACAGCAACCAAGATGGTCCCCAGTCTGACAGACCTGTCATACAGAGAGAGGCTGGAAAAACTGGATTTGCCTTCGTTAGAGGAAAGGAGAAAGAGGGGAGACATGATTGCGGTGTTCAGGACCATGGTGGGAGTAGATAAAATTGACAAAGAAGATCTGTTTGTATGGGATAAGAGAGCAACAAGAGGACATGGAAAGAAATTGAAAAAGTCAAGCTGCTTGAAGGATATCAAGAAATATAGCTTTCCTTACAGAAGTATAGACTTATGGAATAGCCTGGACAAAGAGATCGTCCAGTCTAAAAACTTAAACGAGTTTAAAGTTAAATTCGACTTATTGGGAAACAGCGATGGAAACCCACGAGCATAGTACATTCCGTGTATATCACAATTAGGTATATTCTTAAATATTTGAAACGACTTAGACAAAGAGGTGGTGCATGAGAAAAACATTCATGTGTGTAAAGGTAGACTTGATAAATGTGGATATGGAGACAGGACAACACGAGCATTGCTCAATTCCTGTATACTACAAATAGGTAAATACACACAGGGAATCATCGGATGTAGACGTCCGGCACCGGTGCTCCATACCAGACCAACACGGTCAGTGGCAATACCTAAATTAGTATCTTTGAATGAGTCAAGCTCTGTACCAGGTTAGACTAAATGATTTTTCATTATTAAAAGGTAAAGAAATAATAAGTTTAAATAAGACTGGTTCAAACAACAAAGAACCACGATGCGTTGAGTCAGCTGGGTTTGTTTATACTACAGCAACACGGGGAAAGTGTAAGTACATACTGTACTCTGTTCATTTAGTATTACAAAATGGATACATACTTCAGTAAAACAAATTTGGAAAAGAAAAGGGATAAAAGTAAAAAGCAAAATGATGATTTCTACCAAGAACTGGTTGAAGTGGAGACTCTCAATAGACTGGTTGAACGTGTACACAAACTAGAAATGGCTTTCAAAAATGAAATTGATGAAATAAAGAAGCAAATGCACTTGCAAAAGGAAGAGATAGAAAAACTGGGAAGGGAGGCCAATAAGAAAGACACAACCATCAGTGAACTAACAGTGGAATTGAGTACGCTTAGGAAGAAAGTGAGTGAAATGGGAAGTACAGTAGTCAATCACGAGAGTGTTATGGAAGAGTTAAAAAATGACAGAGACAATTAGACAAGCAAGCAGTCTTATGGACCAGAGCAGTGATATTGAGGAGAAGATAACACAGGTGAATGAAGCTGTGCAAAGCTACAAAAATGATGTAGAAACCACATATGCTGAAATGGTGAAAGTAAAGAAAGACTTAGAAACAAGGGTGGAGGAAAAAAGCATTAAAAAGGAAGTGAAAAGAATAATCCAAAACAATCCAAAGTTAGTCAGAGATTCAGTAGAAATAAATAAATCAATAGTAATCACTGGTATAGAAGAGGAAGAAATTAAAAACAAAATCACTAGAGACAAAAAGGAGATGACAAATGTAATGAGCTTACTGAAAGAAGTATCAGAGGAAATCTGTAGTAAAGACATAGAGGAACACAAAAGGTTAGGGAAATACGAGAAAAGCAAGACAAGACCTCTAAAGGTGACTTTCCAGAGTGTAAACACTGTGGAAGAGATACTAAAAAATGCAAAGAATCTTATGGAAAAAGAGAAGTTCAAAAATGCATGGATAGAAAGATGCCTAACAAAAGAGGAACTGGAATTACTGAAAGAGAAAAGGGAGGAAGCAAAAACAAAAAATGAGGGAAGATCGGAAGAGGAGAAGAAGAATTTTTTTTACAAAGTAATAGGATTGCAGGTACGAAAGTGGTACACAAACAGGATGGAAGAAAAAGGAGGAAGTTAGTAGAACCATGTCATGACAAGTATATAAACAAGATGATAAAGTTGATGTACTCAAATGTGGATGGAATGGTATCTAAATTGCTAGAGATGAATGATTATGTCAGAGAAAATGAACCACAAATAATATGCCTAACTGAGACAAAATTAACACCAAGGATATCCAATGACATACTAAACTTAGAGGAATACAATATATGGAGAAGAGACAGAAATTTAAAAAAAGGAGGAGGAATTATAATATTAACTAAGAAAAATCTAAAAGTCAAGGAAATAAACCTAGATATACCATCAGAAGTAGAACTGATTGCAGTAGAGATCGACACATCTGAAGGTAAAGTAATTGTAGCCAATTTGTACATGCCACCCAGATCAAACACATGGGAAAGAGACGAATATGAGGACCTGGCAGAGAGTACAATTCAGAGTGTAAGATCCTTGCTACATAAAATGGAAGAAAAATCGGAAAGAATTATACTAACTGGGGACTTCAATACAAATATAAATTGGAATACTCTAGATATAAATAGCCAAGAAAGCTGTTGGGACCAAAAGCTCCTGGATCTTGTACAAGAGTTTTTCTTAATGCAACATGTGAGGGAAACCACTAGAAAAAGAGGACTTGATGTACCTTCAGTGCTAGATCTAATATTTACTAGGCAAGAAAATGACATTGACAGTTTAATATATCACCCTCCACTCGGCAAAAGCGATCATGCAGTACTAAATTATAACTTCAGGATAGCATATGACATAGTAAACAGCAATGACAGTTACAAAAAGAGCCTAAACTATAAAAAGGGAAATTATCAAGACCTAAAGAAGTATTTCTTAGAAGTTGATTGGGAAAATGAGCTTAGAGGACAAGATTTAAATGCTGTATATAAAAATTTTTGTGAATTTTATGAAATAGGAGTCCAGAAGTACATCCCACAGCACAAAGAAGCAGATAAGAAAATACAGAAATGGTTCAATACAGAATGTAAAAAATCAAAAGAAAGAAGAGATTTGTTGTGGAATAGATACAGAAGACACAATAGTGAAAGGGCGTATAATTATTACAAACAGGCAATAAACGACTATACAAGAATAAGGAGGGAAGCCCAAAAACAGTTTGAGGAGGATATAATAAATAAAAGTAGTGATCAACCAAAGCTGTTTTACAGCTATATCAGAAGCAAAACCAAAGTAAAAGATAATTATAATACAATCCATTACGGACGAGGGAATCACTTATACACAAGAGAAAGATATTTGTGAAGCACTAAATAAGAATTTCCAATTAGTTTTTACAGAAGAAAAAAATTTTGAGAGGGACTATGTGGAACACGCATGTCCACACATACTACCATATATACAAATAGCAGAAAAAGTAATACAGGAGGAGTTAAGCAGATTAGACAGAGGAAAAGCAAGTGGTCCTGATGAAATTTCATGTTGGGTGTTACGAGAATGTGCAAAGGAGTTAAGTAAACCATTATTTTTAATTTTCAAGAAATCCTTGAGTCAAGGTAAACTACCAGATATTTGGAAAAAAGCAAATATAGTCCCCTTATTCAAGAAAGGAAATAGACAAACTCCTCTCAACTACCGACCAGTATCACTGACCAGTGTTGTAAGCAAGGTATTAGAAAAACTTATAAGAAAAGCTTGGGTAAATCATCTAGAAGAACACAGTATGATAACAGAAAGACAGTTTGGTTTCAGAAAAGGAAAATCATGTGTTACTAATCTGTTGAGCTACTATGACAGAGTAACAAACACAATACAGGAAAGGGAAGGATGGGTGGACAGTATCTATTTAGATTTCAAGAAAGCTTTTGACACAGTACCACACCAAAGACTTTTATGGAAACTGTACCATCAAGGAGGAATTCGAGGCAAACTGTTTTGTTGAATGCAAGACTTTCTCATAAAAAGAGAAATGAGGACAGTACTAAGAGGAAACTACTCATCATGGAAAGAAGTGACTAGTGGAGTACCACAGGATTCAGTGCTGGCACCAATCATGTTTTTAGTGTACATAAATGATATAAACAGTAACACTGGAAATGAGAGCTATCTGAATATGTTTGCATATGATGCAAAAATACAAAGGAGAATTACTAGCACAGACTCTTGTAGGGAGCTACAAGAAGAATTAAATAAACTTCATGAATGGAGTAGTACATGGCAAATGGAATTCAATGTGGACAAGTGTCATGTAATCAAGTTTGGTAAAAGTGGAAAAAGACCTGATTGGGATTATAAGTTAGGAAATAAAACCGTAAACACATCAGAAAGAGAGAAAGACCTAGGTGTGATTATCAATAACAGACTATCTCCGGCTGACCACATCAGCGAGAAGGTACGGAACATGTATACACTGCTTGCAAATATGAGAATAGCATTCACATACATAAATGAAGACATGCTAAGAAGGATAATAACATCATTCATTAGACCAACCCTGGAATATGCATCAGTAGTCTGGAGTCCTCATCTCAAAAAGCATATAGACAAGATTGAAAAAGTTCAAAGGGCCGCTACAAGATGGATACCAAGCTTAAGGGACCTAAGCTACGAAGAAAGACTAAATAAACTGAATCTACCAACACTACTGGAGAGAAGGAAAAGAGGTGACATGATAATGCTATATAAGTGCATATGAGGAAAGGAGAAAATAGACATAAATGATTACTTAACATATGGAGAAGCATCAGCAAGAGGACACTGCAAAAAACTGCATAAGAAGAGAGGTGATAAAGACGTAAGGAAATTCAGTTTCCCAAACAGAGCAATTGATCACTGGAATGCACTACCGAATGAAATAGTGTGTGCCAAAACAATTCACAAATTTAAGGATATGTACGATAAATATGGTTTAAGACACGGGACAGTACGAGCTTGACTCATTCCTGTAAAGATACAATTAGGTAAGAACAATTAGGTACAATTAGGTAAGAACACACACACACACACACACACACACACACACACACACACACACACACACACACACCCTGCTTGCTGGCTCAGTGGTAACGTTCTTGCCTGCTGTCTGGTAGACGGGAGTTTGCGCTTCACTTAAGTTGCGAGAAGATTCGCTGATGAAGCGGTTGGTTACTGTCCCCTTTGAGCAAGAGGATGGGTGTGTGTGTGTGTGTGTGTGTGAAAGTCAGAAGCCTTACCCTTAGATTGGACTAAATGAGCTCTCAGCTCTCTTCTGGGAGAGTAAAAGCTGACAATCACGCCCCATCACGTGATACTGACTGACCTGGTGAATTACACACAATGGTGGATGGAGTGAATAGTTATGCAAGTATGTTTGCAGATGATGCAAAGATCATGAGGAGAGTAGAAGTTGAAGACCACTGTAAAATGCTACAGGAAGAGCTGGACAGGATTTATGATTGGAGCTGGGTATGGGAAATGAAATTCAGTGCAAAAAAATGCAAAATATTGGAAATGGGTAAAAGTGCAAAGAGGCCATCACTGAATTCCTCAATGGGAAAGGAACCAATCACAAAAACAAGAGAAGAGAAGGACCTGGGAGTATTGGTCCAGGATAATGTGTCACTCAAAAAACACATTAAAATGATTGTCAGAGGGACATACTGTATAAACTCTTGACAAACATAAGAGTGGTATTTGGATACATGGATGAGATGATGAAAAAATTGATAGTGGCTCTGATCCACCCAGGTTAGAACATGTGGCAGTGGTGTGGTCCCCACATAAAAAGAATGATACAAACAAGATAGAGAGAATACAAAGAGCAGCAACCATGATGGTCCCTAGCCTTGCAGCTCTATCACACAAGGAAAGACTAGAAAAGCTGGATCTGCCTTCCTTAGAAGAAAGGAGAGAGAGGGTGACATGGTTGCCATGTTCTTGTTGGTTTAGTTACATCCTTGTTAATTTACCTAGTAAAGCCATAATCTTGTTGGTTTACTTTATCTTAGGTGATATGCCTTAGTTTCCCTGTACAGTACAATACTTAGGTCTGAAAGGCATCTCAAGGGTTGCCCATGAAGGGGGGTGCCGCCCATATGTAATTTTTCCCATAAGTTTATGTATTCACAGTACGCGAATTCCTAGTATGCGACGTCTTCTGTCGCCCATATAGGCACGTACTAGGGGGATGTACCGTATATCTAAATGATTTGCCAAAAGGTTTGATTAGTTACATGAGTATGTTTGCAGATGATGCTAAAATCATGAAACATATCACTGATACCTGTAAAAAACTTAGAGGACTTGGACAAATTCCACAGCTGGAGCCAGACTTGGAAAATGGATTTTAATGCCAAGAAGTGCCATGTATTGGAAATGGAAATGAGTGAAAAAAACTATACTGGACATATAAAATGGGCAATGAGATATTTAGTAAAAGAAAAGATGAAAAGGACTTGGGAGTGATTACTCGGATTTGTCACCAGAAAAACACATAAACAGAATCATTGGAGGCACTTATGGATTACTGACCAACATGAGAGTGGCTTGTAATTATATGGATGAGGAAATGCTAAGGGAGTTGACAGTGACCATGATAAGACCAAGACTAGAGTATGCGGCTGTGGTATGGTCACCTCATTTGACAAAGCACATTGATAAACTGGAGAGGGTTCAGTGGATGGCAACAAGGATGATACCATGCTTAAAGGAACTGACCTATGAAAAGAGATTGGAAAAACTGAAGTTACCAACACTGCGCAAGACGGGAAAGAGGTGACGATCATGATGTTTAGAAATAGAAGAGAACTGGAAAGGGTGGATAGAGAGGATCTTTTTGTGTTGGATGATGGAAGAAGAGGTCATGACTTCAAGTTGAGGAAAAGTATGTGTCTTAATGATCTTCAAAGGTTCAGTTTCTCGAATAGAAGCATAGGTATTTGGAATGACTTAGATGAAGAAGTGGTGCAGGCAAAAAACATTAATTTGTTTAAAATTAGACTAGAAAGATGTAGATATGGAGACACGACAACACGAGCTTAGCTCAATTCCTGTATACTACAAATAGGTAAATACACACACAAACACACACACACACACACACACACACACACACACACACACACACACACACACACACACACACTTTTTTTTGGAGAGTATTGGATATGAAAGTAAGGAAATGGTATTTAAGGAAATAGAAGTGAAGGAAACTAGGGGGGATGGTTGTGAAAGATCAGATGTTGAGGAAGTGGTACGGACAGAGAGTAGGAGAGAAGAGGGTATTAATAATGTCAAAAATAATTTGAAGGTGATATATACTAATGTTGATGGTTTCATATCGACAAGGATCGAAATTAATGATTTCTTGAGAGAACATGAACCTGATGTCATGTGCTTTGTAGAGACCAAATTAAGAGAAGATATTGATGTTCATTTGGGAGATGGTAAATACAAACTGTGGAGAAAAGACAGAAAAGAAAAAAGGGGAGGAGGAGTGATGATAGCAGTGAAGAACAACATAAATGTAGATACTGTGGAAATGGGAGAAGGCAGGGCTGAAGTGATATATATGAAATTAGAAACTGGAGAGAATGTTAAGAGAGATATGGCGGTAGTGTATGTTCCCCCAAAGACGAGAGCATGGAAGGATGACGAATACCATGAGATGTTGTCAGATATGGCTAGCTACTTGCAAAAAATAATTGAGAAAAGCAACAATATAATTTTGGTGGGTGACTTTAATTGTAAAGAGGTGAACTGGGAGGAATGGTACTCGGGAGGCGGCAAGGATTCGTGGGGTACTATGTTATTAAATATAATAATGAATAATGTGATGATGCAGTGGGTCAAAGAAGAGACACGGTTTCGAGGTGAGGACACACCAGCAAGGTTAGATTTACTGTTCACCAAAGAACCCGATGTAATAGAATCATTGGAATATCTCTGTCCTTTGGGAAAAAGTGATCACGTGGTCATTGAGTTCCAGATGTTAATAGGAAACGTCCAGCCAAGAGACGAGCTTCATAGACAGGGAAGATACAACTTTGGCAAAGCAAATTTTACAGGATTGAGAAACTTTTTTGAAAATGCGGATTGGAGAAAATTCAGAGAAACAAGAGAGATACAGAGGAAGTGGGATATCTTTCTAGACCTCTATAATTTGGGAGTGGAAAAATTTGTACCAAGAGTAAGAGGGAAAGAAAACAGGAAAAAGGAGTGGTTTAATAGAAGGTGTATGATAGCCAAAAAAGAGAGAGATAAGGCGTGGAACAATTGGAGAAAGAGAGGTAACGACAGAACAAAGGAAGAATATAAAAGAACAAGAAACGAATACACAAGAATACGTAGGGAAGAAGAAAGGAATTTTGAAAAAGGTATAATTGACAAATGCAAGGATGAACCCAAACTGTTTTATAGATTTGTTAATGGCAAACTGAAACAAAAGGAAGGAATCACCAAGCTGAAAGTAGATGGAGAGGTCTTTAAGGATGTGGCAATGCAAGCAGAAATAATGAACAAACGTTTCCAGTCAGTTTTCACTAAAGAAAAGGAGCTTGTGGAAGGGGAGGGAGTGATTAGAAATGTTCCGGTGATGAAAGATATAAAAGTGGAGGTGCAGGAAGTGTATAAATTACTGGAAACTCAAGATGTAAGGAAAGCCCCAGGACCTGATGGAATTTCTAATTGGGTACTGAAGGAATGCAGAGAACAACTGGCGGATAAAATTCACAGCTTAATTGTATGCTCACTGGAAGAGGGGAAAGTGCCAAAAGAATGGAAGAGGGCAAATGTGGTACCAATTTACAAGGGAGGAAACAAGGAAGAACCCCTGAATTATAGACCAGTGTCTCTAACCAGCATGGTCGCAAAATTGTGTGAGAGAATCCTGAAAGACAGATGGATAAAATATCTGGAAGAGATGAATATTTTGGCTGAATGTCAGTTTGGATTCAGAAGTGGAAGGTCATGTGTTTCAAACTTGTTGAGCTTTTACTCAAGAGCGATTGATGTGGTACATGAGAGAGATGGTTGGGTGGATTGTGTGTACTTAGACTTAGAGAAGGCCTTTGACAAGGTACCTCATAAGAGACTAATGTGGAAACTAGAATATATAGGAGGACTAAAGGGGAAACTTCTGGAATGGATGAGAGACTTTTTGAGAGACAGACAAATGAGGACAGTAATAAAGGAAAAGATGTCTGGATGGAGGGAAGTAACAAGTGGAGTCCCTCAAGGCTCAGTGTTGGCGCCAGTAATGTTCCTGATTTACATAAATGATATGGTAGATGGAGTGAACAGTTATGCGAGTCTGTTTGCTGATGATGTAAAGATCTTGAGGAAGATAGAGGTTGAGGAGGATTGTAAAATACTGCAGGAGGATTTGGATAGGATACACAATTGGAGCCGGACGTGGGAAATGAAATTTAATGTAAAGAAATGTAAAATATTGGAAATGGGTAAAAGTACCAGGAGACCATCACTGAATTATTTTTTGGGTAATGAATTAATCACAAAAAGGAGAGAAGAGAAAGATTTGGGAATGCTGGTCCAAGATAGTTTGTCACCAGAAAAGCACATTAACAAGATAGTTGGAGAGACTTATAAGCTCTTGACTAACATAAGAGTAGCATTTCATTATATGGATGAGGAAATGATGAAAAAATTGATAGTGGCCATGATCCGCCCCAGGTTAGAATATGCAGCGGTAGTGTGGTCCCCACACAAAAAGAAAGATATAAACAAGATTGAGAGAATACAAAGAACAGCAACCAAGATGGTCCCCAGTCTGACAGACCTGTCATACAGAGAGAGGCTGGAAAAACTGGATTTGCCTTCGTTAGAGGAAAGGAGAAAGAGGGGAGACATGATTGCGGTGTTCAGGACCATGGTGGGAGTAGATAAAATTGACAAAGAAGATCTGTTTGTATGGGATAAGAGAGCAACAAGAGGACATGGAATGAAATTGAAAAAGTCAAGCTGCTTGAAGGATATCAAGAAATATAGCTTTCCTTACAGAAGTATAGACTTATGGAATAGCCTGGACAAAGAGATCGTCCAGTCTAAAAACTTAAACGAGTTTAAAGTTAAATTCGACTTATTGAGAAACAGCGACAGAAACCCACAAGCATAGTACATTCCGTGTATATCACAATTAGGTATATTCTTAAATATTTGGAACGACTTAGACAAAGAGGTGGTGCATGAGAAAAACATTCATGTGTGTAAAGGTAGACTTGATAAATGTGGATATGGAGACAGGACAACACGAGCATTGCTCAATTCCTGTATACTACAAATAGGTAAATACAAATAGGTAAATACACACACACACACACACACACACACACACACACACACACACACACACACACACACACACACACACACACACACACAAGAGGAAATGGAATTACTGAAAGAGAAAAGGAAGGAAGCAAAAACAAAAAATGAGGGAAGATCAGAAGAGGAGAAGAAATTTTTTTACAAAGTAATAGGATTGCAGGTATGAAAGTGGTACACTAACAGGATGGAAGAAAAAGGAGGAAGGTAGTAGAACCATGTCAGGACAAGTATATAAACAAGATGATAAAGTTGATGTACTCAAATGTGGATGGAATGGTATCTAAATTACTAGAGATGAATGATTATGTCAGAGAAAATGAACCACAAATAATATGCCTAACTGAAACAAAATTAATACGGTACCAAGGATATCAAATGACATACTAAACTTAGAGGAATACAATATATGGAGAAGAGACAGATATTTAAAAAAAGGAGGAGGAATTATAATATTAACTAAGAAAAATCTGAAAGTCAAGGAAATAAAACTAGATATACCATCACAAGTAGAACTGATTGCAGTAGAGATCGACACATCTGAAGGTAAAGTAATTGTAGCCAATTTGTACATGCCACCCAGATCAAACACATGGGAAAGAGACGAAAATGAGGACCTGGCAGAGAGTACAATTCAGAGTGTAAGATCATTGCTACATAAAATGGAAGAGAAATTGGAAAGAATTATACTAACTGGGGACTTCAATACAAATATAAATTGGAATACTCTAGATATAAATAGCCAAGAAAGCTGTTGGGACCAAAAGCTCCTGGATCTCGTACAAGAGTTTTTCTTAACGCAACATGTGAGGGAAACCACCAGAAAAAGAGGACTTGATGTACCTTCAGTGCTAGATCTAATATTTACTAGGCAAGAAAATGATATTGACAGTTTAATATATCACCCTCCACTCGGCAAAAGCGATCATGCAGTACTAAACTATAACTTCAGGATAGCATATGACATAGTAAACAGCAATGATAGTTACAAAAAGAGCCTAAACTATAAAAAGGGAAATTATCAAGACCTAAGGAAGTATTTCTTAGAAGATGATTGGGAAAATGAGCTTAGAGGACAAGATTTAAATGCTGTATATAAAAAATTTTGTGAATTTTATGAAATAGGAGTCCAGAAGTACATCCCACAGCACAGAAATGGTTCAATACAGAATGTAAAAAATCAAAAGAAAGAAGAGATTTGTTGTGGAATAGATGCAGAAGACACAATAGTGAAAGGGCGTACAATAATTACAAACAGGCAATAAACGACTATACAAGAATAAGGAGGGAAGCCCAAAAACAGTTTGAGGAGGATATAATAAATAAAAGTAGTGATCAACCAAAGCTGTTTTACAGCTATATCAGAAGCAAAACCAAAGTAAAAGATAATTATAATACAATCCATTACGGACGAGGGAATCACTTATACACAAGAGAAAGATATTTGTGAAGCACTAAATAAGAATTTCCAATTAGTTTTTACAGAAGAAAAAAATTTTGAGAGGGACTATGTGGAACACGCATGTCCACACATACTACCAGATATACAAATAGCAGAAAAAGTAATACAGGAGGAGTTAAGTAGATTAGACAGAGGAAAAGCAAGTGGTCCTGATGAAATTTCATGTTGGGTATTACGAGAATGTGCAAAGGAGTTATGTAAACCATTATTTTTAATTTTCAAGAAATCCTTGAGTCAAGGTAAACTACCAGATATTTGGAAAAAAGCAAATATAGTCCCCTTATTCAAGAAAGGAAATAGACAAAATCCACTCAACTACCGACCAGTATCACTGACCAGTGTTGTAAGCAAGGTATTAGAAAAACTTATAAGAAAAGCTTGGGTAAATCATCTAGAAGAACACAGTATGATAACAGAAAGACAGTTTGGTTTCAGAAAAGGAAAATCATGTGTTACTAATCTGTTGAGCTACTATGACAGAGTAACAAACACAATACAGGAAAGGGAAGGATAGGTGGACAGTATCTATTTAGATTTCAAGAAAGCTTTTGACACAGTACCACACCAAAGACTTTTATGGAAACTGTACCATCAAGGAGGAATTCGAGGCAAACTGTTTTGTTGGATGCAAGACTTTCTCATAAAAAGAGAAATGAGGACAGTACTAAGAGAAAACTACTCATCATGGAAAGAAGTGACTAGTGGAGTACCACAGGGTTCAGTGCTGGCACCAATCATGTTTTTAGTGTACATAAATGATATAAACAGTAACACTGGAAATGAGAGCTATCTGAATATGTTTGCAGATGATGCAAAAATACAAAGGAGAATTACTAACACAGACTCTTGTAAAAAGCTACAAGAAGAATTAAATAAACTTCATGAATGGAGTAGTACATGGCAAATGGAATTCAATGTGGACAAGTGTCATGTAATCAAGTTTGGTAAAAGTGGAAAAAGACTTGATTGGGATTATAAGTTAGGAAATAAAACCCTATATACATCAGAAAGAGAGAAAGACCTAGGTGTGATTATCAATAACAGACTATCCCCGGCTGACCACATCAGCGAGAAGGTACGGAACATGTATACACTGCTTGCAAATATGAGAATAGCATTCACATACATAAATGAAGACATGCTAAGAAGGATAATAACATCATTCATTAGACCAACCCTGGAATATGCATCAGTAGTCTGGAGTCCTCATCTCAAAAAGCACATAGACAAGATTGAAAAAGTTCAAAGGGCCGCTACAAGATGGATACCAAGCTTAAGGGACCTAAGCTACGAAGAAAGACTAAATAAACTGAATCTACCAACACTACAGGAGAGAAGGAAAAGAGGTGACATGATAATGCTGCATAAATGCATATGAGGAAAGGAGAAAATAGACATAAATGATTACTTAACATATGGAGAAGCATCAGCAAGAGGACACTGCAAAAAACTGCATAAGAAGAGAGGTGATAAAGACGTAAGGAAATTCAGTTTCCCAAACAGAGCAATTGATCACTGGAATGCACTACCGAATGAAATAGTGTGTGCCAAAACAATTCACAAATTTAAGGATATGTACAATAAATATGGTTTAAGACACGGGACAGTACGAGCTTGACTCATTCCTGTAAAGATACAATTAGGTAAGAACAATTAGGTAAGGTAAGAACACACACACATTCTCTGTCAACAGTTTAATGTTTTATGGTAATTTTCCATTTATCCATCATAATTCAGCCAATCTCCTGTCGGATAATGCTGTACTACTCCTCTCGACCCCTCTACAGGGAGTATAACCTTTATGAAACCCTATTCAGGTCTCCCTCATTATCGATAGGTGTTGCATTTGTACGTTAGCCATTGACGCAAAACCTGTTGATACCACTTTTCTGATGGCCACCTTTATATATTCATAATATTACTCTTACATGACTCTTTACTGTTTTAATTATGTTAACATGATTTTAATGATTAAAAATGCATTTTCTTCTTACATATTGAACCATACACCTGTCATTAGCAGTGACTGCTTGTTGAGTCACAGGCACTATGATAATTGTTATTTATTAAAAAGGAAAGTGAGATGTGTAAGTGGATATGAGTAGAACCAAAAGCAGGTGACTAGCTACATAGGTTATGTAACATAAACAAGACAGGCAGGCACCCCCTGCATGCATATTTGTATAGATATTTTAGTATTTTCCAAATAAGGATCCATAGGCACTAAGTGCTCTTATGCAATTCACTAACCACCCTCTGTTGAATCTCCTGATTATCTCCCACTTCATTCCAAAGGACAGGATGTTCCTTGGGCACTTGGTACGCAGGGTAGTTATGTAAACACATGCCTTTATGAGGACAAGCAACATAAGGCCTTGCAAAAGCCCTTATATGGCAACAAAGGCCACAAACTCCATGATAAACTTAAAACCCACCAACACCAGATGACTTACTCTTTATGACTAACGTGGAGCTCCTTTGTTTTGTCGGGCATCGTTGATGACGCGTGTGGTGGGGGTGTTGTGGGGAGCAGTGGACAGTTTAAAAACTTTGGTTTCATGTGCGATGTTGGTTGGAGGAGTAAAAATGGAGAGAACATGGTCTACTTATTCAGCCAGGTTTTTTGCTCACTTGGATAATGGAGCATCGGCTAAACAGAGGATTACTGTCTCAGTATGTATACTGTAGTTTTATTAATGTTAGTTCTTTTCTCAGCAGCTGCTGATTTATATGGGGATGAAAAAATTATGAGTGATTAACAGATTGTTCTAAAGTTTTCTATCTATCTATCTATTGCCAGACACCTCAATCCTGTAACGGGTGGCCACAAACAAATCTCCATGACGCCATGTCCCCTGCCTCCATGTCCCCCTCCCCATCTCACTGCCCTTCCCCAGCTCACACTCCCCTCTCTCATATACCTCTACACTCCATCTCTCCATCTCATTCTCAGCCTCCCCCTCTCTCGCCCCTTCTCCACCTCACTTGCATACATTCTCCTTGTTGGTCTCTCGCTCTCCATCCTCTGCACATGGCCAAACCAAATCAGTGTATTTCTCCTAACACTTTCTATCACACCCACATCCACCCTACAATGCTCCTTCACTTCCTCATTCGTCAGTCTGTCTCTCCACGCGACTCCACGTGCTCCTCTCAAATACTATAACTCATTTCCACTGCTCTCACTCTTGACTTGTGTCCTTCCAACAAGGTCCAAGCACTTCCATACACTAGAGTTGGTATCACAATACTACATTGCAGTGACTTTTTTACTTCCATGCTCAGTTCCCTGTTTCTTATCATCACTTTCAAAGAATCAGCAACCTTTCTTCCTTGTTAAACCTTTTCAAGCACTTCCTCATCCATACTTCCATCCTTACTCATAACACTACCCAAGTACCTACATGCACTCACATTTTCCATTTCCTCATCATCCACTTCACTGTACATTCAGTTACTTCATTTTTCTCGAAGACCATAACTTTGCTTTTCCCTACATTCACCTTTAGATTTTGTTTCTTACACACTCTCCCAAACTCATTCACTAAGCTTTGCAGTTCTCCTTTGCCTTCACTTAACAATGCAGTATCATCTGCAGACATCAAGACAGGAAGTTTCCAAATGCTGCCCTTTCTCATTAGGGCCACTCCAACGTCCACTGCCATACCTTGTACCTCTTTTATAACTCCATCCATACACAAACTGAACAGTCATGGCGAAGGAAACATCCCTGTTTCAATCCAACATTTAGATAGAAAATTCATTCAGTTCACTATTGACACACACTGCAGCCTTAGCACCCTCATACATACCTTTCACAGCATTCAACAACTTCCCATTTACTCCATATATTCTTAACAATTTCCACATTCATTGTCTATCCTCTCTGTCATATGTTGTCTCCAAATCCATGATGGCCACCTACAACTTCTTTCCCTTCTCTAGAAATTTTTCCACTAAAGACCTAGGGATGAATATCTGATCTACACAACCTCTTCCCTTCCTAAAACCTCCCTGTTCTTCTCCAGCTAATTCCTCTGCTACGTTCCTAACTCTGTCAATAAGTATTCTACCAAATGCTTTTCCTACTATGCTAAGAGGAAAAATGCTCCTATAATTACCACACACTTCTTTTCCCTTTTTTCCTTTGTACAGGGATATAATTATACCTGACTTCCAATCTTTTGGGACTCTAACACCTTCCATATCCATTCTACTACTACTATCTCTCCCCCATGCTTCAGCATTTCACCACACACTCCATCAATTCCTGGGACTTTCCCTATTTTGACTTTCTTCATTGCTTCCACCACTTCCATCCTACTGGTCTCTTCCCTCTCACCTCCCTCCTTCTCCCAGCCATTCACCAGCCACTTATACTGTACTTGCATTACTTTAAATTTTCTTAAAATGTTCTCTCCATCTGCTCAGTTTTTCTTCCTTCTCCATTGTCAATCTACCATTTTTATCTTTCACTTCCCTTACTAACTTCTTTATTATTGTCTAACTCTCTTTACCTGCTTCTAGAATATTTTCTTACATTCCCACCACTTTACACTGAAATTCCTTCCAAATTCCTCATCCACTCTCTTCCTCTCTCATACTAATCTTTTCACCTCTCTCTTCCTCTCTACATATGACTCTCTCTTCCATCTCTCAACTTCCTCCATGCCTCTGCTTCCTATCCACCCACAATATGCTTTCTTCTTCTGCACCCAGCATGTCTCACCTCTTCATTCTACCATGCCATTCCTTGCACTCTCTTACATCTTCTCTTCATCCCAGACACCACCTTCCATGCTGCACAGATTTCTTCTGTGAATATCTTGCACACACTTTCCCCTCCCCCCCACCTCCCATCTGCTATAAATCATATTAACCTAAACTCTCCTCCACTTCTCTCTTATATACAGTGGATTATCAAATTTCGATGGGGATATGTACCAAAAAACCACATTGAAATTCAAAACATCTAAATTTAAACTGAACTTCTTATGGGAAAAATTAGTTTGGGTCCAGGGCCTCCCAACTTCACTAAGTTATATCATGATTTTTTGCCCAAACTCCCAGTAAACTTTATGAACCATAAATGTGGTTACATAACTGTAGTTCTGTATTGTATTGCCATACTGTACTGTAGTTTAGAATATAGAAAAATTTGTTACAGTTTGTCAGTATCCTGTCACAGTTTTTATTACAGTAGTTACAGTACAGCACACTGTACAGTACTACCCTTGGGTTATGGAATATTTTGGCTGGCTGGTGTTGGTGGTGTGTGGCAGGGGTGGACTACTTAGTTGAAGTAGCCTCCTCTGTGGGTGTATCCAACCCAAATTCCTCAAAACGAAAATCATCCTCGAGTATCTGGACATCTGCAGTGTCAACATCTTCCTCCTCACCCTCTTGGATGGTTATATCTTGCAACACCTTAGTAATTGGCCTGAAGAAGGTGATGATCTTTGACTGTTTCTGCTTTTGAAGCCGTCAAGAGCATCAAAATTTGTGATTTTGCATCGAAATGTGTGGTAGGCAGACAACTCCAAAATGCATCGAAATTCAAATAATCAAATTCTAATGTCAAAATTTGAGAATCCACTATATATATATATATATATATATATACACATACATACTGTATATATATATACACTCAATCCTCGTAATCCGCGGCAATTTGGGTCTGGACCACTGCCGTGGATTACAAATTCCACGGTTTATAAATAATATAAATAATATCTCTTATGTGAAAAATTAATTAGGGTCTGGACTTTGGCCAACCACCCCCAGAGCACCCTACCTACACCTATCTAGGCACCATCAAACACAAACATACAAATTTAGGAATATTCAAATAAGCAAGGTTAAGGGATCTCACCTTAATCCTAGGACAATATTGCTTAAGTGAATGAACTGGGGTGGTGTTGGGAAGAACTTAGAACCTCTCAGCATGAGGTGGGGGTGCTCCCTCATGCTGTTCTCCCTTCTCCAGCTCCTCAGCCTCCCTCAGGAAGCCCTCAAAGTCTGCCTCAGAGATGACTGATGCTACGTCATCCACGTCCTCAGTGTGTGAAGGGCCAGGCTGTGGGTCAGGCTCAGCTTCAGCCCTTACCCAGGCAAAATAGTGGGTGATGAGTTCCTGATGTTTCTCATTAACTCTGCAGCATTAGTATGCACACTTGCCACCAGGGATGGGTGGTGATTGGTTGTTGGGTTGCGGTTATCAAACTGAATGCCATGGTTTACGATTCTCCTCGGAAAAGGCCCACCGGTGCCTAGATCCGCGATTTTCATGAATTAACAGCAGTTTAAGAGTGCTGGCAGTCTGACAGCCACTTTGCCGCAGATTATGAATCCGTGGTTTATAAACACGTGGATTACGAGGATTGAGTGTACAGTATAAATATACATCCATCTATCTATCTATTGCCAGATGCCTCAATCCCGTTTGGGGTGGCCACAAACAAATCGCCTCCACACGTCCTGTCCCCCGCCATTTCACTGCCCTGCTCCCAACTCACACCCCCCTCTCTCATATACCTCTCCACCTCATCCCTCCATCTCATCCTCGGCCTCCCCCTCCCTCTTCCTCCCTCCACCTCACTCACATACACTCTCTTCGTCAGTCTTTCACCCTCCATCCTCTCCACATGGCCAAACCACCTCAGTGTGTTCCTCATAACACTTCATATCACATCCACACCCACACCAAAATGCTCCTTTATATCCTCATTCGTCATCCTGTCTCTCCATGTGACTCCACAGGCTCCTCTTAAATAACTCATTTCCACTGCTCTCACTCTTGACTTGTGTCCTTCCAACAACGTCCAAGCTTCACTTCCATATGTTAGAGTTGGTATCACAATACTGTCATGTAGTAACTTTTTCACTTCCATGCTCACTTCCCTGTTTCTTATCACTGCTTTCAAAGAACCAGCAACCTTTCTTCCCTGCTGTACCCTTTCAAGCACTTCATCCTCCAAACCTCCATCCTTACTCTTCACACTACCCAAGTACTTAAACGTACTCACATTTTCCAATTCCTCACCATCCAACGTCGTTGTACATTCACTGACTTCACCTCTCTCAAAGACCATCACTTTACTCTTCCTTACATTCACCTTTAGATTCTGTTTCGTACACACACTCTCCCAAACTCATCCACCAAGCCTTGTGGCTCCCCTTCGTCTTCACTCAACAACACAGTATCATCTGCAAACAACAGTATAGGGAGTTTCCAAACACTATCCTCTCTCACCAGGGCCACTCGAATCTCCACTACCCTACCTTGTACCTCTTTTATTACCCCATCCATGAACAGATTGACCAACCATGGAGACATGACACATCCCTGTTTCAACCTAACCTTCAAAGAGAAAAATTCACTTAGTTCACCATCCACATGCACTGCACCCTTTGCACCATCATACGTACTCTTCACAGCATTCAACAACTTCCCATCTACTCCATAATTATATTTTTAATACTTTCCACAATCCTTGTCTATCCACCCTGTCATATGCTTTCTCCAAATCCATGAAAGCCACATACAACTTCTTTCCCTTCCCTAGAAACTTTTCCACTAAAGATCTAAGAATGAATATCTGATCTACACAACCTCTTCCCTTCCTAAAGCCTCCCCGTTCTTCTCCAACTAATTCCTCTGTTCTTTCTCCATCTCTGTCAATAAGTATCCTACCATACACTTTTCCTATTATACTAAGAAGACAAATGCCCATATGATTACCACACACTTCTTTTTCCCCTTTTCCTTTGTACAAGGGAATAATTATACCTGACTTCCAATCCTCCGGGACTCTACCTTCCTCCCAGGCCAATCTGCATATCTTCCACATCCATTCTACTACTATCTCTCCCCCATGCTTCAGCATTTCACCACACACTCCATCAATTTCTGGGGCTCTCCCCAATTTAACTTTCTTCATTGCTTCCACAATTTCTATCCTACTGATTTCTTCCTGGCTTCTCACCTCCCTCCTTCTCCCAGCCACTTATACTCGCATTACTTCCATCCTGTATGTTCAACAATTCCTTAAAGCGTTCTCTCCATCTGCTCACTTTTTCTCCCTTCTCCACTTGTAATCTACCATTTTTATCTTTCACTCCCCTGCTAACATCACTTCCACCCTGTATTACTCTCTTCACCTCTTTCCAGAACATTTTCTTACAGTCCCTCCACTTTACACTCAAATTCCTTCCAAATTCCTCATCCACTCTCTTCTTACTCTCTCTTACTAATCTTTTCACCTCTCTCTTTCTTTCCACATACAGTACCATCGCGTCCAGCACGCGTTAGTCCAGCACGATTCGAGTCCAGCACGGTGAGCAATTAATTAGTATTATTTAATACGATTTAATTACTGCAACACGAGTGTGTTAGCATAACACGCACAGAGCTCCGAGAAGTGGGCCAAATCCACAGAGTTCACTCTAGCACGATCACCCCCGGTCCAACACGGCCATACTGGACATTCCCATGATGATGATAGCCAATGAAAAACTTCTGATCAAGTAGCCTTCCCCGCCCGCTATCGTGATGTGATCGTGATGACGCCCAATTAAAAAGGCTTCTGGTGTCACGTGATGTTTTGTTTACATTTCTCCCGCCACAGCTCCACTCAGTCGCATAATTGCATTGGAAGGTGCTTTTTTCTTGCTGCATTTTCTGCTCTTGTTACAGCATGTTACCCTGCTAACGATGCCTAGGAAGCCTTCTGAGAACCCCAAGAAGCGTCGGCACCTCCCTCAGGCCACCAAGCTAGAAAGCATCGAGAGGAGGAAGAAAGGGGAGAGGAAAGTTGACATTGCCAAAGCCTATGACACGAATGAAGCCAACGTGATCATAATAAAAAACTTAAGACAAGATCCTGGCAGCCGAAGGCTATCACACGGCACTTCATACCAGGTTTGCCGAGGATACAATGGTAAATCGGAATGGTAAAACGTGGTAAAATTGCCGACGATACCACGGGCATTTGGAATTCATCTGGATGGATTCCTGCCGAGCATACGATTGGGAAAACAGTGTGACCAAAACCCAGGAGACTCGACAGAGAATGTATCGTACTACAGCATTGAACAATTAGCCTGACACTGAATACATATTAATATTTTAGAATAAATATCAATCGTTTTGAAACCCTTCTCATCGGCGTGCGTACCAGTTTATAAACAAAGTTGCTTCTCCTTATTCTCTACCGAGTCAGCGACAGCGATCACTTTCCACAGTCACGAGACGGGGCTCTGGCAACAGTGTGAGAAGCATGCACTTTGCCGAGGATTACAGTGCTAGGACAGGCAGAAACAGGACCTTCCATGGCTGTGGACGAAGATAGTGATTCTGAGCGTGATTTCGAAGGATTTATGAGGGAGGTTTGATTTCGAAGGATTTATGAGGGAGGTTGAGGAGGAGCAACAGCTATTACCCGATAGTGACGCCAGCAGCCATCCCCCGGGGACCCAGTAGGACTAACTACAGCCTTTGATACCACCTTCCATTCCCAGCAAGTCCACCAACACTATCCTAAAAGGTTAGTTATCATTCATAGCACAGTACCATTTATTATAATTACAATAGTACCAATATATGTATAGGTATATGGTAGGTATTTAGGGTGACTTTTCCGAGGGTTGCTGACATAATTCATTTTTCCCAATGAGCTCTATTGTTAGTCCAACACGTTTTTGGTCCAACACGTGACCCATGCATGACAATATTACCGTGCTGGACGCGAGGGTACTGTACATACTGTATATATATACATATGTCTGTATATCTAATATATATATATATATATATATATATATATATATATATATATATATAAATATACACTATACTGTATATATATATATATATATATATATATCTATATATATATATATATATATATAAATATACACTATACTGTATATATATATATATATATATATATATATAAATATACACTATACTGTATATATATATATATATATATATATATATATTTATCCTCTTGCAACCTTTCTACTCTCGTTGTATGGATTACTTTCTCCTGTTTTTCCCTCATTCTATTCCTCCATTGCACTTGAACTTTGACTTTCATCATCACCAAGTGGTGATCCAAAAGTCCACTCTCCCAGCCTCTGTATGCTCTTGCATCTAGTACATACCTTCTCATTCTCTCATCCACACACACATAATCAATCAGTGCCCTCTATTCATTCAATTCACCACCCACCCTTCTCATCACTCGCCATATATACCCCTGGATCATTTTGTGTCTAAAGAGGGTATTAGCTATCACCAACCCCCTTCTAGCACAAATAACCACTAGAGCTCTGCCATTCTCATCCACTTCTGCAGGCACATCGCACTCACTTATTACTCTATCGACCTTCACATTCCCTACCTATCCATTTTGATCTCCAATCAAAATTACTCTCTCATTCCTCCAAAACTTTTCCATGCATTTGCCCAGAACTCTTCTTTCATTCTGCTTGCACAATCTTGCATTGGTGCATACACACACACAGTTGCCCATGTTTGTAATCCTACTTTCAATCTTACCCACACAATCCTTGAATCAGTTAATCCATACTCTCCTATATTCTCCCTCCATCTCTTGCACACAACATTGCATACCCGGTACCTGTACATCTTCTTTTGCCCTTTCATTCTCACATAATCCCATGCATATACCCCATTTATACTCCCATTCTCACCTCTCCATTTAGTTTCAGTTAAGCCACATATGTCCACTTTTGCACCCTCAAGCACCTGGACACTCTCTCTCTCTCTTTCACCTCATCATTAGCATCAGTAGCAGCCGTGGCTCAGTGGGTTAGAGCGCTCCGCTCTGACCAAAGGGTCAGAGGATCGAGTCCACCCAAGGGTCATTGGTAGACATCAGGAAGGGCATCTGGTCATAAAATGCTACACGTTCCAGTCCAAAAAGTCCTCTACCCAGGGGCAATGCCTTAGCCCTTCAGGGATGCCAGGCATAAAACCAAATTATTTTTTTATTTATTAACACCCCTTACATTCCATGTTGCAATCTGAACCATGTCCTTTGACTGGTCCTTAGTTGTCACCTGTTTGTCCGTCCTGGTCTGAGGCTTCTTGTTTGCATTTTTAGTTAGTTGTTTTCCAGGGAGGGGCACTAACTCTGCCAACCCAATTGTTGACACATAGGGAACATGTGTTCGTTGGTTATAATGTAACACCCAGTGTATTAAATGATTTCCTGGTTTACAGGAAATAATTTGGCATGCCATTCAGTGTAGTGCTACCCCAATATAGTGCCACAACACTGAGTGCATGGATGATGGATGCCCCCATATAATACACTGGAGAGAAACTTGTGGAAAGCACTGTGGGAACGGCACATGCTGGGGAAGCCAGGGGGAATGAGAAAATGCATTGAGCAATCACGGGAAAGGGCCACTCAACTTAGGGAGGTAAAAATGGAGGGAAAATACATCATACACTGGGGATAATGTTTTAGTGAATAAATTTGAAGTACTGTATATATATATACCCTGTATATATATACATATATATATATATATATATATATATATATATATATATATATATATATATATATATATATATATATATATATATATATATATATATATATATATATATATATATATATATATATATATACCCTATATATATATATATATATATATATATGAGTTATTTAAGAGGAGCCTGTGGAGTCACATGGAGAGACAGGCTGACGAATGAGGAAATAAAGGAGCGTTGTGGTGTGGATGTGGATGTGATAGGAAGCGTTATGAGGAACACACTGAGGTGGTTTGGCCATGTGGAGAGGATGGAGGGTGAAAGACTGACGAAGAGAGTGTATGTGAGTGAGGAGGAGGGGGGAAGAGGAAGGGGGAGGCTGAGGATGAGATGGAGGGATGGGGTGGAGAGGTATATGAGAAAGGGGGGTGTGAGTTGGGAGCAGGGCAGTGAAATGGCAGGGGATAGGGCGACTTGGAGGCGATTTGTTTGTGGCCACCCCAAACGGGATTGAGGCGTCTGGCAATATATATAAATATATATATATATATATATATATATATATATAATATATATGTAGCCTAAAGCTCAGCTTATGACAAATGTTCAAAACAGCTGCTTTTTTAGATACATACTGTATTCTGTGCTGTCTTAATACAGTATTAAGTTGTTATTAACGCTAGAGGGAAGGTTAGAGATGAAATGTTTTGCATGCATTATGCAGCACACCGAACTTCACATACCCTTGAACAGTGAACAGTTCCATAAATGTTGAGAATTATGCAGCATCCTGAACTTCACATACAATACCCTTGAACAGTTTCATATGTGCTGAGAATATTCTAGATGGGGAATAAATTCAGAAACAAGCTCATCATATAAAAATCACATTCACTAGACATCATAGCTGTTTATTCAAGCCTGCCAGTGGTATCTAGTGTATGTCAGTCAGCCTCCTTCCCCATCTGCTTACAACACTGTACTGACCAGGCACCGTTTACACTTTGCCACAAAGTCTGGAATGAAATGTAATCTGTGCCGTTCTGCTGTCGAAGTGATAATATACAGCATACCCAAGAATGAGGTAATCAAAAGCAACAGTGTACAGCAGATCAAAGTTTTAGCAGAAAATGAGTTGGTGGGGGGGGTTCTTCATACAGATCTATCCAAAGCAATCCATTAAATGCAAAGTACATTTTCTGATCATTTTGTCCCGCTTATTGCACTGAGTTATGGTGGGCACTGAATAGACACTGTGATTCCATGAGTATTACCATATGAATCTGTGGGATGTTGAGGGATGGCTGTAATGCTGAAGGATGTCAGAATTAGAGCAGTGGAACATTAAACCTCTTCACTGCAGTGACATCTTTTAAATTTTGTTCTTGCTATCTTCAAACTATTTCTATCAACTTCAGAGAACCCTTTCAAACTGAAGAGGGGTAGAAAAAGCCTGTTTTAACCCCTTCTCCACCAGACTGCTCTTCTTTGTAGAATAAAATTGTTTGGTAGAAGCAAGAACAAAATTAAAAAGATATCTCTGAGCTGATGAGGTCAATGTTCAATTCTCCATCACCAGGGCATGTGCTTTATTAGTTATTCCAGTACTTTGTGCTGCATATCAACTGGTATGTCACACCACTCACTGAAATTTTGCTTGTCAGAACACTGATTCATAAGTGATAATAAGAGACATTTTGCTGGGGCTCTGTTGCAAATGACACACCAGTGCATGATACTGCAAAGAACAAGCTATTTTGCCTGTCATACTACTGCAAATATATTTGCCTGAACATTTTTATGCCTTTGTATGCATTGCTGTGCAGATGCTAACATACGGTTCAAAATATAATCTGCTATCACCATGATTTAGTGCATTGGGCCTACCTTATACAGTCCTGAGAGCACAACCACCTATCCTTTGATGAGGAAGGTTTCAGTAGAAGGTCCTCTCATATCACTTACTGTACATTATACCTGTACTGATATGGGTGGCTTCATATTCATTTGTGGCTAAAGCCTTGCCATACCTAATTCTAAAGTTTACAATATACAGTACTGTATATTTATATATAGAGCATATGTAAACTCAAGTTCTGTGTTATACACTTGCTCAGTCTCAAACCACTGCAAATGAGACAAGTGCTAGTGAAGCACAGGCAGAGACTTCCCTGTCTGATAACTGTGTGCAAAAAGTTACAGGAGCTGATGGCTCCTACTTCCCCTCCAGTCCTCTTCTTTCTCCCATACAATTACCAGATGTGAAAGTGTCTGGCTACTGCTTCACTAGCACTTGTCTCACTTACAGTGGTTCCAATTGGTGGGTAAGAGTATGTGAAGCCTTCCTTTAGTGTACCTGGGTTTTAGTAAAGTACAAGTATATATATATATATATATATATATATATATATATATATATATATATATATATATATATATATAGTGGAATCTCCTAATTTGTGGCTTTATGTTAATGAGCACACACCATTATTTGAGAATTCTGCAATTTAGATATAACTAATCTTATGGGGAAAATTACTTATGGGTCAGCCATCTTGGAAAAGTTTCCTGCCTTACCCCTAAACCTACATCAAACTGGTCACCAGTGAACATTAACAACCTGGAAAAGAGATTAGTAAAACATATTTAATGGGAATGAACAATATTGTAAGATTCTTACCTGGCTCTAAGTGACGATATTACTTGAATGGATGGGGGAGGGAGGAGGAGTTCCGAGGCTTGAGGTGGACTATGGTCTCTCAGCATAAGGCGAGTGTGCTGGCACCTCTGTGCAGCTTCCTTCTCATCAACCTCCCGAGTCCCCCAGGAACCCCTCAAAATTCAGTGTGGAGACAGCGGAAACATGCATGGGAGGGAAGCGTTGTGATTGGCTAATAGTAAGTGCCATGCTTTAATATGATTGGTCTAGCAACTGCCATGCTTGACTAAGATTGGTTTATGCCTGGCTAGATGTGCGGACTAGAAGTAATGGAAGTGCGTATTACAAGAGGCATCAGAAAAGCCTGACTTTTGAGGCTGCATCCAAAAATTTCGTGTAATTTCCAAGATTGACTGTTGCTGCAAACTGTAGTATGATGTCGTGTATTATGAATCTGCTAATTAGAATCACACAATTTATGAGATTCCACTGTACTGTATGTACATATATATATATATATATATATATATATATATATATATATATATATATATATATATATATATATATGTATGTATATGTTATTATTATTATTTTATTATTATTATTATTATTATTATTATTATTATTATTATCATTATTATTATGATTATGATTATTATTATTACTGTATTATTGTTATTATTATTTTTGGTAAATATTAATCTTCAGCATTACAGTCTGAGGGATCATGCATGGATTATTTACAGTATTAACTTTTGCTACTTTGTTTTATGATGTAAAAATAACAGATAACTATGCATGCTATGTGAATGGTATAATTAGATATATTTAGTTGACTGGAATGGATTGGTTTAACATCAGGGATGCATGTGCATGACTGTAGGCTTCACAACATGATGCAATTCTCCAGCATAATGGTGCCATGGGAGCTGAAGCAGTGGAAGACTCAGAAGATAAGTCAAGTTCAATCTTCCAGGGCAAGCCTCGTTGTCCTTCACCACATGAAGCGCCTGAAACTTACTCAGAGGCCTGTGCTGACCTTTGCGAGTGCACCTCTGAGCAAGTTATTAAGGGTCATTCTTCTAGGGAACCAACTCTTTTTGGCAGACCAGGCTATTTAAAGACACCACCCCAACCCAGGGAGATCCCTGAAACATCCAAGCACATACTTGCAAGTCATTCTGCTGTATCTCAGGAAAGCCATGACATGCCTGAAGTTCCAGTAAGACCACGACAAGATGATGCATTTGACAGAGATAATATTTGTCCTAAGGTACCCCCATTACCTAAGAAAATTCTTCGATCTTTTGGATATGCGTCAGAGTTCACTAGATCATCATCTAATGCAAACAGATCACTCTCAGGCGAGGAGCATGGCAGGATTGACACAGGTCTCCATACTCCTCCCAGGTCTCCACAAACATCTAAGTCAGGGAGGCCACAACACCCCTCAGTGGTAACCACCACATCTGCCAGAGGCAGACTTGTTAAGAGACACTCAGTAGAGATAATACCGGATTACAATAATAAAGAGAAGCTGAGCCATTTGAACTCTGAATCGTCTGTTGGAACTGGGGCACAGAGACATACTCTACCCTCTTTCAATACAGAACACACAAAGGATTCATATTGTCTGCATGGCTTTGGGCAGAAACTTGAGGTATATGCTGCTGCCAACAAACAAAAGTCTCGAAAAAAGTCTAGTGGTGAATATTTACCTGTTAGGGTGCCAGGTACATCAGATGACTCCAGACCCACCCCACCACCAGTCCCTCCTCTGCCACTTGCCTTGAAGAAGAGCATCGCCTTCAGCAGGCTACCTCATCGCACTGAAACCAGTCACAAACCTGCACTTTACTTTCTACAAAGCAACCAAAGCACACAGTTTGCAAAGAGTCATTCCTCCAGTGAAAAAGATTCTGATGCAACATCGCTGAATGAGAGCAGTTATGGAAACTGCACCAGTACCACTGATTTAAATACAAATGATATTAATGAAAATGAGAGAAATGATTTCAGTTTGCCAAAATGTGATGGGAAGGAAAAGTTGGAACTTGACCATGATGATCATATTCAGCAAGATAATGATTTTGCAAACCCTGTTCATGAATTGCTGACATTCGCAGACCTGCCACCAGTCCCCCCCCAACGATGGGATAGTCTTTACATACAGGTTGACCCACCTGAAACAACTAGTCCCTCTTCCATCTCTTCATGTAAGTCACCTGAGAACTGTGATAAGAGCCTTGGGGCAATTCCCAAAAGCTCTAGGCCAGTTCCTGCTCCTCGCAGTGACTTTACGAAGCAAGATTCAAAGATATCTTTAGAGATGGGGCAGAATGCCATAAACTCTGAGGGCTCATTGACCCAGTGTGATAACAGAGCATCACCAGAGATACTTGAGCCTCACACAGAAATGTTGCAGGACTCCGATGATGAAATAATTCATGAGAAAGTACAAGGACCTGAGGTGGATCAGTGCTCACAGATTAATATGGGTGACTGTGCTGGGAAAGGAAATCAGAATATAAATGAACCTGAAATTATACCAACAACCAGGGAGATACAGGATCCAGGAAAATACAGGATACTTCATGATGACAGTGGTTCAGCTGATCAATTCAAAACTGAGGTAAGGTCAGAGCATTCTTTTCTCTACATTTCAGTATAATTATCCTTAGTCGCACCTGCATGTGTTGACCAGTGGCAGAGGTCGTGTCTGGAAGGAGATGACAAATTCGAGGCTCTGCCAGATTTTCCTCTACATACTGTACCGGGTCTTCTTCAGGTGATAAGATTAAGAGTTAATGAAAGGTAAGTTAACTTATTCTTTACCTTGATCAACAGTGCACATTATACTGTAACTGTTTAATTTCCTTTTCTTTAATATCTTGTAAGTCACTTCAACATTACCTATTTATGCCTTGATTCACATTTGTAGTCTTCATCAGATCTGCATTTGCCTACTCATCCTTCTTCTTTCTACTTGTCTGTCACATTTCTATGTTGTAATAATTATGTGTGTAGCTAATTGTGGTGTATGAGCTGCATAGTTTAGATAAGCGTGCATTTTTAAAAGTGTGTAAACTGGTTTCATTAATTCAGCATGATGCACATGACATATTGTTGTCATCCTAGAAATTTACAAATGAGAAGAGAAATATTAAATGAAGAGTAAAAGTAAGAACAGCATTTTTAAAATCAGGAATATACTTGTATTAGGAAGTCTTAACTGCACACACACACACAAACATACACACACACACACACACACACACACACACACACACACACACACACACACACACACACACACACAATTCAAAGCAAACATTCTTAACTGGTATTTGCCTGTGCTGTCTCCCTCAGGGGTCAAGAAGTCCACTGATGTCTCCTGGAGCATCTCCCAGGGTGTGTCGAAGGGATGATGTCATACCTCCTCCCCCTGTCCCTCCCAGAAAAGCCAGCCCTGCTCCGAGCCCTCCCTCCACTCCATCAACTGCACACAGGTCAGTCTAATATCAATTTGTTTTCACCATATGGAACTAGGCCACTCTGACAGCTTGAATACTGTATTGTACATGTGGTTATGTGAAAGTCAATGACCCCAAGTTATGAGGCAGGCATGAATCTCGTTGGTTACTACCCAATTCAACTCTCCAGTCTGACTACACTTACCGTCAACCACACCGCAAAGGATAAGGTATCTTTGTCAGGTTAAATGAGCCACATATCTCATACTCCTTCACATGTCCCCTTCTTTCCTGTCAGTGGGCGGTCATCAAACACTTAAGGAGCTGTTACATGAAAACAGAGAGATACAAAGGGTATAATCTTGGTGCAGTCAGATTGAGCAGAGCTGTTGCCAAAACATTCTGGTTGGTGAGTATTACAGAAAAATGTCTCTAAAAGTCTGCCAAATCTAAAGATACCTGTACCAGTAGGGGGTGCCTGAGACAAGGTTGCCTCTGAACTGTTTTGCCCTGCTCTGTATCAGTTTGCCATTGTTAGTTGCATCTACATGGAAGGGATACCTACACCATCATCACAATATTTTTCCCACTCATGCACATTCACATGGTCTTGTGCTCATGTGTGTGTGTGTGTGTGTGTGTATGTTGTAATACCTTTCGTAGCTTTACTTGACGAACTGTCTCTTGGTCCTATGAATTACTATGGTTGGTTTATGAAATACCTGCCGTGGCAACCCAGGTCGCCACCACACCCCCAGGAGGAGACTATGGAGGGGTTGACAGAGTGTGCAGCATGTCCAGTCAATAAGTATATAAGTTCACCCAGGCCGCGCGCCCCTATTCCCCGAAGTGCGCTCGACGAGACCAGCCCAGTCCGAGAGCACTACCTTTCAGGCGAGCTAGCCCTCGCCAGGATCGGGATGGAGCTGACCCTACAGCTCCAGACAGCACCCCAGCGACAGCCCAAAGCCGCTCAAACCAAGAGATGGCCCAAAGCCACTCTGCTAATAAGGAGACAGCCCATAGCCGCTTCGACCAAAGGGCCATGGCCTATAGCCAGGCCCTAGTGATGGCCAAAAGCCGCACACGAAAAATGCCACGGCCTTTAGCCAGGCCGTCAAGAAGGAGACAGCCCACAGTCGCTCCGTCAGGTGCTGCCTACGCCCCCTGCAGAACCCGTGACGGCCCAAAGCCACACGTGGGGAGAGACAGGCATGCCCTCTCTCCTTCTGCAGTTGCCTCGGAGGGCATGACACAGGCAACAGCCCATAGCCATGCCCGTAGGCAGGAGATGGCCCATAGCCGCTCCTCGTCTGCACGTTGCCCTCCATACAGGACTTCGATGACGGCCTACTGCTGCGCCTACAGGCAAGCGATGGCCCATAGCTGCACTTCGTCTGCGTTCCCGTCAGGGAGTCGGGCCCCAGTGAAGGCCCAAAGCTGCACCGACAGTGAAGGGACGGCCCATAGCTGCCCTCTGTCTGTTGCCCAAGAGAACCCAGTGACGACCCATAGCTGCGTCGGGGAGGGACACCAAAGTCCCTCGCCCCCTGTGACTCTGCAACACAAGGGTGACCTGCGGTCAGCCCTGCCTACTGGCAGGAGTGCAGGCTGCCCCTCTGTTCACCCAGACTGAGGCAACCAGGAGGAGGACTTCTGCCCTGAGGACTGGTGGAGAGGCCCAGTGTTATCTCTGGGGCTCTTCTCCACCCAGTCGGCCCCCGAGGAGGACCTCCACCTGACGGACTCCAGCTGGGAGCGATGCCACAGCCTCAACCTGATGGCAACGCCATGAGAAGGAGACTGCAGCCAATGGGCCTCTGAGGGCACCCCCAGGACGCTGGGGCGAGACCTCACCGCTTCCCGATGAAGGCAGCGCCCTTCCTCCACCAGGCACCTGAGGGAGTGCTTCCAGGATCTGTTTGGCCCAAGTCCGAAGGGCCGGACCCCAGTCCCCAACCTCGACAGTGAGAGGCCCTTTACCACGCCCAGTCCAAACCCTCGATGAGAGACGATGCCCCTGAGAGTGGTCCCGTGGCCGTGGGACGAAGGGATCCCAAAGGGATTCAACCTACCCCAGGCTGATGACTGTGAGTCCCCAGGTCGCCCTGTTCCCCTTTGCCCGATCAGTGGCATTACCTAACAGTGATGGCGACACATGGCTCCTACAGACTAACAGTGAGAGGCCAGGACTGTGGTATAAGTGAATAGTGGGATTCAGTGAAGTGCCTGAGACAGTCCATTCTGTGTAAGACAAGAGGCAAAACTCAATGTCATTATTACAACTCTGCGTCAGTGTCCATCCACCCTGTGTGAATCAAGAAACAGAAATCAGTGACATCTCACATATAGCTATTGTGAAACAGGAACCAGAGTCAATGTCAGAGTAAATTCCCCTGAACTAATAAAACCTATATGTTGCCTTCCCACTAGAAACGAGCCTCTCGCACAAGGACTGTAAAAGTTGTGTATTGCCCCCAGCCCAGACTAAGACTCCTGTCTACCTAGTATCCTGTGTGATACTCCAAACCCACCTACCAGCCTATGTAATAATTTTGACTAGCATATTGTGTAACCTGTCTTCCTGTTCCATAAAAAAGAATTTGTTAATACATGTGTAAGGTTGCCTTGTGTTTTATGCCCTGTTCCTCTCACACTGTGTCTAAGCTCCAGTCTAGAAAGGGAACCCAGCTACACTCCAGGCGTTCTTCGGACAGGAAGCCGACCCTAAAATGCCTAGCATAACACTGGTGGACAGTGGTGGTTCTTGACCCGGGCATACACAGAGAGGAGGAAACAGGGAAATCGGCAAAGTGGCAATGAAACAGCGCGTGCAATTGTCCAAATTCGACCCACAACAGTATGACATCCACACATATCTGTCAATAGTTAAGCCATTGCTGGATATTGGTTTCGAAGATGACAGGCAGAAAATAGCTGTCACGCTACCATTACTGGGCAAAGCCGCGGCCAACATTGCACCAGAAGTCATCCCCGAGATAACATGGACGAACTTCACAAAATTGGTTATACAAGCCATCACACCCTCACTAGGAAGGGTAGTGGCACTATCCCAATTGGATAGTTTAACATACGACAGCAACCTGGACGATACTCTGATCCAGGCTGGGTGACTTGTCACTGCTGCTTACCCGGAGACAGATGATGAAACCCGGGAACAACACATTTAACACCCTCCTCAGAGTCCTCCCCAGTATAGTCAAGGAGCACTTCACCATACATGACCCAACAGGGGACCTTGACAGGGACATCCAGCTGATACGGCGATTCTTAACCTCCCACTCCAACCCCCAGCATATCAACGTGGATAGGAAGTTCTCCATGAATAAGCCCACACCACACAACAAGCCACGACCTCCTCTACCCCACACGAGCCCTACGCTGACACCCAGCCTACCCAGGGCTCATCCCAGGAACAAGCACCCTAGCCACAAGGAGAACCAGAACCTTATTTCAGTCATTCCCTGGGAGTTCTCCGTGTGCAGCCACCGATGTCCATTCCATGACATCCATGAACAACTCAAAGCTGTCAGGAGCAAGCTAACCACCCCAGGCTGATGCAAAGTATCTTCTCTAGAAAGCGAGGGGCCCGAGGATGAACCCGCACCTGCCGGAGACACCGATCTCGAGGAAATTGAGCTGGAGGAAGAGGTAACCCAACAACATCTGGATTTTTTAGGACTGTCCCTGCACCTTCCCACAGTGGTGGGGGCCACCTCTCTCAGATACTGCCCCCCAGTCTATAATAAGATGAAGCTGAATGGGGTAAAAGCGAGGCTTCTGGTCAATACGGGAGTGGTCAGGTCATGTCTGTATAGCCACTTCTACTCCCATCATAAGTCGGCTTTTGGCCCGCTTTTCCCTACATCAACTTACCTCATAGACACATGGGATGGTCCCCTACCCATCGGAGGGGAAACCCGGGCCCTACACACCGACACCCACCAGCAAGTGCACATACAACACAAGTTCATAGTGTTTGACTCCACCTGTCATAATTACAGTATAATGGATACCTGGGACTGGACCTGCTGCAGAAACTACAAGCTACCATTGGCTGCCACAAGAGGCAGCTCCAGTTCCAAGACCCCCCAACCCCCTCTCCCCTCCCCGACCCCCCCAAGGCAGTGTGCACTTGCACACCCGTCCCACACCCCCCCTCCCCTAGCCTCACCCTTCCCTCCCCACCCCTGCCCCTTTCCCCACTTCCCACCTCACCCAGCCCTTCCTCCCCCCCTCCCCAACCTTCCCTGCCACCACCACCTCCACAGTAACGATTCCCCCCTGAAGCATGGCTGCCATTGAACAGGCCTATAGGAACATACGTCCTGTTCTCCCCTGACTTGCCGCCCAGAACACTCTCAACCTGTCTACTGCCTCCCACCTTCCTCCCCCTACATGTTGCGGCAGTCCTAATTGCAAACAGCACCATGTCTCCCCTCATGCTACCAAAGGGGCTCGTGTTGGGAGAAATGGAAGAAGCATAGCCATGCCCCAGCGTCTCCCCTTCCTCCCCTGCTCCCCATCCCCGACCACCGCTCCCCTCACCAATCGGACACCCATCACCATTTCCTCCTGGACTTTCAGGACCTCTTTGCATTAGGCCCCTCAGATATCGGCCACACCACCTACCTGACACATGAAATACACACTACAGGACCACCGATCCACCAACCATCCCGGCGGAAGAATCCGAAACAATGAGCAGAGGAAGACCGGCAGGTCCAGGAAATGCTTGATGCCGGCATTTTTTCACCTTCCACCAGCCCTTGGTCCTCCCCTGTCGTCCTCATCAAGAAAATGGATGGCACCATGCGTTTCTGCATGGATTACCGCCGCCTGAACGATGTAACTATCAAGGATGCCACACCTCTCACTAGGATTGATGACTCCCTCAACTCCCTATATGGTGCCTCTTGGTTCTCAACCCTAGATCTCCAGTCAGGGTATTGGCAGGTCCCCGTGCACCCAGAGGACAGAGGAAAAACTGCATTTTCCGCCAATAACAGGAAACATTATGAATTCAGCGTCCTGCCATTAGGCCTTTGCAATGCCCGCACCACCTTCTCTCGGCTGATGGATTCTGTCCTTAGTGGCCTCACCTGGGAGATCAGACTGGCATGCCTGGACGACGTCATTGTTTTCATTAAAACATGGGCCGATTACCTCCAGCGCCTCAGAGAAGTCTTCCAACGGACTCACCAAGCCAGCCTCAAGCTCCAGCCTTCCAAGTGCATCCTGACTGCCAGAACTCTTTCCTGGGGCATGTCATTTCTGGAGATGGAATAGCCCTCGACCCAGACAAACTGCGTGCCATCGCAGATATTCCCCTACCGCGAGATGTCCATGAGGTCCGGGCATTCCTGGGCCTTACCTTGTACTACCGACTATTTGTAAAGGGGTTCACTAAAATCGCCAAGCCCCTCCACAATCTGACTCGAAAGGGAGAACCCTTTATCTGGACCAAAGAGAGACGGGCCACTTTTCAAGAGATTAAGAACAAACTCATCACTGATCCGTTTGTTGCCTTCACCAACTACTCCCTACACTTCTGATTGTACACTGACATTTCCCTTGTAGCGACTGGCACTGTCCTCATCCAAGTCCAGGAGGGATGAGAACACATCATCGCCCGTGCCAGCTGCACCCTTAACCAGGCTGAGCGGAGCTATGCCGCAACCAACTGGGAGTGCCTAGGTATCATCTGGGCCCTTGAACACTTCTTGGCTTACCTATCAGGGACGAACGTGATGATCATCGTGGACCACCAGTCACTCCAATGGCTCCGGCAATCAGACACCCACAGTGCCCAGCTGATCATATGGCGAGAGACCCTGGAAGAATTTAATAATGAAATATCTTACTGCCCTGGCAAACTCCACACCAATGCTGACTGGCTCTCCTGGCTCCCCATCCACGCCATACAACAAGAAACAGAGCTCCTACAACTGTGGCACAACAAAGACCAACCCCCCTGGATCCCTCCCCACCTATTCGGCAACCTCTACTGTCAGGGCGACCATCTATTCATCCCACTGGGACACATCATCCTCGCCCCCAACACTGCCCTAGACACCACCACTCTGATAACGGGATCCACCTGGGCATGAAAAAACTCCTCCAGGTATTCAACAACACATACTGGACCCCCAGCCCCTCCAACTTTGCCAAGAAAATCACCCAGTCCTGCAGAGCCTGTGCACTAGGCATGGACACCACCCACACTGCCGGCCCTTTGGGACGCATCACTGCCCACAAACTCTGGCAGTTGCTTTCTGTAGACATTGTGGGGCCCCTACCACCCAATTCAGGCTTTTTTTTTTTTATGCGAGGAAGAAGGAACCAAAGGCCATGAGCCAGCAATAACAGTCCCCTCCAAGAGGAAAACAAAATACCAGAGAGAGCCAAATTCAAGATTCGTTCATTTTGAGATGCCTGGACCCACTGCATTTGAAAGACTGGAGATCATAGGCAGCAGGAAATACAGACAGAGGGAGACAGTTCCAGAGTTGACCTGTTGCATAAATGAAGGACTGGGAGTAACGGTTAACTCTTGCATTAGAGAGTTGGACAGAAAAGGGATGAGAGTTTGCTGCTAGACGGGTGCTACCGCCCGTCGTAGAGGTGGAGGAATGCATGCAGACAGTTCAGAGGAGCAGTGACCATTAAAGTAGCAATAGAAAAGAGATAAAGATGCAACAGTGCGGCAAAGAGACAGAGGTTGAAGGGAGTCAGTAAGAGGAGGAGAGTTAATGAGACGAAAAGCCTTTGACTCCACCCTATTGAGAAGAGCTGTATATGGGGAGCCTCCCCACACATGAGAGTTGTACTCCACACAGGGGCGGATAAAACCCCTGTATAGAGTCAACAATTGTGCAGGGGTAAAGAAAGAACGGAGTCGGCTTAGCACAGCCAATCTCTTGGAAGCAGATTTTACAAGAGATGTAATATAATCTTTCCAAGATAAGTCCCGAGTAAATGAAATCCCAAGCATGTTCAAGGATGATGCAGGATTAAGCTGAATATTATTAAATATTAGTGGGTATACCTGTGGAAGATTTTGATGGGTTGATAGGTGAAAGAACAGAGTCTTAGATGCATTAAAAACAACAAGATTATTTTTACCCCAGTCAGAGATACGAGCCAAGTCAGACATTAGGTGTGCCATAGCCTCATCCCTTGTTTGTTGAAGTAACTGCTGAGATGGGCGTTGCGGGAACCGAATGGAAAGGTGAAGGGTGTTGTCATCAGCGTATGAGTGGATAGGGTTAGATGTACAGGTTAGAAGGTCATTGATGAATAAAAAGAAGAGAGTTGGTGATAGGACAGAGCCCTGAGGAACACCACTGTTGATAGATCTAGGAGAAAAACAATGGCCGTCTACAACAGCGGCTATAGAACGACCAGAAAGGAAGCTAGCGATGAAGGCAAAGATAGAAGGATAGAAACCGTAAGAGGGCAGTTTGGAAATTAAAGATTTATGCCAGACTTGATCGAAAGCCTTTGAGATGTCAAGTGCAATGGCAAAGCTTTCGCCAAAGTCCCGAAAGGAGGATGACCAGGAGTCTGAAAGGTAAGTGAGAAGATCGCCAGTGGAGCATCCCTGACGGAACCTGTACTGACGATCAGAAAGAAGGTTGTGATAGGAAAGATACCTTAAAATTTTTCTATTGAGAAATGACTCGAAAACTTTTGAAATACAGGATGTTACAGCAATTGGACGATAGTTGGAGGGTTGGGAGTGGTCACCCTTCTTTTGGACTGGCTGAATGAGAGCAAACTTCCAGCAAGAAGGTAAGGTACAAGTTGACAGACAAAGGCGAAAGAGTTTGCCTAGGCAGGGTGTAAGCACAGATGCACAGTTCTTGAGAACAACAGGAGGGACTCCATCAGGCCCATATGCCTTGTTAGTATTGAGGCCAGTGATGGTAGAAAATACACCAGCTGAAGAAATTTTAATGTCAGCCATGAGGAAGTCAGAGGGGGGAAGTGATTGAGGAACAGCACCGGAATCGTCTAAGGTGGAATTGGAGGAGAAAGTCTGTGCGAAGAGATCTGCTTTATCAGTAGAAGAAATAGCTACAGAACCATCAGAGTAGAAAAGAGGAGGGAAGGATGATGAGGTAAAGTTGTTAGAAAAATTTTTGGCAAGGTGCCAGAAGGAGCAGGAAGAATTCGAGTTGGAGAGTTGAGGGCATTTAGTATGGATGAAATTATTTTTAGCAGAGCGAAGAACAGACTTAGCACGATTCCGGGCAGAAACGTAAAAATGATGTGATTCAGGGGTGGGTTGGCTCCGGTACCTTTTGTAGGCCCTCTCCTTGTTGTGGACAGCATGAGAACAAGCGTGATTAAACCAAGGCTTTCTTGTGTTCGTCAAAGGATATGAGAAAGGAATGTATGCTTCCATGCCTGAGAGAATAACCTCCGTAATGTGCAAGGCACACTCAGATGGCTCCCGGCCATGGAAGCAATAATCATTCCAGGGAAAATCAAAGAAGTACTGCCTGAGGGCCTCCCAATCCGCAGCTCCAAAATGCCACAGACGACATTTCCCTGGAGGGTCCACAGGCAGTACCAGAGTGATAGGAGAGGTTAAGGTGATAAGGTTGTGATCGGAGGAGCCCAACGGAGAGAAAAGATTAACTGTGTAAGCAGAAGGATTAGTTGTAAGGAAGAGGTCAAGTATGGTGGAGCTCTCTCCAAGGCGGTCTGGGATACGGGTAGGGTGCTGTACAAGCTGCTCTAGGTCATTAAGGATAGAAAAGACATAGGCTTGTTCACCAGGTGGATCAGTGAAAGGAGAGGAGAGCCAAAGGTGGTGGTGAACATTGAAATCTCCTAGAATGGCGATTTCAGAGAAAGGAGAAATGGATAGAATGTGTTCCATCGTAGAAGTAAGATAGTCGAAGCATTTTTGATAGTCAGTAGAATTAGGGGATAAGTAAACAGCACAGATATAATTAGTCAGAGAATGACAGGAAAGCCAAAGCCAGAGTGTAGAGAATTCAGAAGAATCGAATTCAGGAACACGAAAACAAGATAAGTCATTGTGTATATATACACAACAGCCACATTTGGCTTTGAAATGAGTATAGAGAAAGTAGGAGGATACAGAAAAGGGTTTGCTGTCAGCTGCCTCAGACAGCTGAGTCTCAGTTAAAAAAAGAAGGTGAGGTTTAGAGGAGGAGAGGTGGTGCTCAACAGAGAGAAAGTTAGAGGAAAGGCCGCAAATGTTGCAGAAATGAAGAAGAAGAGAGTCAGACAGTGGTTCCAGGCACCTTGAGTCGTCACGGGGAGAGGGGCAGAAGGCTACTGGTATATCATTACCTTTGTAGACACATACTTCAAATTTATCATCACTTGTCCAGCCAAAGAACACCACACTGTCGCTGCAGCTGATGCCCTGGTCCGTCATGTCTTCCCCTACTTTGGAATTCCCCAAGCCCTACACTCTGACAATGCCCCTGAATTCACCGGCAGTATATGGCAAGAATCAGAAAAGTTATTCAGGTATAACATCTCCCACTTCTCCCCTACTGGCCACAGGGAAACACTGTCTGCGAACGCAGCCATGGAACCCTCATGAACCAAGTCCGCATCCGGATGGAGGAAATAAAAAATGAACACTGGCCAGCACACATTAAAATTGTTCAGTGGAGGATGAACTCCTTCCCTCGGGAGGATGGTATATCGCCCCATGAATGTATGTTTGGGGAGGAGCCCCTGCTCCTACCCTTATGCCAACACCTACAGCTGCCCTCCAAGCCCCCCACATCTGACCCTCTCCACCACCCCAAGAGGTGACTCCACTTCCTGCAAAATGGTCTCGACCTCCAACCTGATGCCACCCCCAGCCCCTACAAGCCTGGTGATTCTGTGATGATAGCAAAACTCCTCGTTCCACATAAACTGTCCCCCCATTTCACGGGCCTGTACACTATCACCCATGTCCCTAACCCCTACTAAGTAACAGTGGATTACAACAACACTCTCCGCACCTACAGGAACCATCACATGCGCCCGTTACGTGCCACCACATCCCCTACCCCTGCCCGCATTCCCCCGGCCCCGACCCACCCCCAGCCACTGCCCCCGACCCTCCTCCCGATTCCTACAATTGCTACATCTCGCCCTCATCCTCCCTCCCTTCCTCCTCCTCTCCCTCACCCCTAACCCCTCCACCCGTCACGCCGCACATCACTTTACCTATCACCTCACCAACGCCGCAAATTACCAACCTGCCACTCACCCCCCTGCCACCACCCCCCTCGCCTCCCACACCCAACACTGCATCACTTGCCACCCAGCCACCACCCACTGGAACCAAGACGACCTCACACGCCCGTACACCGCCTTCCCCTGCTCCTGTCACCACCTAATCCACACCCATCAACCTCAAACACAGACACCCACCACAAATACCTCCACCCCAGTCCGTCCTCCCTGACACCACACCACCCACACCCAGAGCACCACGAGGTCACATGCCCACCTCACTGCCCATGCCCACCCTGAAAACCACCGTCACTTGCTCTGGCTGCCTTTCACGCCCTCCCGCAAGATACACCACCACCCTCTCCCCCATCCCACCCACTTCACCTCCACCCAAGGTGCAAACCTCCCCCTCCATTCACACTCTCATCACAACCACTACCACACTCATGCTACATCAAGCCCAAATCACACCCACCCCTACCTTGAAGGAATAGAGTGGCGTTTTATCCCAGCATGAAACCACCACCGCCTCCTCAGTGTCCAGCATTCAATTCAATCCCCTGCAGGAACACACACCTCCCACCATGAGAATACAACGCACCACCTGGGCGCCAACCCTCAGCAGCAAGCTGCGTATCTGTGGACCTCGTCACCTCCTCTAGCTCCTCCACACAGACCCTGAGCCCTCCAGCCTTTTCCTTATCTGCAACCCTCACCTTGATGAAAACCTCGCCACAACGAAATGGAATGCTCTCCTGCAACACCTGATGCTGGCCAGTGTCACCAGCACCACCAAGACCTACTATCTCAAGCCACGGGGACATGACTTTTTCCCCGACGACTGTGGTGAAATACTGGCCATGGCAACCCAGGTCACCACCACACCCTCAGGAGGAGACTATGGAGGGGTAGACAGAGCGCGTGGCATGTCCAATCAAGATGGACATAAGTTCACCAGGGCCATGCGCCCCTATTCCCTGGAGTGCACTCGACGAGACCACCCCAGTCAGAGTGCACTACCTTTCACGCAAGGTAGCCCTCACCAGGATCAGGGTGGAGCTGACCCTAAAGCTTCAGGCAGCACCTCAGTGATGGCCCAAATCTGTGCAAACCAAGAGACAACCCATAGCTGCTCTGCTAATAAGGAGACGGCCCATAGCCACTCCGACCAAAGGGCCACAGCCTATAGCTGGGCCCCAGTGACTGCCAAAAGCTGCACACAAAAAAGGCCACAGCCTATAGCCAGGCCGCCAATAAGGAGACGGCCCACAGCCGCTCCATCAGGTGCTGCCTACACCCCCAGCAGAACCCGTGACGGCCCAAAGCCACACATGAGGAGCGACAGGTACGCTCTCTCTCCTTCTGCAGTTGCCTCGAAGGGTACGACACAGGCGACAGCCCATAGCCACTCCTTGTCTACATGTTGCCCTCCATACAGGTCTTCGGCAATAGCCTACTGCCGCGCCAACAGGCAAGCAACGGCCTATAGCCTTTCTTCATGTTTGTTCCCATCAGGAGGTCGGGCCCCGGTGACAGCCCAAAGCCGCACCAACAGCGAAGGGATGGCCCATAGCCGCCCTCTGTCTGTTGTCCAAGGGAACCCAGCTACGACCCATAGCTGCACCGGGGAGGGACACCAAAGTCCCTCACCTTCTGTGACTCTGCAATGCAAGGGTGACCTGCGGTCAGCCCCGCCTACTGGCAGGAGTGCAAGCCGCCCCTCTGTTCACCCAGACCAAGGCAATCTCCAGGAGTAGGACTTCTGCCCTGAGAACCGGTGGAGAGGCCCGGTGTTATCTCGGGGGCTCTTCTCCATCCAGTCGGCCCCCGAGGAGGAGCTCCACCTGATGGACTCTGGCTGGGAGCGATGCCGCAGCCCCAACCTGATGGCGACGCCACGAGAAGGAGACTGCAGCCAACGGGCCTCTGAGGGCACCCCCAGGACCCCGGGACGAGACCTCACCCTTCCCCAATGAAGGTGGCACCCTTCCTCCACCAGGCGCCTGAGGAAGAGCTTCCAAGACCTATTTGGCCCAAGTTCCAAGGGCCAGACCCCAGTCCCCGGCCCCGACAATGAGGGGCCCTTCACCACACCCAGCCCAAACCCTCGACGAGAGATGGCGCCCCTGAAAGTAGTCCCACGGCTGTGGGATGAAGGGACTCCTGACGGGACTCCTCCTACCCCAGGCAGATGACTGTGAGTCCCCAGGCTGCCCCCTTCTCCCTCGCCCAATCAGTGACATTCCCCAAGAATGACAGTGATATATGGCTCTTGCTGACAACAAGAGGCCAATACTGTGTAATACAAGTGAGAAGTGTGAATCAGTGAGATAAAGAAAACGCCAGAAACAATGCATAACTATTTTGTATAAGACGAGAGGCAAACACTCAGTAATACTACTATAACTCAGTGTCAGTGTCCAGCCATCATGTGTAAGTCCAGAAACAGAAAACAGTGACATAACTTTCATTACTAAAGTAAAAATTAGAACCAGAGTCAGTGCCAGAACAAATTCCCCTGAACTCATCAGATCTGTGTTTTGCCTGCTTTGTGGAAAAGAGCCTCTTGTGTAGAGACCATAAAAGCTGTGTATTTGGCAAAACCCGAATTAAGACTCCCGTCTATCTAGTATCCTGTGAGATACTCCAAACCCACCTACCAGCCTATGCATTAATTTTGATCGTTATATTGTGTACAAGTCTTCCTGTTCCACAGTAGTGAATTTGTCAATACACGTGTAAGGTTATCACCCTGTGTTTTTATGCCCTGTTCCTCTCCTGTGTCTAAGCTCCAGTCTAGAAAGGGAACCCAGCTGCACTCTAGGCGTTCTGTGGATGGGAAGCCGCCCCTTAAACGCCAAGCATAACAATAACGATGGCAAAATTCACGGCATGATGACTGTGATGGCCATATACGACAATCCTGTATGAATACAATGATGCATGCAAGCTGACAATCAGGATCCAAGATGTCTTCCCAGTGTTTGCATGCACAGAACCCCCATCTTAGGCCTCTGCTCATGCGGCCTCCTTTGCGCCACCTCTTTGAAGACCTCCTCTTGCTTGTCCACTTGGTCACATGTCACAGAGCTGTGATTGTCTCCCTTGCATTCAGTGTGTTAGGCTACATAAATATCTCGCATGTGGAAGGCCATCAAAACATCATCACCATCGCCAAATAACAGAGCAACTGTGTAGCGAATAGTGCTGTGTGTGATACGAATATTAAGTGGAGAGTTTTTTTTTTGTAACTCACCGGGTCGGTCAGGATCACTTGATGGTCATGATCGTCAGCTTTTACCCTCCCGGAAGGGAGCTGAGAGCTCATAAGTCCGATCTAGGGGCAAGGCTGTGACCTTCACACACGCACACACCCGTCCCCTTGCTCAAGGGGGACAGTAACCACCCACTTCGTCAGTGAAACTTTTCGCAACCTGAGCGAGGCGCGAACTCCTGTCCACCAGTTGGCAAGCGAGAACGTTACCACTGCACCAGCGAGCGGTGTGTGTGTGTGTGTGTGTGTGTGTGTGTGTGTGTGTGTGATGTACTGAAGCTTGTGATTTGGAAATCATGTCTGGTGCTGCCTTCACTGGAAAGCATGGTGCTATTGTTGCCGCAGAGGGCAAGACTCAAAGGGTAATGCATAGCTTTACCCTTGATGTGAAATTGGACTTAGTTAAGGCACTTTAAAAAGCAGCGGCCTGTAGCCATGCCCATGCAAAGGCCAGTAGCCGTGCAATAGTGACGGCTGACAGCCGCACATCAAAAGCAACTGCCTGCAACTGTGCAATAGTGATGGCCAGTAGTCGCACCCTTAAGAGGCGGCCAGCAGCTGCTCATGGTGCTACCCACTCCCCCTGCAGATCCCGTGACGGCTGGGTGCCACACATGGGGAGAGAACGGTATGCCTTCTCTCCTGCAGTTGCTTTGTGGGGCACGACGCCAGTGACGGCCAGGAGCTGCACCAGTAGACAAGGGACGGCCTGTAGCCGCCCTTTGCCTACACGTCGTCCCTCATATGGGGCTTCGGAGATGGCCGGTAGCCATGCCTACAAGCAGGTGATGGCTGGCAGCAGCACTTCGTCTGCAGTCCCATCAGGGAGTTGGGCCCCGGTGATGGCTGGTTGCCACACCGATGGGAAAGGGATGGCCTGTAGCTGCCCTCCTCCCATTGCCCAAGTGACCTTGGCAATGGCCGGTAGCCTCACCAGAGAGGGGCGCCTTAAAGGCCATTTGTTCCCTGTGACTCCGCAATAAGAGGGAGACCCTGGAGGTCGGGGCCCGGTGACGGCCGGTTGCCGCAACAACGGGGTTGGGGAGGGTCTGTAGCCACCCTCCTCCCATTGCCCAGTGGACCTTGGCAGTAGCCGCACCAGGAAGGGGCGTCTTAAAAGTCCCTCACCCCCCTTCGACTTCATTGCCTGAGGGAGACCCCTGTTCAAGCCACCCCTCTGGTGGCAGAGCAAGTCCTGCCCTCGGCTCCCCCGACCGAGGCAGCCTCCAGGAGGAGAACCTGTCCATCAAGGACTGGTGGAGAGGACCCCGAGGCTACACTCCATCCAGCCGGCGCCAAAGGGAGACCAACGCCTGGCTGACTCCTACCGCCCACCACGCCGCAGCCCTAACTTGACAGCAAAGCAGTGGGAGTGAGACCACAGTAGATGGGCTCTCCACGCTGCTCCTAACACCCCGGGGCGTGACCTCTTCAGTCCAGAGGAGGAGCAACGCCCTTCCCACACTGGGCACCTGCAGGAGCACTTTCAGAGAATCCTTGGCCCCAGTCCCGAGGGCCAGATCCCTGTACCAAGCCCTTCCAGTGTGGGGCCCTTCACTACGCCTGACCACAGCCCATCCCGGAGGATGACGCCCCCACGAATAGTCCCGTGGCCCCTCAACGAGAGGACACCGGAGGGACACAGCTGACACTGGGCCACCACCTGTGAGCTGCCGGCTCCCCCCCCTTGGTTGGCCCGCTCCCCTGCCCTACATCCCCATAGTGATTGTGATTTCTCTGCCCGCGAGGAGAAAGTGAAAGTGACTGTGCGAGTGTAGAGTACAGTGATTGTGTCTGAGCAGCCAAACTCTAGTGAAAGTGATAAGAGACATAACCAGTGTATAATGCGGGACAGATATAGAATTACCAAAAAGAACAAGCAGCCCTAGTACAAAGTATAGTCCCATCTTCCCTCAAGTGCAGAGTCTTTCCATCTGTTCCCGAGAATGTCGGTATCCTGCATGATACCTCTAACTCATATACACCTGTCAATTCCAGTTCTTGCCTTTGGACAGAGTCTTGTGAATTGTCTAGCCTCCTGTATCCAGAATTTGGTATTATATGTGTAAGGTTGTTGCCCTGTGTTTTTATGCCCTGTTCCTCTCACACTGTGTCTAAACTCTGGTCTAGAAAGGGAACCCAGCTATACCTTAGGTGTTATTTGGACGGGAAGCCGACCCAAAAACACCTAGCATAACACTGGTGGACAGCGGTGGTTCTTGACCTGGGCAAACACAGAAAGAAGCAAACAGGGAAATCGCAATAATGACAACCAAACCTCATGCACAATTGCCCAAATTTGATCAGGAGCAGTATGATATTCACATGTACCTGTCCATAGTCAAGCAACTGCTAGATATTGGCTTTAAAGATGACAGACAGAAGATTGCAGTCACCCTACCACTTCTGGGCAAGGCAGCAGCCAGTATTGCACCCAGTCATCCCCGAATTAACATGGGCTAATTTCACCAGACGAAGGGGGGTGCAAGGAACAGCGTGGTGGACTGAAGAGGTGAAACAGGCTGTGGCACAAAAGAAGAAAGCATACAATGAATGGATGAGAAATAGGGGCGTGGAAGAAGTTGAGAGGCGGAAGAGAGAGTTATATGTAGAAAGAAAGAGAGAGGTGAAAAGATTAGTAAGAGAGAGCAAGAAGAGAATGGATGAGGAATTTGGAAGGAATTTGAGTGTAAAGTGGAGGGACTGTAAGAAAATGTTCTGGAAAGAGGTGAAAAGAGTAAGACAGGGTGGAAGTGAAGTTAGCAGGGGAGTGAAAGATAAAAATGGTAGATTACTAGTGGAGAAGGGAGAAAAAGTGAGCAGATGGAGAGAACACTTTAAGGAATTGTTGAACGTAGAGGATGGAAGTATTGCGAGTATAAGTGGCTGGGGAATGGCTGGGAGAAGGAGGGAGGTGAGAAGACAGGAAGAAATCAGTAGGATGGAAGTTGTGGAAGCAATGAAGAAAGTTAAAACGGGGAAAGCCCCAGGAATTGATGGAGTGTGTGGTGAAATGCTGAAGCATGGGGGAGAGATAGTAGTAGAATGGATGTGGAAGATGTGCAGATTGGCCTGGGAGGAAGGTAGGGTCCCGGAGGATTGGAAGTCAGGTATAATTATTCCCTTGTACAAAGGAAAAGGGGAAAAAGAAGTGTGTGGTAATCATAGGGACATTTGTCTTCTTAGTATAATAGGAAAAGTGTATGGTAGGATACTTATTGACAGAGTTAGAGAAAGAACAGAGAAATTAGTTGGAGAAGAACAGGGAGGCTTTAGGAAGGGAAGAGGTTTTGTAGATCAGATATTCATTCTTAGATCTTTAGTGGAAAAGTTTCTAGAGAAGGGAAAGAAGTTGTATGCGGCTTTCATGGATTTGGAGAAAGCATATGACAGGGTGGATAGACAAGGATTGTGGAAAGTGTTAAGAATATATGGAGTAGATGGGAAGTTGTTGAATGCTGTGAAGAGTATGTACGATGGTGCGAAGGCTGCAGTGCGTGTGGATGGTGAACTAAGTGAATTTTTCTCTTTGAAAGTTGGTTTGAAACAGGGATGTGTCATGTCTCCATGGTTGTTCAATCTGTACATGGATGGGGTAATAAAAGATGTACAAGATAGGGTAGTGGATGTTGGAGTGGCCCTGGTGAGAGAGGATAGTGTTTGGAAACTCCCTGTACTGTTGTTTGCAGATGATACTGTGTTGTTGAGTGAAGACGAAGGGGAGCTGCAAGGCTTGGTGGATGAGTTTGAGAGAGTGTGTACGAAACAGAATCTAAAGGTGAATGTAGGGAAGAGTAAAGTGATGGTCTTTGAGACAGGTGAAGTCAGTGAATGTATAGCGAGGTTGGATGGTGAGGAATTGGAAAATGTGAGTACGTTTAAGTACTTGGGTAGTGTGATGAGTAAGGATGGAGGTTTGGAGGGTGAAGTGCTTGAAAGGGTACAGCAGGGAAGAAAGGTTGCTGGTTCCTTGAAAGCAGTGATAAGAAACAGGGAAGTGAGCATGGAAGTGAAAAAGTTACTACATGACAGTATTGTAATACCAACTCTAACGTACGGAAGTGAAGCTTGGACGTTGCTGGAAGGACACAAGTCAAGAGTGAGAGCAGTGGAAATGAGTTATTTAAGAGGAGCCTGTGGAGTCACATGGAGAGACAGGCTGACGAATGCGGATATAAAGGAGCGTTGTGGTGTTGATGTGGATGTGATAGGAAGCGTTATGAGGAACACACTGAGGTGGTTTGGCCATGTGGAGAGGATGGAGGGTGAAAGACTGACGAAGAGAGTGTATGTGAGTGAGGTGGAGGGGGGAAGAGGGAGGGGGAGGCCGAGGATGAGATGGAGGGATGGGGTGGAGAGGTATATGAGAGAGGGGGATGTGAGTTGGGAGCAGGGCAGTGAAATGGTGGGGGACAGGGCGACTTGGAGGCGATTTGTTTGTGGCCACCCCAAACGGGATTGAGGCGTCTGGCAATAGATAGATAGATAGATAATTTCACCAAAATAGTAGTAGAAGCGATCACACCATCTCTAGGAAGAGTGGTGGTGCTGTCCCAATTGGACAATAAAGCCTAACATACGACCGAAGCCTGGATGACACTCTCATCCAGGCCATGCGGCTCGTCACTGCCGTTTACCTGAAAGCTGACACAGAGATCCGGGAGCAGCACACGTTTAACATCTTACTCAGAGTTCTCCCCGGTATGGTCAACAAACACTTCACCATACACGACCCTACAGGAGATCTGGACAGGGATGTCCAGCTAATACAGTGACTCCTGACCTCCTGCTCCACCCCTCAACAAATCAATATAGTGAGCAAATTCCCTACAAATAAACCAGCCCCACTCAGCAAGCCTCGGCCACTACCAACCCATACCAACCCTCCGCCAACCCCACCTAGGGCATACCCCACCAACAAGCGCCCGGCATACAAGGAGAACCAGAATTTAAATTACAATCAGTCCCTGGGAGTTCTCTGCTTGTAGCCACAAGTGTCCACTCCACGACATCCGGGAGCAGCTTAAAGCAGCCAGATGCAAATCTAACACACGAGGCCAATGCAAAGTATCCTCTTTAGATAATGAGGGCCCTGAGAATGACACCACACCACCAGGAGACACCAATCCCGGGAAAACAGAGCCAGAGGAAGAGGAGATCCCACAACAGCTGGATTTTTAGCCCCATCCCCACACCTCCCCACGGTGGCGAGGGCCATCTCTCAGAAATATCGTCCCCCGGTCTACGACAAAATGAGTCTCAACGGGGTTAAAGCAAGGCTTCTGGTCGATATGGGAGCGACCAGATTGTGCCTCTATAGTCACTTTTACTCCCATCACAAATCAGCTTTTGGCCCGCTTTTCCTTACATCAACTCATCTCATGGATGCAGGGGATGGCCCCCTACCCATCCGTGGGGAAACCTGGGCCTTACACACTGACACCTACCAAAAAGTCTCTACCCAGCACAAATTCATCGTGTTCGACTCAGCTTGTCACTCCTACTATGGATATCTGGGATTGGACCTCCTACAGAAGCTATGAAAAACAATCAATTGCCACAAGCGGCAGCTTCAGTTTCAGGAGCCACCAGTCCCCTCCCCCAATCCCCCACAACCCCTGTGCACCTGCAAACCCTCCCCCACCCCTCCCCAGCACCGTGCCCCACCTGCCTGCCCCCCCTCCCCTTCCTAGCCCCCCCGTTCATCCCACCTTCCCCGCTACCACCACCTCCACCATCACAATTCCCCCTCACCATGAAGCATGGCTGCCATTGAACAGGCCCACCAGAATATCTGTCCCATTCTCCCTGGACCTGCTGCCCAGAACTCTCTCAGCCTGTCTCCTATCCCCCATCTTCCTTCCCCCCCACATTGCGGTGGTCCGAATTGCTACCATCACTACAACCCCCCCCCCACACTACCTAAGGGGCTTGTGGTAGGAGAAATGGAAGAAGCAGTGCCATGCACCCCCACCACATCCCCCTCCCCCGCCCTGGTACCCCCCATACCTGAGCATCTCTCACCCCACCAAGCCAACACTCTCCGCCACCTACTCCTGGACTTTCAGGACCTTTTCGCGTCAGGACCTACCGATATCGGCCACATTACCTACCTGGCACACGAAATACATACTACTGGACCACTTATCCGCCAACCATCCTGATGGAAGAACCCAAAACAATGAGCAGAGGAAGACTGGTAGGTCCAGGAAATGCTTGATGCCGGTGTTGTTTCACCCTCCACCAGCCCCTGGTCCTCTCCCATCGTCCTCATCAAGAAGGAAGATGGCACCATGCGTTCTGCGTGGACTACTGTCGCCTTAATGATGTTACCATCAAAGATGCCACCCCACTGCCCAGGATCGACGATTGCCTCAACTCACTGCATGGCGCTTCCTGGATCTCTACCCTAGCCCTCCAATTTGCGTATTGGCAGGTCCCTGTACATCCTGAGGATAGAGGGAAAACCGTGTTTTCCACTAGCAATGGAAAACATTATGAATTTAACGTCTTGCCCTTCGGACTCTGCAATGCACCCTCCACCTTCTCCCAACAGGAGTCCCCACAAACTGGAAGATGCCACAGCTTGCCAGGTAACTTAATGTAAAATGCAAAAGTGGGGTCAACTTGAGTTACCCTCTGTTATACAATTTTTGTGTTACTTTACTGAAATAGGAATTTTTTTTATTTATCTACATATAATACTGGAGAAAAAATGGCTCCTTTATCAAAATATAATAGAAATGGAAGATTGTGTCCATCTCAGTTTAGGGACAATTTACATGCGATTATTATGTTGCCTGAGTATTGATCACAGTCATTTTCTTAGGTGGTGAATGTACATCTGTAAGGAAAAATTGTAAATGAGTATAAAGAAATTGCATCTCGCATACGAACTGAAGGAAATATGGTACTTAAACAATTGAAGATCTATGAACCCACTGAGCTCATATGGAGGTGCTTTCGTATGGGTAGCGTGGCGTAGTTTGTGCGCCCGCCGCCAGGGGCCCAGGGCGGCGCTGATAGTGTGTATACACCACACCTGACTCCCGTGTCTTTTGAAATTACCTGATGATTCCGGAAAATATAGTGTCATGGTCCACTGCGCAGGTAAAATATATGCGGAAAAATAGATTGTAACAGAAATGAGACGCTTTCTCAAGGCAAGAGGAATATCATGCCTTAAAAAATTCGGGTCACCTGATCTCGGCCCCGTAAGATTTTGGCCATACAATTCTTACTATTATTAAATGTATAATGGATAGAATCATGTCAGGATTTGCCAGATGAAAGATTACGATCATTGAAAACTGTATGATAAATTTTTCTAACAAATGAGATTCATAACAGTAAAAATGTGCTCAATGCAAAAACACACAATAAACTTTCATGCTTCTTAGTAAACTCCATGCACAGCTTTTCAGCATAAATCTCATTTAGAGCATCAGTAAAATATCTACGATGAATATAATACTGGTACAGGTATAATGCTTTATGCATGAGTAATAATCCCGACAGAAAGTTTTTTAAAGGAAGGTATACCAGCTCTGAGTGGATAGTGATCCCACGCAATTTAGTGATCCAGCGAACACTGGCACCTTTCAGGAGTTTGTGGAGGCTCCTATTGATGGAGTCTGTCGTGAGTGGCCTCACCTGGGAAATCTGTCCGGCATACTTAGATGATGTGATCATCGTTAGCAAGATGTGGGCTGATCACCTTCAGGTCTTTCAACGCATTTGCCAGGCAGGTCTTAAACTCAGACCTTCCAAATGTGTCCTGGCTGCCAGAACTGCTGCTTTCCTGGGGCATATAATCTCGAAAGATGGCATTTCACCCGACCCCGACAAGCTGCACACCAATGCCGAGCTCCCCCTACCGCGAGACGTCCACGAGGTTCGAGCCTTCCTGGGCCTCACCTCATACTACTGTCAGTTCGTGAAGGGATTCGCCAATGTCGCCAAGCCCCTACATGATCTGACCTGGAAGGGAGAACCTTTTACCTGGACCAGTGAGTGATGGGCTTCCTTTCAGGAACTGAAAGACAAGCTCATAACTGTCCCCATTGTAGCCTTCCCTAATTACTCCCTGCCCTTCCAACCATACACAGACATCTCCCTGATCGCGATCTGTGCCGTCCTCTCCCAAGTCCAGGAGGGATGAGCACATATCATTGCCTGCACCAGTTGCACCCTTAACCAGGCTGAAAAGAATTACGCCATAACCAAGCGAGAGTGCCTGGGCATCATATGGGCCTTGAAGCATTTCTGGGCCTATCTTTCCAGAACAAATGTCACCATCATCACAGATCACCAGTCGCTCCAATTGGTGCAGCAGTCCGACACCCACAATGCCCAGCTCATCAGATGGAGGGAGACATTGGAGGAATTTAACTGTGAGACCGCCAACCACCCTGGCAAGCTCCATACTAACGCCGATGCACTCTCGCACCTGCCCCTCCGTGCCATCTGATGCGAGCCGGAGCTCCTCCAACAGTGGCGTGACAAGGACTGCCCCCCCCTCTGGATTCTGCCCCATTTATTCGCCAAACTCCACCAACAAGGTGACAATTTATTCACCCCATCAGGCCATATCCTCCTCAACCCTGACACCACTTTAGACACCATGAAGCATCTCCATGTCGATAATGGAATCCACTTAGGTATCAAGAAGCTCCTTCAGGTGTTCAGTGACACCTATTGGACCCCCAGTCCCAACAACCTGGTCAAACAAGTCACCCAGTCCTGCCGCACCTGTGCATTAGGCAAGTTTGTCATCTGCACCGCCGGCCCATCAGGCAGCACAATTGCCCACAAACCTATCAGTAGATGTGGTGGGGCCCCTACCCCCTAAGTCTGGGTACTGTTACATAATCACCTTTGTAGATACATAATCCAAGTTCCTTATTGCATGCCCGGCTAAAGAGCATCACGCCGTGGCCGTGGCTGATTCCCTCGTCCGCCACATATTCCCCTAATTTGGAATTCCACAGGCACTGCACTCGGACAATGCCACTGAGTTTACCAGAAACATCTGGTGAGAGCTAGCCGACCTCTTTGGCTACCGCATCTCCCACTCCTCTCCATACTGGCCACAGGGGAATGGAATTTGAGAGAGGAGTCACTGCACTATCATGAACAAGGTGCCGACTAGAATTGAGGAAATGAGGACTGACGATTGGCCAGCACTTGTTAAAATCGTCCAGTGGGGAATCAACTCCTGCCTCCGAGAAGACAGCGTATCCCCTCATGAGCAGATTTTCGGGGAGGCCCCTCTCCTTCTGCCACTACGCCGACACCTACAACCTCCCCCCCCCCACATCCGACCCCCTCCACCATCTCAAGAAGCGATGCCACCCCCTCAAACCCCTACAAACCATGTGATTCTGTAATGGTTGCCAAGCTACCAATTCCCCACAAACTTTCCCCCTGCTTCATGGGCCCCTACACTATCATCCACATCCCTAACCCTTACCAAGTGATCATAGATTATCATAACACTCCACGAACATACAGAAATCGCCATGTGCACCCGTTCCATACCACCACCTCCCCCCAGTCCACCTTACCAGCCCCCGCACCACCTCACCTCCACTCGCTGTCTCAGACCCTCCTCCCAACTCCTACGATTGCTACATCACCCCATCCTTCTCCATCCCATCATCGCCTACTCTCCCACCTTCTGCCGCTTACACCACCTTACCTCCCACATGACCACTGCTGCAAATCCCTCCCCCCACCCAACCCCAAACCTTATTGCCACCACCTCCCTCAACCCCAGCACTGCACACCGCCTCACCTGCCACCCTCCCACCTTCGTACCACCTGAGCACACCAAGACCACCCACAACCCACGCGCACCCAGACACCCACCCATCATCCTCTGTTGCCCTTACCACTACATCAATGTCCTCCGGGATCACCTCATCTCCCTCCACCCCCAAACCCCTGCCCCAAACACCACCACCCAATGCCACCCACCACAGCACCCCACCATGAACAGCCAAAACAGCATGAGGCAGCACCCACTCGACCCCCGCACCCTACACCACCTCGCCTGCCACCCCGCTACCGCCACGCCGCCTCAGCATGCTAAGACCACCCACAACACCCATGCTATCAACCCGTCCACACACCCTTCTCCACCACCCCTACCTCTACATCGCCACCCCCCAACATCACCTCACCTTCCCCCTCTGCCTCCAAATCCCCACCCTGGATGCTCACACCACGCACAACCAACGCACCACGTGGCAGCACTCCTACCTCACCACCTACACCCACCTTAAAAACCACCATCACCTGATCCGGCCGCCTCTCGCACCCTCCAGCCAGATACGGCACAATCCCATCCCCCACCCCTTCTGCCTCATCTTCCCCACCAGACTTAATCACCCTCAACACCACCCCCATCATCCTCAGACTGTACCGAGCCCAGCTAAAATATCCTTCCACCTCTATCCCTGGGGAAAACACCTGTGTCTCTACCCAGCATAAAATCACCACCTCCGCCTCCGTCGCCACCGTCACCAGCATTCAGCCAAGACCACTGGAAGAGCAACCACCTACTGCCATGAGAGTCAGACACGCCACCTGGGCACCAGCCTGCGGCAGGAAGTGCCACATTTGTGGACCAAACCACCTCCTCCAGATCCTCTGCACCTCTTCCTAGCCCTCCACCCTTTACCTAACCTGCACCTCACACCTCAGCGAGAATAGAGCAACCACTCAGTGGATCACCCTTCTCCAACACCTGACCCCAGACCATGACTCCAGCACCACCAAGACCCACTACTTCCAAGCACGGGGACGTGACTTTTCCCATCACAACGGTGGTAAAATGACAACAACGGAGGGCATCACAACACCCCCAGGAGGCAACAATGGAGGGGTAAGCAGGGCGTGCACGACGTCTGTGCAATATGGACGTAAGTCCCATATAGCTGCGTGCCCCTATGCCCTGGAATGTACCCAGCATGAACACCTCAATCTGGGTGCATTACCCTCTTGCCTACCCAGCCTTCGTCAGGATCGGGGTGGAGCTAGAAACATAGCTCCAGGCAGCACCCCGGTGGCGGCCGGTAACTGCAGGCAGGGAGAGAACGGTACGCCCTCTCTTCTCCTGCAGTTGCCTCGAGGGGCATGGCACCAGTGACGGCCAGCAGCCACACCAGTAGACAAGGGATGGCCTGTCGCCGCCCTTTGCCTACACGTCTCCCCTCATGTGGGACTTCAGCGATGGCCGGTAGCCGAGCCCGCAGGCAGGTGACAACCGGCAGCTGCACTTCGTTTGAGGTCCCGTCAGGGAGTCGGGCCCCAGTGACAGCTGGTTGCTGCACTGATGAGCAAGGGATGGCCTGTAGCCGCCCTCCTCCCATTGCCTAAGGGACCTCAGCGACAGCCGGTAGCCACGTCAGGGAGGGGTGCCTTGAAAGCCCTTCAGCCCCTGTGACTCCGCAACCCGAGGGAGACCCTGGAAGTTGGGCCCCGGTGATGGCCAGGTGCCGCACCGATGGGAAAGGGACAGCCTGTAGCTGCTCTCCTTCTGTTGCCCAAGGGACCTCGGTGACGGCTGGTAGCCATGCCAGGGATGGGCATCTTAAAAGCCCCTCACCCCCCTTCGACTTCATTACCTGAGGGAGACTCCTGTTCGAGCCACCCCTCTGATGCCAGAGCAAGTCCAGCCCTCGGCTTTCCCAACCGAGGCAGCCTCCAGGAGGAGAACCTTTCCATCAAGGGCTGGTGGAGAGGACCCGTCTTGACCCCAGGGCTACACTCCATCCAGCCGGGGCCAAAGGGAGACCAACGCCTGGTGGACTCCTACTGCCTGCAGTGCCACAGCCAGCCCTACCCTGACAGCAAAGCAGCAGGAGCGAACCTGCAGTAGACAGGCTCTCCACGCCGCCCCTAGCACCCTGGGGCGTGACCACTCCAATCCGGAGGAGGAGCGACGACCTTCCCGCACTGGGTGCCGAGCGCCTTCAGAGAATCTTCGGCCCCAGTCCCGAGGGCCTGACCCCTGTACCAAGCCCCTCCATTGTGGGGCCCTTCACCACGCCTGACCACAGCCCATCCCAAAGGACAATGCCCCCTCCAGTAGTCCCATGGCCCCTCGACGAGAGGACACCAGAGGGGATGCAGGCGACACTGGGCTGCCACCTGTGAGCCGCTGGCCCCCCCCTCCTTGGTTGGCCCACTCCCCTGTCCCACATCCCCAGTGTGACTGTGATTTCTCTGCCTGCGGGGAGAAAGTGAAAGTGACTGCGCGAGTGTAGAGTACAGTGACAGTGTCTGAGCTGCCAAACTCTAGTGAAAATGATGGGACATAACCAGTGTATAACGTGGGACAGATGTAGAACTACTATAAAGAACAAGCAGCCCTAGAACAAAGTATAGTCTCATCTTCCCTTAAGTGCAGTGTCTGTCAGTCTGTTCCCGAGACTGTTGGTATTTTGCATGATACCTCTGACTTAAATACACTTGTCAATAGGAGCGTTCGCATGCCTGGAGAAATGCCAGATGTCACCAATATTTTAATTTTTCAGATGGAAAAAAAATCACGTCGGGCAATAATTGAATGTCCTTTTTCATGCATCTTACTTGTTGTAATAGTATATAAATATTCTATTTCTTCTCTTTTAAACAGTATTGTTTCAGTGCAGCATGAACAAAAGTAATTATAAAAAATTATTCCACAGTGGTTGCAGCCTGATTAACCCCTACTCCGCGGGCATATTTACCGATGTTTTGCGTGTGCCGCGGGGTTATTCAGGCTCCGACAGACTCTCAAAAAATATTTGCCAAAAATCAGTTATTAGTCCTAGAATATTAAAATTATATTTGCTTATGGCACATACCTTCAGCTTTCTCCTGGAATGTTTGTTGAGCCTTCGTCAGTTACCGTAGGACTTGTGGAGACCTCTGAAGTTGGGTAACGAAGTCTCCACTTTACACTTCCTGACAACCCGTAATATGATTACCACAGCCAGATATTAACACTATAAACACTACTCTATGATTTTCAAGTAGTTTGGGATCCATACTCCAAAAAAAGAAACACTGTGAAAGCAATGAAAATTATGAGCGCGTCTGACCGCCGCACTTGCGCTAGTTCGCTCTTGGTACTCTGTCATTTATTATTCATAAAACCCCTCACACTTTATATTTCTATTACTATATAACACTTACATATATCTACAGTCTTTATCCATAAGTTTCCTTCAGTAGTATTAGTTTATTGTCACTGTAGGGATTCAATTTCTTTCAGTAAAATACGTAGCATTCACTTTCTCGTCCTGTATACTAGCATTGACAGTGAATGTCACTTTCATCTTCACTCTCATAACTCATAGTATTCAGACATGCTATAGTGAAACTTTCGCTTTCATTACTCCTAGGGTATATACTCGTATTCTTATAATACTACTCATTTACATTTCTGTTTACGTTCTCTATTTTATTTACGTTATTTACATTTCTATTTTATTTACACTGTGTTATGCACTGTCACTTGAAGTAACTTATAAAACTATTTTCCATTGTTCACGTATATTTACATTCATTACTTTCACTTGCTGTTTACACATTATTTACACATTATTTACAATTCCACTTGCACTGTTTTACTCAATAGAAAGATCGTAGTCACTCTTTTATCAATTGTCAGCCCTTTATCTCTTTCCACACGAGGTTTAGTAGGGGGTAAAGGTCACAGGGCCCTTTGCATGGGGGTGAAAAAGGCCTTGAAGTCAGCAAGAGGATGAGCTGTACCTCCTCTTCAGAAGATGAGAGAGAACTGATAAAGGAGGGCCGGCACGGGTAGAGGCCTACTTAGGGGATATTCAGTACTACCAATGTAGCTCTTGAAACAGCTATGTATTTCACTGAAATGATTGGCAGGAAATCTAGACAACACATTATAAATTAGGTAGTTCCAGGTGAATGTAAATATCACTTAGGCTTCTCCCTTCCCTCCTTATATGTATATTTATTACAAAAATAGATTATATGGCATATTTCAAGGGGAAAAAAACAGCGAAAATTAGCGAACGAGTGCACGTGAGGTGTTGTCAGGTGATAATTAGCCAATTCCAGGTGTATGGCACTCTCACTTACCTCATTTCTTTCTTGTATATATTATTTGGTATAAGAATAGGGCATAGGGCTTATTTCAATGGATGAAATCAGTGAAAAATTCCAGGGAAGATTTACTTAGTGTAGCACGGCCGGGCAGGCGAGAGGATAGGGTAATGGAGGGGGGGTAGGGAGGGGAGTCAAGAACGAGGAGAAATGGCTAAATTGTCAACAATGGATGGGAGTACAGATGAGATTAGGAGTGCTGACTAGTGTTGGACATTGGCAGTACTGATAGATGACACAAGTCCCCACTTGGAAGCCCGGGTGAATTCAAAATAACACAGAATCACAAAAGCAACGCCCCGCGGTATGATCCCTTGCTCCCAAGCGTCACGAAAGTGACGCCCCGCGGTTAAGGGGTTAATGCATGCATAGAAATATGTATGTATATCTTTATCCAATAACAGAAATTAGTTATAATTTATACTAACAAATTAAACTCCCTATGAGTAAGAATAAAACTCAATTCACCTAAAAAAAAAAAATGTCGATATCTATATGCTGCCTTCGGTAAAACAAGTTTTCCGAGGAAACAGAAACAGCCGTCTGTCTTCACTGGCTGATCTGCTCATCACCTGTGCCTACTTCGTACGTCTGGCAGTGCTAAGCTTCGGTACGCTCTAAAATTTTAGAGTCTAATAAATATTAAACTATAGATAGACCATATGTGCCATTTTTTTGTACAAGTAAGATTATATACAAATGTCAATATCCATACGCCTTTTTTACTTCTTTCAGTCCAAAAACCATCTTTTTGGCAAATATTGTACTAATCTTCTTAGGGAAGAATATACAAATATATTTTGGGTCAAATAGCATAAGTAAGAGTTATTTACATTTTTTAAAGCTATTTGCTTAACCAATATCGTAATTATCGATCAGAAAAATAACACTGAAATTTAACTAAGACCCCCTTAGCCCGCTGAAACGAAAACTAGACATGATTTCTGGTGGTGTCTGGCAGATTATCCTCTTCACATGAACGCTCCTATTCCAGTTCTTGCCTTTGGACTGAGTCTTGTGAATTGTCTAGCTTCTTGTATCCAGAATTTGGTAATATATGTGTAAGGTTGTTGCCCTATGCTTTTATGCCCTGTTCCTCTCACTGTGTCTAAGCTCTGGTTTAGAAAAGGAACCCGGCTATACCTTAGGTGTTATTAGTACGAGAAGCCAACCCAAAAAGACTTAGCATAACAGCCCTGAACTTTGATGACATGGGCCTGTTTCAGAAACATGTGTTCCCTAAGACCTACATTAGCAAGGAAAAGCAACATGCAGCAGGCTTTAAGACAGCCAAAGACTGTCTCCTCTTCCTCCTTCGTGTAAATGCAGAGGGGGACATGAAACTGAAACCTCTACTCGTATATCTTTGGAATAACCCCCGGTCACTGGCGCTATATATTGTTACACCCTCATTCCACACTGCCACAGGCTCCAACAGCAGTACTTCAGTATAGGAAGGACGTCACCCAGTGAGTTGTCCTTTATAAGCGTAATGCTAGGTGTTTTAGGGTTGGCCTCCCGTCCATAGAGCACCTAGTAAGTAGCTGGGTTCTCTTTCTAGACTGGAGCTTAGACAAATAAGAGAGAGGCAGGCACAAAAACTCAAGGCAACACCTTACATGTGTATTACTAAATCTTACACAGGAACGAGCAGATGTCACAAATACAAACAAGCTGGACAATTATAATTCTTGGACTGGAGATATGGAATACTAGTATCACACAGGACACTGTACAGGACCAGATTGGTTAGGGGGAACAACACTTGAGCTAGACACTTAGGTTGGTGGGGGAGTTTAGATTTCCTAGGCCGGTGGTGGTGGTTGTCTTGATTTCCCAGGGTAGCGTTAATATTTTATTCTGGGCCTAAGCGTGACCTTATCGAGATGTGCCGTCACTGTTGCATAGAGTGTCCACTGTACCTTGGGCCGTAGATCACTTTTACATTACTATGTAGGCTACCCGGGTGGAGCTGGCGGTACTGGAACTTCAACTCAGGGGCCTATGTATGATCTTCACTGTCTTATGGCGGCACTGTACACTATGGTAGGCCCGTCCTTCACTGTCCTACTATTATACTATCTCTTCCACCACTTTCTTTTATGCTCTAACCACCGGCCCACTTTACTCTGTCGCTCCTACACTGTCTGTATGCTGTGTGTGTTCACTTTCACTCACTGTCAGGTCAGACGTGTCACAATTGGGCACAGGGGCGGCGGCGGAGTCTTAGCCTCCCTACTGATGGGGCTGGGATCCGGCAGGGGCGGCTAGGTCCCGGGGATGGGGGACAGCACGTACGGACGTTCTCTCTCGTCTGGGGCTGCTGGGGGCGTAGGGGCCCGAGGCTTCTGGGCTCGGGGTGGGAGTCCAGCCCTCTGGTCTGGGGCCGAACAGTCACCTGAACTTCTGAGTCAGGCGCCTGATGGAGGATGAGGATCTCCGGTGTCTGGGTGCAGGGAGGTCCTGCCTGGGAGTCTGAGGGGCGGTGAGGAGGCTGCGGTCTCCACAGGTCGGGGACGCCATCAGGAGTGAGCTGCGGCATTGGACGGCGTCAGGGTCCACCAGGGGCGTCTCTGCCAGCTGTAGGGAGAAGAGCCCAGTGGTGGTCATAAGGCCTCTCCAATACTCCCCCAGGCTGGGGGCTCCCTCCAAGTTGTGGGTAGGTGGACTGGGCTCAGCACCTGACGAAGGAGTGGTTTCAGGCCGTCTCTGGTGGTAGGGCCTGGCTACTGGCTGTGGGGGTCTCGGGACACTTTTGGAGCGGCTACTGGCTGCCTCCTACAGGAGGGTAGAGCGGCTACAGGCCGACTCTCCAGGGGCACTTTCAGAGCGGCGTCTGACCGTCTCCTGACGAAGGCAGGAGCGGCTTCTGGCTGTCTTCTGATTGACCTCCGGAGTGGCTTCAGGCTGTCTCCTGTTGGAGGGTGAGTGGCTACCGGCTGACTCTCCAGGGGCACCTTCAGAGTGGCTTCTGGCTGTCTCCTGACGAAGCCAGGAGCGGCTTCCAGCCATCTCCTGATTGACCTCTGTAGCGGCTTCAGGCCATCTCCTGTAGGAGAGTGAGCGGCTACTGGCCATCTCTCCAGGGGCACCTTCGAAGTGGCTTCTGGCCGTCTCCTGATTGACCTCTGGAGCGGCTTCAGGCCGTCTCCTGTAGCAGGGTGAGCGGCTACTGGCTGTCTCTCCAGGGGCACCTTCGGAGCGGCTTCCAGCTGTCTCCTGATGAAGGTGGAAGTGGCTACCAGCCATCTCCTGATTGGCCTCCAGAGCGACTTCAGGCTGTCTCCTGTAGGAGGGTGAGTGACTGCAGGCCATATCTCCAAGGGGCACCTTCCGAGCAGCTTCAGGCCATCTCCTCTTTTTCTCCAGAGCGGCTTCAGGCTGTCTCCTGTAGGAGGGCGAGCGGCTGCAGGCCGTCTCTCCGAGGGGCACCTTCCGAGCGGCTTCAGGCCGTCTCCTGTAGGAGGGTGAGCGGCTATCGGCCATCTCAGCGGTACTGTTAGAAACTAGAGAGACAGTTCCATCCCGGTCTGATCTGTGGGCAGCTCGTCTTGTATTCCTGCTATGGTGGCGGCGAGTGAGTTCAGTGTCACAGTGGTGCGCGACCCGGATGGACTTAAGCCGTTTCTGCCTGGAGCTCATTTGCGCCGTGTACACTCCTCCGTGGGCTCCTTCTGGTGGCTCATTGCGGTCTGTTTTGATGTCCTGCTGCAATTTACCACTGTCGGCTGGGAAAAAGTCACAGCCTCGTGACTGGAGGTAATAAACTCTTGTATTGTAGGTGGCGTAGACTGGCTGGAGGCGTTGGAGGAGGGCGTGCCAAGCTGTGGTAGCAGGATTTTCTTCATGCTGTTCATCCCAAGTGATGAACAGGGTGGATTGGTTGGTGGAGGAGCAGAGGAGGTGTAGGAGATGGCGAGGTCCTCGGACATGCCATTCGCGCCCGAAGGGCGGTGCCCATGTGTCTCAGCGGATCTTCATGGTCGGTGTCGTCTCAAGTGTTGGGCTGTGCTGTATGTTGCAGACGGTGGGCAAGTTTGGAGTTTTATGCCGGGGTAATGCGGCGTGGAGTCTCTGGGGAGTATAGACAGTCGGGATCTGAACCTGGTGTATCATGTATGTGAGAGGGCTTAAGGTAGGGGTCAGTGTGTGAATTTGTGGCAAGGCAGGTAGGGTGGGAGAGTGGGTGTATCAGGCGTGTGGGTGGGAGAGGCGGCCAGAACAGGTAGTGGTGGTTCTGAGGATGTGGGTGGGCAGTGATGGGGGTGTGTGGCGTCGGCCCGCTTGTGATGGGCGCAGGGCATGGGTGGTTGGTTTGGGGGTGGTTGGTGGGTGGAGAGCGCAAGTCAGGGAGCGGGAGGTGGGTGTAGGGGTTGGTGGTGTGGTCGGCTTGTGGGCAGCTCTGGCGGAAGCAGGAATGGGAGCCAGGGTGGGTGAGACCGTGGGGGTGTGGGTGGGCGGCAGTTGGTGGGTTTGGTTTTGGTGGGGGGCGGAGGTTGAGGTGAGGGTATGGTGGGCGGCGAGGGTGCGGGGACATGGGTGGGACACTTGGTGTCGGGCGTGGGGGCCCGTATTAGGTGGAGGGATGGGGGAGGTGCGGGGGCTCGGGGGTGTTGGTGAGCTGTCAGGTGAGGTGCTGGATGTGGCAGGGGGTGAGGTGGGGGCGGCGGGGGAGGGGGAGGGAGAGGGAGAGAGAGAAGGAGAGCAGAAGATATAGCAGTCGTAGGAGGTAGAGGAAGATGGCGGGGGGTGGGGGGTGGGGTGGGGTGCAGGGCCGGAGCCGGGGAGGTGGAAGCATGGACTGGGCAGACATGCCGGTTTCTGAGGGTGCTGGATGTGCTGTGGTATTCTATGGTCACCTGGTAGGGGTTAGGGACGTGAGTGATGGTGTGTGGAGTTGATTCATTAGGGTACGATGGTTGCATTCACACATGGCATTTCCTTGGGGCCAGTAAGGGAACAAGTGGGAGATGCTATAGCTGAAAAGATGGGCGAGTTCCTCCCAGATTTTGCTGGTGAATTCTGGCGCATTGTTTGAATGGATGGCCTGTGGGATACTAAGTAAGGAAAAACATGTCGGACCAGGGTGTCAGCCACTGCGACAGCATGGTGTTCTTTCGCTGGGCAGACTATGACAAACTTAGAGTACGTGTTGATGAATGTGAACATGTACCTATAGCCCAATTTCGGGGTAAAAGGTCCCACTACGTCGAGTGCCAAGAGTTGCCAAGGTTTGTGGGTGATAATACGCCCAGCTGGGCCAGTGGTACAGGTGATGTCCTTACCAAGGGCACATGCTCGGCAGGATTGGATAATCTTGGCGAGGGTGGAGGGATTTGGCATCCAATGGGCATCATTGAAAACCTGTAGGAGTTTGTTCACGCCAAGATGAATGCCGTTGTGGATGTGCAGGTGTCGTAGGGCATCTAGGGCGGCACCAGGGGCCAGAATGATATGCCCAGATGGAGTTAGCAGATAGTCACCTTGGCGGTACAATTTTTTGAAGAGGGGCTGAGGGATCCAAGGTGGCCTTTCCTCCCGATGCCATTGTTCGAGAAGGTCAGCCCCCAGCTGGGTGGCGTTGATAGGGAGTCGGGAAAGGGCATCCGCGTTGGTGTGGAGTCGGCTGGGGCAGTACGAGATTTCATTGTAAAACTCCTCCAGAGTCTTGTGCCACCTGATGAGCTGTGTGCTGTGGGTGTTGGACTCTCACAACCACTGGAGGGACTGGTGATCAGTGATGCTGGTGACCTGGGTCTCTGATAGGTACGCCTGGAAGTGCTCGAGTGCCCAGACAATACCCAGGCACTCCCTCTTGGTGGCGGCGTAATTCTTCTCCACCAGATTTAAGGTACGACTGATGCAGGAGAACATGTGTTTGAGGCCCTCTTGGACTTGTGCCAGCACGGCCCCAATTGCAATGAGGGAGACGTCTGTGTAGAGGTGAAATGGAAGGGTGTAGTTGGGGAAAGCGATGACAGGGGCGGATACGAGCTTATCCTTAAGTTGTTGGAAGGCGGCTTGTCTCTCATCTGTCCAGATGAATGGCTCTCCCTTTCGGGTCAGGTCATGGAGGGGCTTGGCGATGTGCGCGAATCCCTTCACAAAACGGTGGTACCGGTAGTAGGAAGTCAGGCCGAGGAATGCTCGGATTCCAAGGACATCGCTGGGTGGGGGGATGTCCGTGATGGCGCGGAGTTTTTCAGGGTCAGGAGATATGCCAGCCTGGGAGATGACATGCCCCAGGAATGAGACAGTTCTGGCGGCCAGGACACGCTTGGAGGGCCAGAGTTTGAGGCCTGCCTGTTGGATTCGGGAAAAAAACCGGCGGAGGTGCTGCAGGTGGTCGGCCCAGATCTGGTTGAACATGATGACGTCGTCCAAGTATGCCAGACAGATCTCCCACGTAAGGCTGCTGAGGACGAATTCCATGAGTCTTGAAAAGGTGGCAGAGGCATTACAGAGGCCGAAAGGTAAAACATTATATTCATAATGTTTCCCATTGCTGGTGGAAAACGCAGTTTTGCCTCTGTCCTCTGGTTGCACCGGAATCTGCCAGTACCCTGACTGGAGATCGAGGGTGGAGAACCAGGATGCGCCATATAGAGAGTCTAGGGAATCGTCTATTCGCGGGAGGGGAGTGGTGTCCTTGGTAGTGATGTCGTTGAGTCGGCGGTAATTGATGCAGAACCTCATCGTGCCATCCTTTTTCTTCACGAGGACAATGGAGGAGGACCAAGGGCTGGTAGAGGGGGAGATGACTCCGGCTTCAATCATCTCCTGCACCTGGCAGTCTTCCTCTTCCTGTTGCTTGGGGTTTTTCTGCCGGGATTGCTGTCGGATTGGTGGGCCCATCGTATGGATCTCCTGAGCTAGGTAGGTGGTATGTCCAATGTCGGCGGGTCCTGCCGCAAATAGGTCCTGGAAGTCCAGGAGAAGGCAGTGGAGGGTGTCGGATTGGTGGACGGAGAGATGGTCGGGGATAGAGGGCAGTGGGGCGGGGGAGCGGGATGGGGAAGGGGCACAGGGCTCGGCTTCTTCCATCTCTCCGATTACGAGCCCTTTTGGGAGGGTGAGGGGTGAAGGAGCAAGATTTGCAATTCGGACTGCCGAGTGATGAGGGGGGAAGGAAGGTTGGGGGCAGGAGGCTGGCTGAGAGGGTTCCTGGTGGAAGGAGGGGGGAGAATAGGACGGAGGTACCTGAGGGCTGGTTAAGGGGCACCCAAGCCAAGTGATGAGGGGGGTTAGTGACAGCCGAGGAGGTGGTGGTGGGGAAGGAGGGGAGGAGGGAGGGGGGTAGAGAGAAGGGGGGAGGGGGGGCGTGGAGTCTTCCTGCTGGGGCCATGGCGTGCAAGTGCAGACAGCCTTCATGGGAGGGGGGGGACCGGAGGGTTTCTGGAACTGGAGCTGTTTATTCTGGCAGTTGATGGCATCGCCCAGCTTCTGCAGCAGGTCCAGTCCCAGATAGCCATCGTAGTTTCAGCAAGAAGAGTCGAATACAATAAATTTGTGCATCACCGATGCCGGCTGATGGGTGTCGACACGCAGGGCCCGTATTTCCCTGTGGATCGGCAGGGGGCCATCCCCCGCATCCACCAGGTGAGTAGCCTTTGGGAGTAGCGGGCCAAAGGCTGACTTGTGAGGGAAGAAGTTGTGGCTATATAGGCAAGATCTGGCCGCTCCCGTGTCGACCAGCAATCTGGCTTTTACCCTGTTCAGCTTCATCTTGTGGTAAACTGGGGGGCGGTATTTGGGGGAAGTGGCCCCTGCCACCGTGGGAAGGTGCAAGGGTGGTCCTAAAAATCTGTCAGGGGCCTCCTCCTTCTTCCTCTAGCTCCTGGTCCCTGGGTTCGGCTTCCTCTATGGGGCCAGGTTCGTCGTCCGGCTCCTCATTGTCTAGGGAGGAGACTTTACGCCTGCCTGGGGTGGTGGTTTTTCATCTGGTAGCCTTTAGCTGGTCCCTGATATCGTGCAGGGGGCATCGGGAACTGTAGGTGGAGAACTCCCAGGGGTTGACTAGGATGAGGTTGGGATTCTCCTTGTGACTGGGGCATTGGTGGGCAGGGTGTGCTCTAGGTAGGCTGGGTGCCGGGGTGGAGCTGGTGTGGGGCATGGGTGGGCGTGGCTTGACTGGGAGAGCCAAAGCATTTGTGGCAAACTTCTTTACCATGTTGATTTGCTGGGGTGCAGGGCGGGAGGTCAGGAGGTGGCATATCAGTTGGATATCCTTATCCATGTCTCCTGTAGGGTCATGGATTGTGAACTGCTCTTACACTATACTAGGGAGCACTCTCAGGAGGGTATTGAAGGTGTGTTGTTCCTGGGTGTCATCATCTGCCACCAGGTAGGTAGCAGTGACCAGGCGTCTAGCCTGGATTAGGGTATCATCCAAATTTCCATTGAAGGTTAGGCTATCCAATTGGGACACTGCTATGACTTTCCCTAGTGAGGGAGTAATAGCTTGAATCATGAGTTTTGTGAAATTTTGCCAAGTGAGCCCTGGAACGATTTTTGGTGCTATATTAACTGTCGCTTTGCATAGTAATGGGAGTGTGACTGCGATCTTTTACTTATCGTCCTCGAATCCGATATCCAGCAAAGGTTTAATAATTTTTTTTTTTATGCGAGGAAGAAGGAACCAAAGGCCATGAGCACGCAGTAACAGTTCCCTCCAAGAGAAAAACAAAATACAATAGAGAGCCAAATTCAAGATCCGATCATTTTGAGATGCCTGGACACACTACGTTTGAAAGACTGGAGATCATAGGCAGAAGGAAATACAGACAGAGGGAGACAGTTCCAGAGCTGACCTGTTGCATAAATGAAAGACTGGGAGTAACGGTTAACTCTTGCATTAGAGAGTTGGACAGAAAAGGGATGAGAGTTTGCTGCCAGACGGGTGCTACGCGCCCGTCGTAGAGGTGGAGGAATGCAAGCAGACAGTTCAGAGGAGCAGTGACCATTAAAGTAGCGATAGAAAAGAGATAAAGATGCAACAGTGTGGCGAAGAGACAGAGGTTGAAGGGAGTCAGTAAGAGGAGGAGAGTTAATGAGACAAAAAGCCTTTGACTCCACCCTATTGAGAAGAGCTGTATGTGGGGAGCCTCCCCACACATGAGAGTTGTACTCCACACAGGGGCGGATAAAACCCCTGTATAGAGTCAACAATTGTGCAGGGGTAAAGAAAGAGCGGAGTTGGCTTAGCACACCCAATCTCTTGGAAGCAGATTTTACAAGAGATGTAATATAATCTTTCCAAGATAAGTCCCGAGTAAATGAAACCTCAAGCATGTTCAAGGATGATGCAGGATTAATCTGAATATTATTAAACATTAGTGGGTATACCTGTGGAAGATTTTGTCGGGTTGATAGGTGTAAGAACTGAGTCTTAGATGCATTAAAGACAACCATATTATTTTTACCCCAGTCAGAGATATGAGCCAAGTCAGACATTAGGTGTGCCATTGCCTCATCCCTTGTTTCTTGAAGTAACTGTTGAGATGGGCGTTGCGGGAACCGAATGGAAAGGTGAAGGGTGGAGTCATCAGCGTATGAGTGGATAGGGTTAGATGTACAGCTTAGAAGATCATTGATGAATAAAAGGAAGAGAGTTGGTGATAGGACAGAGCCCTGAGGAACACCACTGTTGAAAGATCTAGGAGAAGAACGATGGCCGTCTACGACAGCAGCTATAGAACGACCAGAAAGGAAGCTAGCGATGAAGGCACAGATAGAAGGATAGAAACCGTAGGAGGGCAGTTTGGAAATTAAAGATTTATGCCAGACTCGATCGAAAGCCTTTGAGATGTCAAGTGCAATGGCAAAGCTTTCGCCAAAGTCCCGAAAGGAGGATGACCAGGAGTCTGAAAGGTAGGTGAGAAGATCGCCAGTGGAGCGTCCCTGACGGAACCCATACTGACGATCGGAAAGAAGGTTGTGATAGGAAAGATGCCTTAAAATTTTTCTATTAAGAATTGACTCGAAAACTTTTGAAATACAGGACGTTAATGCAATTGGACGATAGTTGGAGGGTTGGGAGTGGTCACCCTTCTTTGGGACTGGCTGAATGAGAGCAAACTTCCAGCAAGAAGGAAAGGTACAAGTTGACAGACAAAGGCAAAATAGTTTGCCTAGGCAGGGTGTAAGCACAGAAGCACAGTTTTTGAGAACAACAGGAGGGACCACATCAGGCCCATATGCCTTGTTAGTACTGAGGCCAGTAATGGCAAAAAATACATCAACTGAAGAAATTTTAATGTCAGCCATGAGGAAGTCAGAGGGGGGAAGTGATGGAGGAACAGCACCGGAATCGTCTAAGGTGGAATTGGAGGAGAAAGTCTGTGCGAAGAGATCTGCTTTATCAGTAGAAGAAATAGCTACAGAACCATCAGAGTAGAAAAGAGGAGGGAAGGATGATGAGGTAAAGTTGTTAGAAAGATTTTTGGCAAGGTGCCAGAAGGAGCGGGAAGAATTCGAGTTGGAGAGTTGAGAGCATTTAGTATGGATGAAATTATTTTTAGTAGAGCGAAGAACAGACTTAGCACGATTCCGGGCAGGTATGTGTGAACATCATACTGTTCAGGGTCGAATTTTGGTAATTGCACATGCGGTTTAGTTACCATTTTGATAGTATTTCCTGATCACCTCTCTCGTATGCCTGGGTCAAGAACCACCGCTGTCCACCAATGTAATGCTAGGTGTTTTTGCGTTGGCCTCCCATCCCCAGAGCACCTAGTAAGTAGCTGGGTTCTCTTTCTAGACCGGAGTGTAGATAAATAAGAGAGAGGCAGGACACAAAAACTCAAGGCAACACCTTACATGTCTATCTATCTATCTATTGCCAGATGCCTCAATCCCGTTTGGGGTGGCCACAAACAAATCGCCTCCAAGTCGCCCTATCCCCAGCCATTTCACTGCCCTGCTCCCAACTCACACCCCCCTCTCTCATATACCTCTCCACCCCATCCCTCCATCTCATCCTCGGCCTCCCCCTCCCTCTTCCCCCCTCCACCTCACTCACATACACTCTCTTCGTCAGTCTTTCACCCTCCATCCTCTCCACATGGCCAAACCACCTCAGTGTGTTCCTCATAACGCTTCCTATCACATCCACATCCACACCACAACGCTCCTTTATATCCTCATTCGTCAGCCTGTCTCTCCATGTGACTCCACAGGCTCCTCTTAAATAACTCATTTCCACTGCTCTCACTCTTGACTTGTATCCTTCCAACAATGTCCAAGCTTCACTTCCGTACGTTAGAGTTGGTATCACAATACTGTCATGTAGTAACTTTTTCACTTCCATGCTCACTTCCCTGTTTCTTATCACTGCTTTCAAGGAACCAGCAACCTTCCTTCCCTGCTGTACCCTTTCAAGCACTTCACCCTCCAAACCTCCATCCTTACTCATCACACTACCCAAATACTTAAACATACTCACATTTTCCAATTCCTCACCATCCAACCTCGCTGTACATTCACTAACTTCACCTCTCTCAAAGACCATCACTTTACTCTTCCCTACATTCACCTTTAGGTTCCGTTTCTTACACACTCTCTCAAACTCATCCACCAAGCCTTGCAGCTCCCCTTCGTCTTCACTCAACAACACAGTATCATCTGCAAACAACAGTACAGGGAGTTTCCAAACACTATCCTCTCTCACCAGGGCCACTCCAACATCCACTACCCTACCTTGTACCTCTTTTATTACCCCATCCATGTACAGATTGAACAACCATGGAGACATGACACATCCCTGTTTCAAACCAACTTTCAAAGAGAAAAATTCACTTAGTTCACCATCCACACGCACTGCAGCCTTCGCACCATCGTACATACTCTTCACAGCATTCAACAACTTCCCATCTACTCCATATATTCTTAACACTTTCCACAATCCTTGTCTATCCACCCTGTCATATGCTTTCTCCAAATCCATGAAAGCCGCATACAACTTCTTTCCCTTCACTAGAAACTTTTCCACTAAAGATCTAAGAATGAATATCTGATCTACACAACCTCTTCCCTTCCTAAAGCCTCCCTGTTCTTCTCCAACTAATTTCTCTGTTCTTTCTCTAACTCTGTCTATAAGTATCCTACCATACACTTTTCCTATTATACTAAGAAGACAAATGCCCCTATGATTACCACACACTTCTTTTTCCCCTTTTCCTTTGTACAAGGGAATAATTATACCTGACTTCCAATCCTCCGGGACTCTACCTTCCTCCCAGGCCAATCTGCATATCTTCCACATCCATTCTACTACTATCTCTCCCCCATGCTTCAGCATTTCACCACACACTCCATCAATTCCTGGGGCTTTCCCCGATTTAACTTTCTTCATTGTGTCCACAACTTCTATCCTACTGATTTCTTCCTGTCTTCTCACCTCTCTCCTTCTCCCAGCCATTCCCCAGCCACTTATACTCGCATTACTTTCATCCTCTGCGTTCAACAATTCCTTAAAGTGTTCTCTCCGTCTGCTCACTTATTCTCCCTTCTCCACTAGTAATCTACCATTTTTATCTTTCACTCCCCTGCTAACTTGACTTCCACCCTGTCTTACTCTTTTCACTTCTCTCCAGAACATTTTCTTACAGTCCCTCCACTTTACACTCAAATTCCTTCCAAATTCCTCATCCACTCTCTTCTTACTCTCTCTTACTAATCTTTTCACCTCTCTCTTCCTTTCCACATATAACTCTCTTCCGCCTCTCAACTTCTTCCACGCCCCTATTTCTCATCCATTCATGTGTATTACTGAATCTTACACAGGAACGAGCAGATGTCACAAATACAAACAAACTGGACAATTATAATTCTTGGGCTGCAGATATGGAATACTAGTATCATGCAGGACACTGTACAGGACCAAACTGGTTAGGAGGAATGACACTTGAGTTAGACACTTAGGTTGGTGGGGGAGTTTAGATTTCCTAGGCCGGTGGTGGTGGTTGTCTTGATTTCCCAGGGTAGCGTTAATATTTTACTCTGAGCCTAAGCATGACCTTATCGAGATGTGCTGTCACTGTTGCATAGAGTGTCCACTGTACCTTGGCCCGTAGATCACTTTTACATTACTATGTACCCGGGTGGAGCTGGCGGTACTGGAACTTCAACTCAGGGGCCTATGTATGATCTTCACTGTCTTATGGCAGCACTGTACACTATGGTAGGCCTGTCCTTCACTGTCTTACTATTGTACTATCTTTTCCACCACTTTCTTTTATGCTCTAACCACCAGCCCACTTTACTGTGTCACTCCTATACTGTCCGTATTCTGTGTGTGTTCATTTTCACTTACTGTCAGGTCGGACGTGTCACAGTCAGGCGCAGGGGGTGCGGTGGAGTCTCAGCCTCCATACTGACAGGGCTGGGATCCGGCAGGGGCGGCTAGGTCCCGGAGATGGGGGACAGCACATAGGGGCATCCTCTATTGTCCAGGGCTGCTGGGAGCATAGGGGCTCAAGGCTTCTGGGCTCAGGGTGGGAGTCCGGCCTTCTGGGCTGGGGCCAAACAGTCGCCTGAACTTCTGAGTCAGGCGCCTGACAGAGGATGAGGATCTCCGGCGTCTGGGTGCAGGGAGGTCCTACCCAAGAGTCTGAGGGGCGGTCGGGAGACTGCGGTCCCCGCAGGTTGGGGACACCATTAGGAGCGAGCTGTGGCATCAGCCAGCATCAGGGTCCATCAGGGGTGTCTCCACTGGCCGTAGGAAGAAGAGCCCGGTGGTGGTCACAGCGCCTCGCCAGTACTCCACCAGGCTGGGGGCTCCCTCCAAGTCGTGGGTAGGTGGACTGGGCTCAGCACCTGACGAAGGAGTGGCTTCAGGCTGTCTCTGGCGGTAGGGTCCGGCTACTAGCTGTGGTTGTCTCGGGACACCTTCGGAGCGGCTACCAGCCACCTCCTGCAGGAGGGTAGAGCAGCTGCAGGCCGACTCTCTGGGTGCACCTTCAGAGAGGCTTCCAGCCGTCTCCTGATTGATCTCCGGAGCGGCTTCAGGCTGTCTCCTGATTGACCTCCGGAATGGCTTCAGGCCATCTCCTGTAGGAGGGTGAGCGGCTGCAGGCCGTCTCTCTGAGGGACACCTTCCAAGCGGCTTCAGGCCATCTCCTGATGAAGGCGGGAGTGGCTTCAGGCTGCCTCCTGTAGGAGGGTGAGCAGCTGCAGGCCATCTCTCTGAGGGGCACCTTCCAAGCGGCTTCAGGCAGTCTCCTAGTTGCCTCCAGAGCGGCTTCTGGCTTTCTCCTGTAGGAGGGTGAGCAGCTATCGGCCATCTCAGGGGTGCTGTTAGGAACTGGAGAAACGGTTCCACCCCGGTCTGATCTGTGGGCAGCTCGCCCGGCAGGTCGTCTTGCATTCCTGCTGTGGTGGTAGCAGGCGAGTTCCGTGTCATAGGGGTGCGTGGCCTGGGTGGACTTAAACTGTTTCTGCCCGGAGGTCATTCGCGCCGTGTACACTCCTCCATGGGCCCCTTCTGGTGGCTCGTTGTGGTCTGTTTTGATGTCCTGCTGCTTTTTAGTAAGGTCTGCCTTTCAGTGTACAGCAACAAGATCGGCTCAGGCGTGGTAAGTAAACACTGGCTTCTGAAGGTCGCTGTCTATTTTCCAAAAATTACACTTCATTCTTGCCAACTCCTTGGTCAGCTTCACTTCACTGTTTTCACAAGTACCGGAGCTAAACTGTACAGTCTGCACTGACACGGAACTGACACTGAACTAAACTCAGACTGAACTGAAATGAAACATTCTAGGACATGCTGGTACCTGTCCCTAGCAACAACAGCTACTAAATTGGAGATATCCAAAACATGGCAGTTTTCTTACATTACACAACACTCTGAATTATTTTGCATAAAAACTGAGATGAAATTACTGTACATATTTTAACAATCACATAAATAAACCAGTTGTTATACTGAGTGTTTTTAGGTCGACTTCTCGTCCTAAAAGCACTAACGACTGGGCGGGGTCCTCTTTCCGGACCGGGAGTAAAGCACCCGCAAAGGAACAGGACATAAAAACCAGGCAGTATACCTTAACACATCTATTGCCTTAATTCTACACTGTTACAATACAACACAGAGTGATATTTGATATACAGGAGACAGGGACACAGAGTTAGCCTTTGACACCACAATGCACAGTCACACTTAACACACGGTATAATGCATGTACACTAATGTCATGACCTATACGTATTGATATCCACATTTCATCTTTAGGCAGAATATATATTTAGTTGGAAGCAAGGGGAATAAACAAGATTAAGAGTCCATGGGGGAAATGCTACTATAAATTAGACAGGGTGCAGATCGCGACACTTGATGTAGTCACTTAGTCGCGGCGGCACTTACACACAGACTTTTGACTCGTCTGTGCACCCTAGTCTCTGTTCACAGTTACTGAAAGTTATTTTACTTGGGGACTCACACAATTACTATAAGTTCTCTTATGAGAGTTTAAATTATTTTCTGTTCTGCCAGGTATCAAGTTCTTGTAGACTAATAGTAACTGTCACTGGCTTTACACTGGTCTTCACTCGGTCACTGTTCATTGTTATTTCCCCTGGTTTGTTCTTGGTACAAGGGGCGTCACTATGTTACCCGTGTTTCCTGGGTGGAGTTCACTCTGTCATATGGGCGTGAGGAGAGGGCCCTAGGGGGACCCTGCCTGCAAGGGGCAATACACTACCCACAGGGGAGTCACTGCCCGGGTCCTGGTCGTCAGTGAGGTGCAGGGAGGCCCTCCTGTCTGGGGGCCTTGACCTGAGAGGAGGCCCTCGTATTGGAGCCTCGTTGGTGGGGTGCAGGGAGGCCCTCCTGTCTTGGGGCCTCGACCTGAGAGGTGGCCCTCGGGACTGGGGCCAAACAGCTGGAGGAGGCGGGCCTGTCGTTTCTGGCTCCGTGGGGTGAGGGAGCCTGGGTTGCCCTCGTCTGGAGTCTGCTGGTCGGGCCTGGGGGTCCTGGGACTGTGGTTGCCTATTGGGAGAGGCGCCGACAAGGTTGGGCTGCGGCACCATCTCCGTCTGGTGTCTGGCAGGAACAGAAATTTTCCAGGCGTGGGAGGTAGGTCCAGTTTCGGGCCTTGCCACCACTCTGGCGACACCTCTGGGGCAACACTCCCAGATGGTGACGAAGGGCTCCCACAGGGGGAAGAAGCAGGAGAAGGATTCATGGAGTCCGTGTCCTCTCCGGTACGTACTGGAGCCGGAGCCTCGGGTCGCCTTACCCTGGTACGCACTTTGGCCGTAGCCGGGAGCTGATCTTCCCGTAGAGAAGCAACCGAAGGATGTACAGTGGCTGCTCCTTCCTCGCCACGTACAGTGGCTGTCGGTGCGGTGTTGCTCCCGTAGGATAGAACAGCGGGAGAGGGATGCACAGAGGCAATGCTTTCTCTGGTTTATACTAAGGCCGTGGCTAAGGGTCCCCTTACCCTGGTGCACACTTCTGGCCATAACCTTGGGCCTCCTGCCCTTGAAGTGGCTAAGGGTCCTCTGACCCTGGTGCACACTTCTGGCTGTAGCCTTGGGCCTCCTGCCCTTGAAGTGGCTAAGGGTCCCCTGACCCTGGTGCACACTTCTGGCCGTAGCCTTGGGCCTTCTGCCCTTGGAGTGGCTAAGGGTCCCCTTACCCTGGTGCACACTTCTGGCTGTAGCCTTGGGCCTCCTGCCCTTGAGGTGGTAACAATAGCCGTCGACACAGTGTTACCTGGGACTGAAGCTTGTTCAGTCCCACCCCAATTCTGGAGATGGTTGTCCCGCCCTCAAGGTCGTTGGATTTTTCCGGTCACCTGGTGTTGGGGTAGTTGCGGGGAAAAGGGACTCAGGACAGTAGTGTCCCGGTGACCCTCTTGACCTGGGTCACTAGACCCACCGTTGTGTCCTCCTGGGGTGGTGGTGTGGTAGCGGCCAGGTGGGGGGGTGGGTGGTCCGGCGGCGGGCATTTTACTAGTACTGTATAGAGAAAACGAGCACAAAAATCATTGTACAACTTACAAAATAACTCTGCTCACAATGGCAGGCTAACTGGCAACTTTGACATATAACTTGAAAATACAAGAAATACTGAGAACCCTCCAGACTACCTAACTAGCAAATCCTTCCTTTCAACACTACCGCCTCCCTAGTCCTTTGTCTTCCCGACAAAACTACACAATGGATACACACATAATCCTTAATCCAAACTAAACATTTAATTACACTGGTCAACAGCCAAAATGGTTCTGACTTATTCTCACCTGTTTCTAACTCCAGTTTCTAAACTGACCCTAAAATTTCGCTATCACACAACCTTGACGTACTAATCATGAGTAAGGGAAAATTCCATGAAACATACAAGTTCGTCAAATAACTGTCAATAAGTCTATTTATTGTTACAAAAATAATAGTCTTTAACTTATATATATAAAACATTTATTACATTAGAAGTGCCTCTGAAATTTGCGTTTGTAGGAACAATTACTTTCACGCTGTAAAGTCCAACAATTGTCGCTCATCATGTTTGGATTGAATCGACCTTGATATCGGCCCTCCATTATGACAATTTCGCGGTGAAACCTTTCGCCACATTCATCACTGACATTGCCAAGAATAAATAGAAAGAAATCCAAATAAGAATAGATGAAATTTATCTTGAGCGACATTCGAGCACCGAGTGCATAGTAACTCATCAACATCTTGTTCACAAGATCATAATTCGATGCTCAAGAATTTCTTAGGTAATTCTTGGTAAGAGCCATGAAGCTCTCCCAAGCAGCCCTTTCCAGCTCAGATAAGCTTCTGCAAAATCCTGATCGTTGAGTAGGCTATAAGATGAATTTGAGGGGTTACTGAAAAAAACCTGCCTTTACTCTGGCCTCGGACACAGTGCCTTGGAACTTCGTTAGCAAGCAGTGGAAGCCAGCACCATCTTGATCCATGACCCTCACAAAGTTCTTCATCAAAATTTCAAATGAAGTGGAGGCAAGAATACCTTCCCAGGGTCAACAAGAGGTTGTTAAGACAGTTGAACCTTCCAGTTACATCTTTCGGTCACATTGGGCATTACACACTTTTTTGTGTAATGCTTAGCGTCTGCTCTGTTGCCCCATGAAGAGAGAAAACACATCTGCTTTGTGTAACCTTGACAAAGTCCTAGAGGCAAGCAGATCACTTTCAGGTCCCCACAGATGCTCCATTGATGTTTTGTAGCCAGTAGCGGTCAACATAGTACTCATAGTTTCATAACTTTCATTCATTCTATAGGGATGCACAATTGGAACAGATGGAAGGTCATTTCCAGAAGGACTGCCTTCAGTGCATTCTTTCTAGAATCTATGAACAACAGCCATTTCCCTTTTTGATAAGGACGAGACTTAGAAAGGTGTTGCATTAATGATACATCATAACAGTAACAAATCTTATCATCCATCTTGAAGTACATTGAGAGCTTTTCATGTCTATGATTGGAAGGTGGTGGTACAAACTCCACCTTGTAGCATGTTTCATTGCTTGAGTCGAGATCCAAGGAAATTATTTTTCTCCTTGGCGGAGTTAAGGCCTCTTATAAGGTCATGCCGCTCTACCTGACTGATGAGGTGTGGCTCCTTGCTCTCTCAATCTTCTTGAAAGTCGGCATCCATGCAACACTCCTCCTTATTAGATTCTGATTCACTTGTGGTACGTAATGGAGGATCTGGAACTGGAAGCTCAGAGCCATGGGGTGATTGCCTTAGAGAAGGTACGTAAGGATATCTGATCTTGGACCGAGTTTTCACTGAATTCCCTTTGTTGTTAGTGAGGCAAAAGTAGCAGTTAGGAGAGTGATCATTTGGTTTGCGCCAAACCATTGGTACAGCGAAAGGCATACCTGATGGCCGTTTCATGTGGTTTACACTGAGCTTACATGCAATATGGGGTTCCCACTTCTTGTCTTGATTATCATCAGGGCATTTGAAGTAATGTTTGTAGGCGCTTTTAACATTCCTTGTAATTGGTCTCTTCAGGCTTTCAGATGTAAAGAACCCACAGATGTAGCAGAAAGAGTTTGATGCATTCATACAGTTGCGGTGCTTCATTGCTTGCCAACACAGATCAAGGCACTGTAACAGTAAGAAGCTGAAATGGGATAATAGTAAATATAAGATTACACTGCATACATTGTTGTCAGAAAAAAAAAAAAAAGAATTATCAGCTTGATGATGGGAAAACTTTACCCGACTTTCGGCTGTGGTTGATTCACTTTGAGTTGTTAAATATCTTGTGGTTCAGGTACTTAACTGAAGCCGATATTACCGCCACAATTACTAGCTGAATGCAACTTTTCAAGGTAGGCTATATCTATCTCAATGATTGGAGTCGAGTCGGATTTTCCAACACACGAGCAGATTTTCTTATGGTATAATGGTTCTCGAAAACTGGACGTGCTGGCGAAAATTGGATATCATATTCGAAATTTACAGGTTCATGTTGCTTAGAATTACCTAAAAATATGCTAGAACCATAACACTTTAAATTTTGTCGATCAGTGTTATATATACACAAAATAATCCTTCAACTTATCAGGTCTTCTCCTATGCCGCTTCTGACAACGTCCCTGCTCCTCCACACAGTCCACTTCTCCTGGGATATCTTGGTCCTCTTCCTGATTCATTTCTTCCCTCGGGAAACTGTCATCATCCTTTGTACTTCAGTTCCGTGGTCCTCCTCAACGTCCTTGGCTGCGGGTGAGCACGATTTCTTGGAGACGTTCCAGTTGTACTGTCCTGGCCCATGGTACTGCCACAGACGATTCACATGTACCACCTTAGGGCGAGACTTCCTGCCTCCCTGAATCCGGAATGTTACGTCTGATCGGCAATCCAACACACTGTAAGGCCTGTCCCACGGGCTCCGCAGCTTCAGTGACTGTCTCTTCTTCCACTGAGGATTGTATAACCAAACTTTGTCACCATCCTTGAAGCTCACCTCACTTGCCTTGGCATCATACTTGCACTTCACCTGCAAACTTTAGAGCTTCTCGCACTTGATGATGTACCTCAGCCAGCTCTTCCTGAAGATGCTTTGCATAGCTGGAAGTGTCTGTAGGCAGCTCTTCACCACATGGTTTTCCCATTAATAAGTCAACAGGTAAAAGTGTAACTCGTGGCCCAGCATCAGTTTTGCAGGGGTGCAGCTGGTAGATTCATGGGACGCAGACCGATATGCCATCAACAACGTAGTAGTTTCTGGTCCCATTCTGTTTGTTCCTCAATGCAGTACTTGGCCAGTTCTTGTCCCGGGGTCCGGTTGAATTTCTCCACCATTCCATCTGACTTTGGCCTTAGGGGTCGTCCTGGTCTTCTTGATCCCCAGTAACTTGCAGGACTAGCAGAACACAGTAGACTCGAAGTTTCTCCCGTGGTGTGAATGTAGCTCTTGTGGCATCCCAGAATGACAGAAGAGCTGGTCAGCCAACAACTGGGCAACACTCACAGCCTCTTGATCGGGGATGGCATAGGCTTCTGGCCACTTTTTGTAGTCCAAGGCGACATATATATACTTCTTTCCTCTTTCAGTGAGTCACAGAGGTCCAGCAATGTCCACTGCGACTCTTTTCATCGGTGCACCCACTTGGTACAGCTGGAGAGGGGTGCAACCACGTTTCCTGGTCCCTTCTTGGCACAACACACATCACAGGCCTGACACCACTCTTCAACATCCTGACGCATGCCAGTCAAGTAGAACCTCTGCTGCAGCCGGCTTAGAGTTTTCTTCACTCCCTGGGTGCCCACTAGTGATCTGGTTATGAGACTTATCCAAGTTCCTTGACCTCATTTCCTTCGGAACACCAGTTGCCAATACCTGCTGAGGCCATTGGGTGTCTCCCATTGATGCTCCAGTACTGCATTGTTCAAACGAAGAAGGTCCCATTGACTTCAGTAACTCGTAGTCGCAGGCCTGATTCCGGAAACCTCTTCCCAAGATGGTCACATCGTACTCCACTGCAGCCACTCTAGCACTGGTTGTAAATCTGCATCCTCCATCTGCATCCTCTCCAGGTCTTTTCATCTGACACTGGCCCTGTCACTGCATTATGGCTGCCTTTCTTGCTATGATCTTGTTTTTTACTACACTGCCGGCACTCTGGATCGCAGGGCCGATGACTCAGACTGTCAGCATTGCCATGTACCCGCCCAGGACGGTGCTAAACCTCATAATTGTGCTGGTCCAGATTCCTGAGCCAGCATGCCAGTTATCCTTCCAAATTTTTTAACACCTTCAGCCACTTGAGTGCCACATGGTCTATCCTGATGATGAAGTAGGACCCATACAAGTAGGGATGGAAGAGATCAAGGCTCTTCATCACTTCCAAGAGTTCCTTACGGGTCACACAGTTGTTCCACTCTGATGGGCTGAGCTGTAATATGCAGACTCCACTAATACCATGGTCACTAGCTTCACAGTCTAGGATGAATGGCTGACTCTGATCTGGGTACGGCAATATTGGAGAGCTTGCCAACGCATGCTTGAGTTCAGCAAAGGCCTTCTGAGTAACTTCTGTCCAAACAAACTTCTGTCTTTTCCAACAACTTGTGCAAAGATGCAGCTATCGTTGCAAAGTCCTGGGTACACAAACCCAAGAAACTCCCTAGCTCCTTCACACAAGTTGGAACAGGCTAGTTTTTCACAGCTGCCTCCTTCTCTGGATCAGTACAGACGCCACCCTCGTCTACAATGTGTCCCTGGTACTTCACTTCCTGTATCACTTCTTGGGGTTCAGCTTGAGGTGAGCCACTCTGATCCTGTTGAACACCTCCAACAGCCTCTCCATTTCCTGGTTGAAAGTCCATCCAAACACAATTACATCGTCCAGATAGATGAGAGCTGTCTGCCAGTGCAGGCCTTCCAGTGCATGATCCATGAGATGCTGAAAAGTAGCTGGGGCATTGCTCAGGCCAAATGGCATCATTTTAAACTGCCATAAACCCCGTCTGTATGAAAATGCTGTTTTTTCTTTGTCCTTCTCTACAGCCTTGACCTGATGATATCATACCTTCATGCCTAGGATGGAGAACCACTTGACACCTGACAGAGCAACCAGGATATCATCAATCCTCGGCAAGGGGTATGCATCCTTCACTGTCACTTCATTCAGGGCTTGATAAGCCACACAGCACCTTACTGAGCCATCCTTTTTACTTACCAGAACCACTGCTGATGCCCAAGGACTGCTGGACTTTTCTATGACTCCTTGACTTTGGAGATTCTCCATCACCTTCTCCAATTCTTGCTGTTGGGCTGGCGCCATCCTCCGTGCTGGCTGTTTAATCGGGCGGTGATCACTAGTGTCTATGCAATGGTCCACCAGATCAGTGCACCCCAGGTTTAAGTCTCCAGTGGAAAAGACATCAGCAAACTTCGTCAGCAGCTGCCTCAACTTCAGCACTTGTAAGTCATCCAGGCATTGTCAGCTCCTTGAAAATAGGTCTTGTAAGTGGTCTGGCAGATACCCATCTTCTTTGACTACACTCCTTTTACAGGGCTTCCTCTGATGCCACTCAGGGTCCACCGCCTGGTACAATCCCACAAATTCTCCCTCGTTGATCTTCAGTGGCTTATGGGAGAAACTGGCCACCACAACCAGCACTTTACCTGCACCTGTTTCCACCAAAGTTCTCCCCATCATCGCTCCAGCCTTCGTCTTGCACCGTACATCAGGCTTCACTACCCCTAGACAGCTGTCAAAAGAGCCATTCACCTTGCATTGGAGCAACAGTTCTGATCTTGGGAGTATCGCTGTAGTGCAGAATGTGCTCACCTCGCCACCAGAACTGGTACGTCTCACTGCCGTGAGGGGAACTGACTTTCCTTGAACCTTCAGCTTAATGGAGCAGGAGTCCAGCTCACATCCCATGGACATCAGATAGTCCAGACCAAGAAGGTAAGGATCCTTCATCTCGGCTACATAGACTGGTAGCATAGCCTCTTGCCCTGCCACTTCAGTCCAGACATCCAAGGGTCCCCTCAGTTCTGAACAGTGCCCAGTTATGTCACACAATTGTTTTGATGACTCAGACAGATACCGATGATGTAACACATCAGATCTCACAAAAGTCTGCTCTGAGGCCGAATCAATCACCAGGGAACACTTTTTGCCATCTACCTGCACGCCGTCTATTGCAGTTCTCTTGCATTTTCTCAGTGGTGGGGCTACCTGGGAGAAGCTGGGTGGTGGTTGCCCCTTATCACCAGCCTCCACTAGTTTTCCGTTTCTTTCTGGTCTTCTGCAGCATTCTTCTTTTCCTTCTTTTTCTTCTTTGGACACTCAGAACTGACGTGTCCCACCTCACTACATGTCCAACACCTTTTTGTTACAATTGTAGAATTTCTTGCACTGCTCTGTTTTTGCTTCTTCTTCCATTGTAACAATCTTCCATCTTGTGTCCCGGCTTCCCGCAGAACTAGCAACCTCCTCCAGTCTTCTCCTGTTTCCTCTTCCACTTATAGCAGTCCTCTTTCTATGTCTTGGCTTTTCACAGTACCAGCAACTTCCTTGAAATTTTCTGCTTCACATACCTGCCCCTTTCTTGTCTTGAATCCCGCACTACAATCTGCCTGGAAAGTGGACGCACAGGACCTGACATAGGACTCAAATTCTAGAGCCCTGGCAAGTGCTTCTTGCATGCTTCTTGGTTATACTTGCTTCACTTGCACTTTCAACTCTGCACTGTCAAGAGCATCGATGGACTGGCCCCTCAGAAGTATAGCCAACAGGTTAGGTGCTGCTCTAGGGTATGCCTTGTGTGCCATACTCTCCAGGTCATGGGCAAGCTGCTATAGGGATTTGCCTCGAACCCGTACACGGCTCTGGAATCTTGCTCTGTAAACCTCAGTCTGGTACATGGTCCCGTATCTGTGCTCCAGTACTTCTACTAAGGATTGATAACTATTCTTCTCCTCTACTGACATCTGGCACAGAATTTCCATTGTGGCACCCTTGAGGCTAGTAGCCAGCTGCACTGCCCTCTGCCTATCATCCCAACCATTCTGATCAGCAAGTAACTCAAACTGCGCACGGTAAGCTTCCCAAGATACTCTACCATCAAATTCCTGAAGTTTCTTTTTAATTGGACCCCATTACAGCCATGCACTTCACTGGTTTGGGGCCTAAAAACTGGTTGATTATCATAATTAAGTCCAGGACTTAAAACTCCTACATCCTGATTGTTCAACCCTGGAATGCTACCTTTATGAGATGCTTGGAATCTGTTAATATTCACCATACACTGTCCAATCTTTTCATATGCTCCCTGTACACTAACCTGAGGCTCATCAATGTAGTATTTCCCTACATCCTCAATTTTCTCACTAATTACCCTCACATGGTCGACTACATGCTTCAACTGGTTATCTGCATGCTGACTGCTCTCCATCACATTGTTACTTACCTCATACTTCTGCTGCCATGGCTCTGTTTATACTTCCTCCATCAACTGTTGTTGTTCTTCCTTCATTTCCTCCATGAAAGTGTTTTGCAGTCCTTGTATCCTCAGTTGTAACTCTCTCTGTTGCTCCTGTAATGCCTCTTGAAGTCGTTCATACCTCTCTTTCTGTTCTTCACTTTGTGCTTGTAGTTGTTCACTTTGTGTCTGTAATTGTTGCTTGAGTTCTCTCTGTCCTTCATTCTGTGCCTGTAATTGTTCTTTGAGTTCTTTCTGTCCTTTGTTCTGTGCCTGTAACTGTTCTTTGAGTTCTTTCTGTCTTTCGTTCTGTGCTTAAAATTAAACACTTTGTGTTTGTAATAGCTTCATAATTGCAGCTAGTAATGCCTCCTTTTGCCTAGCTTGGCCTCTTGTCTGTACATCTTCTGCCTCCATTTCGAAGGTTTGACTCACTGCAGCACTTTTCTAATGATCCACACTCCTTACACCACTGTTACATCCCTGTTCCACACTGCCACAGGCTCCAACAGTAGTAGTTCAGTATAGGAAGGACGTCACCCAGTGAGTCATTCTTCGTAGGGTCTGCCTTTCAATGTACAGCAACAAGATTAGCTCAGGCGTGGTAAATAAACACTGGCTTCTTTGTTTGATATCTTTATTTTCCAAAAACTACACTGGATGCTTGCCAACTTCACTTCACTGTTTTCACAAGTACTGGAGCTATACAATCTACACTGACACTGAACTGACAGTAAACTAAACTCACGCTGAACTGAAACGAAACTGACTTCTCTAGGCTCTTCCAGACTTCCACTCCCTTAAATAGCCTTCCCTTTTTCTCCAGCATTCTAGGACATGCTGGTACCTGACCCTAGCAACAACAGCTGCTAAATCGGAGACATCCCAAACATGCCACAGTTTTCTTATACAACACCCTAAATTATTTAGCACATAAACTGAGATCAAATTACGTAATTTAACAATCACATAAATAAACTTGTATAGAAAAAAAAAGAGCAAAAAAATCATTGTACAACGTACAAAATAACTCCGCTCACAATAGCGGGCTAACTGGCAAGTCTGACACGTAACTTAAAAATAAGAGAAATACTGATAACCCTCTAGACTACCTAACTAGCAAATCCCGCTTCTCAACAGTATGAAGGAGAATCTGGGAGTTACATGGAAAAGTAACCCCAGGGCTTGACTGACCTCCGCACTCTGCCAGTCATACATGGAAAGTCATCTGTCCCCTCACATGCGTGATTATACCGGGTGGAGGAATCTGGCAAACCACTTCCTCTTCCTGGTGGATAATGCCCCAAGCCACCCTGATGGGATGGAGAACTGAGTGGTGTGCTTGACCCACAACACAGCATGGTTGCTCTAGCCCATGGACAAAGGTATCATCAACTTAAAGACCTACTGCTTCCATCGCACCATGGGACAAATGATGAGGGTGATCAACTCAGGGGAGACTGATGTAGTGACCTTGTTTTGGAAAGAATGCAACAAAGAGAAAGCCAACAACAACATCACAGTGCCATGGAAGGAGGTGCAGTGAAGCACACTGAATGCTGTTTAGAGGAAAGTATAGGTGGAGTGTGCTCACTCATTCCTGGGGTTCCCAGTGGTGGAGAACATCTGCCATGAAATCATCAGTCTCCCGTATGAAGCAGTGTTTGAGAAGGTTGACGAGGCTGATGTGCAAGAAGGCCTGAAGAGCAACATCAAGGAAATCTTGACAGAGGGGCTCACTGAGCTAAGGGAACATGTGGCGAAGGGACAAGAAGATGTTGGGGACAGTAGAGAGGACGGGCCTTTTTGTGTCCTGAATATCAAGATAATGAAGAAGAGTCTTGCCAAGGTTGATGATGTCATTTCATACATCCATAACTAGGATCTGAACCTGGCGAGGAGTGACGCAGTGATGTAAGGCACATGCAACGCTTGAAGCTAATCATGGAGCTCCAGGTGACTAAGAAAAGGCAGCACGGCAGAACACCATCGCTTCCTTCTCCCCCCTTGCGACAACTGCTAACACTGATGAAGAGCCAAATCCATCAGCAAGTGGTGTGCAAATGCTACGTTCTGCCTCATCTGACTCCATCTTGTCCATCTCATCTTTATCCCTACCTGGCTTGCCCCTATGCTCCCCTGCCACTACATCGCCATGCTCCCTCACTACACCACCATGCTCCCTTACTGCCATGCCATGCTCTCCGTAGGCCTCACCGCTATGCTTTCTCTCAGTCTCACTGCTATGCTCTCCCTTGGCCTCATTGCTTCTCTCTCCCCATCTCTCCTCACCTCCTCCTGAGGACCTGGAGTGATTATCCAGACCCTCCAGCTGTCCCCCCAGCCTCGAGGGGTACCCTTGAGGACGACTCACACTGGCCAGAGACATACTTCTGGTGGGTGACAGAGGTGTTTGTTTAAATTTTAGGTTAAATGGCCCTAGACCCCCCCAGTGTATCCTCACTGAACTCTTATTATACTGACCTCAGTATACGATAAATTGGTAAGCGATGAGTTTTCACTTGACATAACCCCATCACATACAGAGGTGTGACTGTATTTACATTGTATGCTGTTTACGTGCATACAGTAATGAAACTGTGTTCATTGTGGGGAGGCAATAGCTTTAGTTCATCTTATATTCCAGAAGAGGATCCAGGTTGGGTTGAAATTGCTGTACACTCAAAATTCCCGGCATGGAAATGAAATGTTGGGTAACCAGATGATGGATGATTTCCATCTGGCACTTGACGTCAGGGGGATGCACTTAAAACCAGAAAGCAATTAGAGAGAGCGTGCTTCCATCAGTGCCATTGCCATTAAAAAGGATCGAGATCCGTGGATAGGATCCGGATCCGGATCCACTCCAAACTTTAATAAGGTCTTTCTTGGCACATGGTCCACCCTTCCACAAAATTTCATTGCTTTTAATTAAAAACTTTTGGAGATATTGTGCGGGATACTCCGGATCTGTATCCGGATCCGCCCCCAAATTTAATCACATCTTCCTTGGCCCATGGCCCACCCATCCACAAAACTTCACTGAAATTCAATGAGAACTTTTAGATATCGTCTGGACAAACAGACAGACAGACAAACATAGGTGAATACATAACCTCCTCCAACTTCGTTGGCGGAGGTAATAAAGCAGGGTAGAGTGGGTATGTAAGACATGGTTACATTCACCACAGACCACAGAAAAACAAGCTGCAGTGTGGCACTGTTAGCAGACACGAGATGCCATGTTATCAGATCTTGATGGTCTTACCTGCAGGTACGAGGGCTGTTCAGAAAGTACCTGACCTTAGGCTTAAAAAAAAAAAAGGCTAATCTATTGAGCTAGGACACTAATCCCCCTCAAACTAGGTCCCTTCTGACTTGACATAGATAGCCCAGTGTTCTTTCCACTGCCTGAAACATTTTTCAAAGTCAGTTTTCGGTATCTCCTGCAGGTGCTTCGTCACATTCATCATAATCTCTTCTCTTGTCTCAAATTGAGAACTCTTCAGTGTAATGATGAGCTTGGGGAATAACCAAAAGTCGCATGGAGCCATGTCTGGTGAGTAGGGAGCCTGCCGGACCTGTGGGATGTTGTGCATGGCCAAAAACTCCTGAATCAATTGAAAAGAATGGGCAGGGGTGTTGTCAATGTGCAGCTTCCAACTTGCTGATTTCCAAAGGTCTGGTCTCTTCCACCATCGAACTGCTTCATGAAGACGACGGATAACGTCGTGGTAGTAATGGATGATGACAGTCTGACCTTGTGGTGCGTATCCGTAATGCACAACACCACGGTAGTCGTAAAAAAAATTGTCAACGTGGGAGTGCACTTCACCTTGCTGTGGGCCTGTCGCGCTTTTTTTTTTTTTTTTTTTTTTGTGCCGAGACGACCATGTATGCTTCCACTGGGACGACTGTGTTTTGGTTTCTGAGTCCGAGTCTCGTCTCCAGTGATCCCAATCTTCAGAAAGCCTGGATCGTGATTTGCACACTCCAACATGTCTTGAACAACGTTCATCTGAGAGAAGAGATCATGACGAATGCGACGAAGCACCTACTGGAGATACCAAAAACCGACTTTGAAAAATGTTTCATGCAGTGGAAAGAACGCTGGGCCGCGTGTGTCAGACCTAAGGTTGGATACTTTCTAAACATATCACGTACAATGTTGTATGTGGTTATAGATGGTGAGGGAAGAAATGGGATGATGAACAAACAGTGGAAATGTAGGCTACAACAGGAAAGCTCCTGCCCTGTTATATCACATTACTGTCCCTCAAAGGCTCAGCTCCCACTCTGTTTTTTGATAGGAGGATGGTGGACTGCACGAGGAGGGCAACTTCAGCCTGCAGTCCACTGGGCTCACATTATGTTAAGCCTGGGGCCACCATCACTACTACTACGACATTACATTTAATTAATTAAATTTTAAAGGCACTTTCTGTCACAAATGATTTGTGTCTGAGTTAGCCAAACTAAACCTAATCTAATCTTAGCTGCACAGGGTCATATTCTTGTCGTACCTTAACAACATTAAGAAAGGCTAGGAGCTTCCTGGTCCTAACCTCGTGCCTTCAGAAAGGGTTAGCAAAAGTAGCGGCACAGTGGCAGCTTCCTCCCAGATGGTGAAGGTGCTGGGCAGCTGATCACCAGCCTCATGTCCTCATATCACAGCCAGAGTAAAGGGACAATTAATCTGAACTTCTCAGAAAGGCACATACGTAATTGATGACGATCACACGGGTGCTGGACCACTGAATCACCACCCAGGAGAATAGGCCCATCAGAAGTAAGGACTCCTAGCTGGGCCAGATGATGGTGGAGGGTGGTAAGAAATGAACAGAACCTGGGACAGTGATGCAGGATGTAGTCAGTTGTCTCCTCATGTTCATGACACATGAGACACCACGGGTCATCAGCCTGATCCATCCACTTAAGATGTTATCTCAGCCCTGTTTGGCTAATCTCAAGTCTTTTAAGGTGTGTGCTGGCAAGACCCACCCAGACTTCCACCTCTCATTAGGCTTTTTATGCTCCTTCAAACACCTGCTGAAGTACTACTGGGTCTGGGGCAAGACACATGGTCACCCGGGCAGGGGGCACATATTTCACGCCAGATCAATAGTCTAGTTCCCCTTGATGCCAGCGTGAGAGAGAATTCACTGTAGACATGTGCCCCTGGAGGATAACAGGAAACTGAAGAGTTTCTTAAAACCAGATGGATAGTTAAAGCCAGAAGTCTTTTACCATGTTTACGTACACATATATTAAGCGAGATAATGACTATAAATATAATCACTACAAATATCAATGTTAACAGCTGTGCCACGCCTGCGTTGCAATGATGCCGACGCCTAAAGATTTTTTTCTACTGTATGTATTGCTTCAGTTCGGTGGCGTCTCTCTCTCTCTCTCTCTCTCTCTCTCTCTCTCTCTCTCTCTCTCTCTCTCTCTCTCTCTCACCGAGACCCATTTTGCCTCTATTCAAATTTGGGATAGGGGAGAGTGAGAACGAAGACGAACATTTCCCCTCCCCCTTTCTTCCCATAGTCTCTCTCTCACACACACACACACACACACACACACACACACACACACACACACACACACACACACACACACACACACCTCGAAGTCGACTTATTTGGTCTCTTATATTTGTACAGATCTGGGATAGGGGATGGTGAGGAGGAAGACGAACTCTCCACAGCCCCTGCCACGTCCACCACCACACCCACCATCGTAACCACGCCCACCACCACGCCTGCATCACCGCCCAGGACCGTCACCATAGTCACCCTGGACCCCAACAACCTAGCAGTGGAGACATCATCTACAGGTGACTTACACAGCACCACACCACCAACCAACCTAGTTTAACCAAACCTGACCTGACCTAACCCACAGGTGACCTAATATGACATCATACTAGCAGCCAGTGTAACTGATCCTGATCTAATCTAACCTAAAATAACCTAACTTGACCCACAGGTGGCAACATAACACTGCACTGTCAACCAAGCTAGTTGAACCTAACCTAACCTAACCTGACTCAGGTGACTAAGCACAACACCTAATCCCAATCAACAAACTTTTGGAATCAGAGCAGACAAATGTTTTTATAGCTCTCAGGTCAATATTGAGATAATTTATCAGACAGGTAGTCAGGCAACACCGATGAGACGAGTCACCCTACAATTGGAAAAGTGTCTCTTGGATTACTTTTCCATTATTTCTTAATTAAATTCGAGATCTTGTCATCAGTCAGCATATTTGCCTGATAATTTTCTGTTCAAGGTATTTCAAGTGTAAGATGTCTAGGTTCGCTGTATGCCCATTCTAGGTTTTCACAATGCAGGAAAAAGTGTACTCACATATGGGCCTGTCAGTGGGCTGTTTGTCGTTTCTGTTTGTGAACCTTGACGGAATACAAATTTACCTGTCTTTATTCACTGTGCAATAATTTAAGTCTTTATTTGACTACTGTTTTCTCTGGTGGCCTAGGAGGTAAGGATGGAAGCAGGAAGGGCAGTGCGCCATCTCCATTGCGCCACCGGCCACTGTCCGTGCCTCACATTGTGCCTCGCACCAGCAAGCTCATGCGGGCGTCAGGATCCAACCCTTCCCTCTCCTCCTCGTCATCTTCCCCCACCTCCACTCCTGCAACTACACCCACACCTGCACCAGCTCCCACCCCAGCAACCACGCCCACACCTGTTCCTTCTGCGCCACCTTTTCCTTCTCCATACCCCAGCAGTGGATCCTCTTCACCAGCTCTTGCACCGGTGAGCCTTCCTCCCTCGAGCTCTGCTGCTCACCACAGGCTTCAACAACCGCCAACTTCCCCACTAGGAGGTCCACCCACTACCACGGCACCGTTGCCACCTGTGTCGGTGTCCTCACCAGTGACGGTCATCACCTACACACCCATCTTGACCTGTGATGACCAACCTAGTGGCCCTGACCAACCCACTTCCACCTCCTCTTCCTCTACCTCCACCACTACCACCAACACCACCACCACTACGCCTGTCACCCCCCGTCCCCGTACCATCCTACCAACCCAGTCCACCCTCATGCCTCCCACACCTTCCACTACGCCTTCCCCTTCCTCACCCTCCTCCATCACCTCCTCCACCTCATCGTCATCGTCGTGTTCTGCCTCTGCTTCTAGTGGGGTTGATGTAGACCGGAGGCCCAGTGCAGCCAGCCATGCTGGAGACCTGGAACACATCCACGAGGAGCCGCCCTATGAGAACACCACTTTACCACCACCAGGTCAGCTGATCATTTAAAGAATCTCGCTGTGACGCTTGGGGCAATTTTCATGTGGACTTAGCATACTGGCACCTACTTCTTCTTTAACAACTTATCGTGCATGTTACACGTCAGTAGTGTCTTAAGTATTATTTATATTTTAATACTGGTGGTAGGCGGTGGCGACCCTCATCACTCACTTGATGTAGTGCTGCCTACTTCGTCCTTCACCTTTATCATTCTTTTTCTGTGTCTGGCCTCCTCTCTTCCTATTTCTCCCATATTTCCTGTCACTTTTTGTTACTCCTCTTTCCTTTTCAGGTGGCTTTACATTGAGTGACAAGCCTAATGGTTTCCTGTAAGCCAGGAAACCATTTACAAAGCTGGGTGGTAACCATATAACAAACCCATACGTGTTCCTCACGTATCAAGTGTCCCTCCCCGTAAAATAACTAAAAGACAAACGGCCACCCTTTATGGGATTATGGTGTCTGGCTAAAGATAGATAGAGATAGATAGAATTTAATATTAAAATAACTTGCATAAGTAACATATGAGAATATCAACGCTCAATTTCCAGAAATAGACTGATCAGGAAGTGCAAAGGGAGCCTGCTAGCTCACAAAAATACGACCTTTGGTGGTGTCAAGAGAGTAGGAGAGAGGTGAATGAAGTAGTCCGAGTTTATTATTCATGGATATTATCATATTAGAATCCTGAGTGTCATCTCATGCATATTCTAATGTAATGCAGTCATACAATAAATATATTTGTCATCAGTGGTAAGAGAAAATATAATCATCTTTTGATCATAGTAAATAAGGGCCATACTCTAAATGGTTCAGGAGATTTTGTTATACCTTTTAAGAAACGATTTATGCTACAGTACACATTACACCTCAGTATCATCTTGCATACTACTGGTGCAAAATATGTCTATATAAAACGATGTAAGTAGCATACCATAGAATGTCAGGAAGTATAATGCTAAAAAACTTGCTAAAGTGGAGGTGGTACGAATCTTTCTTTGCTTGGAATACAGCATTAACACGTGTTTCGTTGCAGTGTGTTCGACTGTGATCACGAGAAAGTCAGCTACGGATTCTGACCTGCCCAACTTTCCTGCGCCGTCAGCACCCACGCTTGCCAATATCACCAAGTCCCTCTCCGCTGACAGGAGGTGAGGCGGATAGGGTGTGGAAATGCTGAAGAATGGAATGTATGATGGTTTGGGGAGTGGAATTGATGAAGAATGAAATGTATGTTCGTTTGGTTGTGAAGTAGATAGGGCGTGGAAATGCTGAAGAATGAAATGTATGTTGGTTTGTGATGAATCGGGAAGAGTGGAAATGCTGAAGAATGAAATGTATGTTGGTTTGTGATGAATCGGGAAGAGTGGAAATGTTGGAGAATGAAATGTATACTGTGCTGGTCTGGTCACACTGGATTCGTGGAGAAAGGAAAAAATATACACTTGAATGGTCGTATGAGGGTGAAGTGTATGGAATGAGAATGTATAGATCATGAAGAGGGCTGTTGATGTACCTGATAACCAACTGGATGAAAACGAATGTACAGTTGCAGACAGTGATATCTTTCCACTATTCAGTCGAACAGTTATGAAAATCTCACCTGATATTCTAGAAAGTGTGATGGGTTCGAGGATCACATCATTGAGTTTCGCTAATCATTTCTGTATCGTTATTTATCGTTATGGAGTGAATCAGTATTTATTTTCACAAATAATAACAATGCTGGACTGGCATGAATGGTTGTATGATAGTGAAGTGGATGGAAAAAGAATATAGAAACAGTGATTCACGATGCTAGAAGGTAAACTGGGAGAGAAGGAAGGACGCAGCTGAGAAGTGGTATGACGAAGGGTTAGGTAGGGAGGGGATTTCTGTCTGCCTCTCTGGGTCCTTTATTTGTCTTCTGATGCAGACTTTTGATATACAGTTTCCATCTCATATTTACTGACAGGTTTTAGGTTTTGAGCAGCCTTGGAGGTCTTTCCTGAGGCAAATGAAGTTATATTGCGGTTGCAAGGCTGAACTTGACAAAGATGTCATTGTAACGAAAAAGTTAACTTTGCTGTTATGACATAGTCAAACTAGAGTTAGTCAAAATGAAACTATAAGTGACACAGATAGGTTGCCGATGCATTTGAAAGAATGTAATTTTTGGATTCATCATGCCATCTGAGTTTCCTGAGTGACCAACGGCAGAATGATGTAACCAAAATCCCTAAGAGTAATGCACTCATATGATCTTTGACGGTATTGATGGAATGCTTGCGGGTATCAGGTATGGTCAGCCTGCATCCCACATTACAAAGTGCAGTCAGCAGCGTATAGAGGGGTCAGACACGTTCTCTTTTCATTAACATAGTTCATATAGTACAGTAAAAAAATTTGAGGATGCATTCTGCTTTGCAATTTTAACATTTTCAATCCAATGACTTATTATGTAATTTATTTTTGCAGTGTTCAAGCGATTTTACACAGGTTAGAACCCCTAGTAGCAAAGGGGCTTGTCTAACCCTTCCAGTGAAAAAGTATCTCATGACCAAAATGAAATCGCCTGGAAGTAGCAGGAATAAATGAGAGACTTATGGCATCGGACTGAGCTAAGGTTTAACAATAAGGCCCCTAATAATGTAGCACTCGTATGTCGCAACATCAGTCGGAGGATCTCAGTCTTCACTCTATCTTCACTGCCAAGAGTATTTTCTTTTTATCCTTGCTATCATCAGGTTATTTTATTATTGTTTAGGAGACATCTTTTGAAATGGGTGCGATAACTTTAACCTTCTTTAACGCCTTCACGACTAAGGTGCTCTCTTAACTATGGTTAATAGTGTCATCCGAAAGAAGCAATAGTAAACCAGTAAAATAGGTCACCGGGCTGAAGGAGTTAAGACTACATCATTTACCAGAGCCATGGATGCTCAAAATATAGGTGAAAATAAGAACTTGTGAAGTTCATATTTTAAAGTAATTATCAGCCCAGTTGCCTTAATTCAAAGTGTGTCCTCCACTTCTTAAACTTCCGACCATATTTCTGACGATAATGATGAGGGTATCTGCAGCAAAGGTCCTTTATCAGCTTTATGATATGGGTTAGGGAAGAAGATTTAAGCTCGTTAGTCCCTCATCATCCCCATTCTCTAAAATGATGATAGCTGATGACTCTTTTATCTCTTTCTTGTTTTATCTTCAGCATGAATGTTGCGGAAGAGAGTGAGGGTGAGGACTCGTGCACACCTTACGAGAACCTTCACATGGACTACCTGGCCACTCTTACCCAAGAAGGTTTTGCGCAGGATGCTGTCATCCGGGCCCTCGTCATTACCAGAAACGACATCAACATGGCAAGGGAAATCCTCAGGGAGTTTGCCTCAAAGAGATGCTAGATCGGGGATGATACACAAAGGATGTAGACTTCTCTGTATGTCTGGGTCGTCTTGTTGGTTCCGTTGTCAACTCGTGAGTGAATGAGATTATAAACGCATATGAATATTATGCGGCCGAGCCTTGCCCCTCATTATGCTGGTCACTGACAGTTTAAGGTTATTATACTGCAATGAACCGGTAGTAAGGGCGCTGAGTGGGATGGCTGACCCAGTGATTGTGGCCCTGGAACTGCTTGAATCACCGTCGTGTGTTCTTATATGTATATATATATTTATATACATATACATATATATATATATGGTAAAGTCTCTTATCAGGTGGGGGTTGATTGCACCCTCAATAGTTCCAAATGATAATCAGACCTCAATTTTGGTGCTCCTCTGAAGGTTCCCTGTGTGACTGCTTGACCTCCCCGTTACCTGGCTTCATGCCACCACTGCCCAGACAAGTCCATGAATCCACTCAACTTGTCTTGTTCCCTGCACAACTCCATTGTTGAACTGTATCGATTATTTGGTGTTATTATGCAGATTTAAGCATTATATGTATGGGCTGCGAGAAGGGAGAACTGATCATTAGCTTAATGCACAAACTGGTCCTTTTCGTGAACGACCAGAAGCCCATCATAGTGAGTGCTGACCAAGCTCACACTCTTAGGATGTGCCAGTGACAACATTTGTGTATTACCAGCAATGGTGTGTTAGCCCAGTAGCGAGGAGTTTCACCAGACAAGATAGTAGAGGGCGATTCTCCTTTCTCATGTGCTGAAGAGTTGTGTTGCCCCATTCACTGACGTCCTCGCTGAAGTGCAGCAGAACAACACCAGTTTCAGAACATCAGTATCATTCAGGATTCATCGTCAGTCATTGGCAGTCAGATCTAGGGTGACGGCTCCTGCGTCCTGTACGCTGCCTGGAGTGGTGGCCGCTGCCTCACCGGACGTTGGGTCATATTCCGGGAAGCTTAGGTTACTGACTAGCACCTCTTCCTTACCAGTTTATTTCTCTTGTATGTTATGTATGCCACTTGTGTCTATATTAAAGAGATATACAAAACGACCTAAGAGAATACTATGATGAAACAGGGAAAATAAAAAGCTAAGATAGAGGTGTTAGGGGTCTCCTTAGTCCACGAGAATATGACCCCTAGTGGGTCCTACTGTCTCGGCCGGGATGCTGTCTCTACCGTCAAGACATGCAATCACATAGCAATTTTAAATTCAGAGGTGGTGCCACAGGGGTTATTTGTAAATATATATAATATATATATATATATATATACGGTATATATATGTATATCAAAAAGGTTTTATTAGAGTAAGTTTTTGGCTGTATCTCGGCCCTCTCAGTGCCACCGTCATGATGGTACTGCAGGCTCCTGGTACCTGGAATTTATTGGTACTCTTAGTTCACACACTCTGGTACTCCTTGTCTCTCACACACTGGTTGACATGTTTTGCAATGGAGAGTATATATATATATATATATATATATGTGTGTGTGTGTGTGTGTGTGTGTGTGTGTGTGTGTGTGTGTGTGTGTGTGTGTGAGTGTGTGTGTGTGTGTGTGTGTGTGTCTTGACCCGGCTCTGTACATAGTATACATGCACCACAGTTGAGCAATTTCATGTTGCATAATTTTTTCCTTATGTGGTAAAAAGACACCCTCAGAGTGATAATGTTGTTCATGAAGTGAGCCACAGGTTACTCTTGTCATCTGTTCTCTCGTGTATATGTATGTATGTATGTGATGAAGCATGTGTGAGTTTTGCAAGTTTCCTCCATGACAACCACACAGTTACCTACAAGTATTAGTGAAGCAATTAATGCATTTAAAGCCTGTCTAAAGTATGACCCAGTGTAAAGATAAAATGATGTATTGTTGGCTATAAAGAAAACTTGGGTATTTAATTATCATGGTATGATACAGATAACAGAGGAGACAGGCTCCATCATATTTACCTTATAATACAGAGTTATTTTTATTTTTCCCTAGAGCCTAAGACAATACTTGCACGGTAAGACTAGTTCAGAGGTGAGTATTGTATGGTGACCAAATTGTATACCTAATTGCCTAGGACATTTGTGATGTATTTACCTCTGTGGTTAAATTTTGGACAGGAGGTCACTTTCTCTTGTCTGTTTCATTAAAGACAAATATTTAAGGGGCATGACAAATATTTAAGGGACAACATTCTAATTGTCAGACGGCGAAATGTCAGATAGTGAGGTCTGGTACACCCATGCAATATTAATTCATAATGATGGAGAAAGACGCCTTCACGTGGAGGCACCGGTATTAAGGGAGGCTCTACTGCTTGGTTATACAAACGTCCCTAAATTACTCTCTTATCCTCCGAGAGGAGGATGGTGGACTACGTGAGAAGTGCAGCTTAAGCCTGCAGTCTACTGGGTTTTCGTTTCTGATGGACCTGGAACAACAACAACAACAACAACAGCGACAGAGCCATCTATGAACATTAACATTAACATGCACTTCTTATCACCTCGCATCCACAGTGTTCAAGTCTGTTACATCTGGCCTTCATTCTTAGCTACAGTTTTTGTGTATGCGTATATAATGATTATTTTTTCACACCGACGTTTTCTAATTTCCTGGTAAGTGATACACACGTAACTGTTCCTTAGTTTATGTAAATAACAAAAATATCCTCTAACAGGCCCGTAGCCAGACTTTTCGAAAGGGAGAGGGTGTCTTCTGCTGCATGTGGACTTGCATAGCAGCCGGCTAGTCAAAGATCTGTTGCATGCTTACCATTGTGGTCTGTGTGTATGCATAAGTGACGTTGAGAAGCAGCACGAAACTTCTGAGCAGGGGAGAGTGACTATACTAGCACTGATATTAAACAACAGACCGTGAGAAAGTGAACCTTTATGCAGATGGGCGGGGGGACCACCCTCCCACTCACCCCTCCCCTCCCTTCCCCTGGCTACGGTATTGTTTAATATGCCACATATGTGTTTAGTTAAAAAGTCAAACTTATAAACATAGAGAATACGGAATTCCTCACTATCTAATTCCTTCATGGAAGTACGCTGTGTAATATTTCTAAACTGAGAAAGGAATATATTTGTTTAAACGAGTGATCAAAGCTAGCGAACGAGAACAGTCCGACAGCTAGTAAGTTGGTAGATCACAACAGCATTAACACACATTTCAGGAAATCTTGTGAAAAAGTAATAGCTGTTACTTAAATGCCTTGTAAGAAATAAATCTCCACCATGTTATTGAAAAAAAAAAAAAAAGCGCCTATTCGAACACCAAAATTTTCTTGGAAACTGTTAAAACTGAACTGGAAGTACATTGCTGCAAAGCTTGGAAAATTGATAGGTGTTTTTTAAGTGCCTTTCCGCAATGTTCCCTGTATATTGCTGAAAAAATCCCTAAAGCGCCAAACTGAGGCACGAAAAGTGGGTTGCATTATGACCTGTTAAAGATGTAGTGGATCTACCACACAAATCGGAAAACATATGAAAAATTATTAGATGTGACTTAAGTGGCTTTTCTCAAAATTCGCCACATATTGTTGAAAAAAAGCGCCGAATACTGAACACCCCAAGTTGGGTTATCTTTTAAATTACCGGTAATACTCCAAAGCGTATACCTACGCGCATCACTGGAAAGGTTATGGGAAAGAATTATGTGTTACCTATGTGACTGATGTCAAAACTTCAAATTGTCACTTAATATCAGGCAAGTAAGATGGTAATCTTCATTTAGGTAATATCAGTAAGCTTGCTTGCTCGAACACGATCCATACTTTCATGTCTGGAACCCTTTTACTTAATTTCTCTTAAACTTACTCAACTAATTACAGTAGTTACTAGCGCGCGCGCACACACACACACACACACACACACACACACACACACACACACACACACACACACACACACACACACACACACACTGGTCTTAAAAGTGAATGAGGTCTGGACCTTGTATCTCCAACCAGTCAACACTTTAAAAGCAAAGTAAGCTTACTTGAAATGTACAAGGGAATTATTTCAAATGTACCATATACTGGAACTCACTCACTGACATTTCTCTTTGCAAAAATGTTAAGGGATCGGGTTTGGAAAGGGGTCATAGGTGATAGACTAATGAAACATATAGGAGCGGGCGTTGTTGGCCAGGTCAAAAAATAAAATTGTTTCCCTTCTTACGGTGTTAAATAGGTTGGTCTATTTTGACAAGATTTTTTTCTCCAGGGGCCACAGATCTTCTGGTAAATGATTGCCAGATTGATTACGAGGTCTGAATGTATAGTCCTCACATGTCGGGGTCCATCTGATGTCATTATGCAAGCAGGATTTTGAAAAGTTGTTCGTCATTTTGCTAGTGTGCTTGTTATGGTTATCGGGCGGTGGACCATGTGTTTGTGGCATAGGGCCTTGTTCTAGGTGGCATAGGAGACTTCGTAACACCTCTTCTTTTGCGGCTTATTTTGCTTATAACAACTGTCTGTCCTTTTGTGCGTTACTAAGGCAAATTATGTGGATATTAAAATGTCTTAAATAGCACAGAAGTGAATGATAAAGGTGTAATATGCAATATGTGTCTCTAAGAAAGAGGTGCTACCAAGTGTGCTATGCCACCAAGAAGACGGCCTATAATTGACTTCAAGTTTTCATCTAATTACCTTCCCCTCGGATCATGTTTGTTTCTGTGAACGTCATAGTAAACATATTTGAGTTAGTCTTAGATTACTCACGTGATACCAGCCCATCAGTATAGCACAATCAGATTTTAAAGTGTGGCCTTATTAGTAACTGATAACCTGTGAAAACTGAATTATGGTTGTGGTGAGTGAGGCTTGGATAGAGATGGAAGTGTTTAGCTGAAGTAAAGTTTGATTCAGGTTCGTATTCTCGTCAGCTTAGGAAGGTTTCTAGCACCTCTTCCTTGGCGATTTATTTAGCATATTACAGCTTATTATTACCCTTGTATGTTATTATATCTCCCTCACATTGACGTAGATTGTAAAAATAATATACAAGAATATATTAACTTAGCAGATACAGAAATAGATTGGTAAGGAAGAGGTGGTGGGGAGACTCTTAGTCGACGAGAACACAAGCCCTGGGAGGACTCTAGTGTAAGAGTAAGATTGGGAGGGAGGAACTTAATGTAAATACTGTAGTCGGTCATGGCATCAAACATTATGGTCCTAATGCCCTTAAAAAGTTTCTTAAATTGACAGTATCGATGTTTCTTAACTTTGACGGTATAGATGTATTGTCATAGTGTAGTTGTGTATTGACATCATGAGAGACTGCCTAAAATGAAATTGAACCAATACATACCAACTCTTTGCAGGAATAAGCTTATATTTTTAATAATTAATGTTTTGATTATTAACTGATAATATTCTCTTGGAGGGTTCTCATGGCGATTTGATCGCACATGATCTTTCTTAAGAATATCATATGAGAATATCAAATGAATGCATTGTGAATAAGAAAATATGTGATAATTGTTACGCTTACGAATGATTACAAAGTAGATTTAGAGATGTATGGTCGCAGTGTAAATCTTTTTTGAAATCATACGTCAAAAGTATCCCAAGGCGGATGAGGGACAGAGTGAACTGCGAGAGGGTTTGTGTGGCAGCCGAGGGCGTTGTGTGTGTGTGTGTGTGTGTGTGTGTGTGTGTGTGTGTGTGTGTGTGTGTGTGTGTGTTTGGTATGTATTTAATATGTGTGGTGGCCGATGATACCCCTTTCTCTCTCTCTCTGAGTCGTAAACTCTCATCAGTTCCGTGTTTTTATTTCATAAGTCTCCCTTTCCATAACATACCCTGTTTCACGCGATATGCTTGCTGTCCTCCTCATTTCCCCCCGCCATTCGACCACTGAGACGTGGAAAATGCAGAACGGAACATCAGCTAGAAATCTTCAGGAATTCGTTCCTAAAAAAAAAAAGAAAAAAAAAAGAAAAAGAAAGATTTCATCCGTAATTTGTTTTAGTTGCATTACAAAATATATTTATAAATTTTCACTGTGAAAATTTGGTAACAAAGAAGTTGAAACTGTTTTTATTATAGTTTATGCATTTTTTGAATTGTTTTTGCGTTCACATAAATGGAAGTATGTAGTGAGGGAATTAACTGTCCCCCTAAATTTTGATGAATATATCGTGGAAAAGTCGAACCATCTGACTTGCATTAGTACAGTTAAGAGTTTGATTATGTTTCGTTAATTTTAAATAATCCTCAAACTTGAAAGACGATTGTTTCCTCTGAGTGTATGTTTAGACACTTAAAGTACTGGACTATGCCTTTGTGTGTGTGTGTGTGTGTGTGTGTGTGTGTGTGTGTTCTCGTACACTTATTCAAAGACTGATTTTCTTTCTTCCTCGCGTGCTTACGGACATTTATTTTCTTCCTGGAATTCGTCAAGAAATTGATTTTCGTCCTCGTATACTCAGACATTATTTTCTTCCTCGTATACTCGAAGACATTGATTTTCGTCCTCGTATACTTGAAGACTTATTTTCTTGCATTCTCATATACTTGAAGACATTTATTTTCGTCCTTGTATGCCTGATGATATCGATTATCGGCCCCGTATACTCGGAGACATTTTCTTTCTTACTCGTAAACTTGATGACCCACAGTGGCCCCAGACCTCGCCTCGCAAAACTCACTCTCGCCCTCATTTCGCCGAAAAAAAAAAATATTGAATTTAGGAAGACTATGCACACGTCTGTCTCTCTCTGTGAATTTACACTGCAGATCAGAGAGAGATCCTGCGACGCCCCCAGCCTGGGAGGAAAACTTTGGTCGGATACACTGACAAACTTACGATCGATTCCCTGTCATAACTTGGATTATTATTATTATTATTATTATTATTATTACTACTACTACTACTACTACTACTACTACTGTTACTACTACTACTACTACTACTATGGAAGAAGTGACACGGAAAGATGCTGCATTCTCCCCTTCGTGTCTCTCCTGCAAAAAGAAAATATTTCCTCCGATACCTTTCCTCTCGTTGCGGGGATTTTTTTTTTTCCTTGCAAATCGAACAAGATACGGGAAAATGCTGCATCTCTTTATCAAGATTTTTTTTTTTTCCTAGGAGAAAGAAGACATGGGAAAACTCTGAACATCTCTTTTCTTGTCCGTAGTAAAAAAAAAAAAAAAAAAAAAGTTACAGCAGGGAATTGGACGTAAATTTGTTGGCGAATCTCATCCTGATTTCACGAGTGGTTTTCCTACCTATTTCAGGGTCGCATTGTAAGTGGCTCTGGAGATTTCGTAACACTTCTACCTGAGCGATTATTCTGCATATTACACCTCAGTATCCTCCCTGTATATTATCGATGCAAAGTACGTCGGTATTAAAAGTACGGTATATAAATAACAGGAAAAAATTGGGGTCTAAAATACAAACTAAATCGCCAAGGGAAAGTTGCTACAAAGTCTCCCTACGCCACCTAGAATGCGGCGCCTGGCAATCACCTCATCACCCTCGCATCACACGTCACTACATTATTATCTTATGTAGCAGAGCAGGTCATGGTGCAAAGCCTATATTGTTTCAGCGGTTAAATGTACTTAGTTTTTAAGCCTATTATTACGTGGGATAGGAAGAGGTTTGTTATGATGATGAGAAAACTGATGTATGGTAAGAACAACTCTTTTTCCTTCTCTCTCTCTCTCTCTCTCTCTCTCTCTCTCTCTCTCTCTCTCTCTCTCTCTCTCTCTCTCGTACATCAACCATTTGTATTACTGACAGTACTGCCATTGTGATTTATTCTTGGTTTATTATAAGTTATTAAAACAATACAGTACAGTATTATTAGTGTATGTTTTATAGTGTATATTATGATATTTATTTCACATGCAGATTGATAAGTCATTAGGTATAACATAATAGTCTTGTTTACTGAATGATTTCTAGATGTCGTTCCAGGATGTTCTGTTTAGTTACTGGTGTATATCTCCTTCACTTCTCTGGCGTGGCGCTGACGAGGAGCCTGCACGTGGTGGCACTGTGCATCTTGGTGGAGCATCTCTGGCGTCCTCCTTATATTTCCTTGTTGTGGGAAGGACCCTGGTACAACTCTGGTGAGGCACCGTCTACTGCAGGGGGTGCTGGATCCCTACACTGTGTGTGTAGTTTGCTGTCCCTGTGGGACGACATAGAAGCAGTAGCTTACCTGTGGTCGACGAGTCTGCTCGACCGGACAACCCAGGGTTAAGCAATAGCAACAACAACAGCAACAATAACTACTGCTACTACTACTACTACTACCACTACTATTACTACTACTACTACTACTACTACTATTAATACTAGTACTACTACTACTACTACTACCACTACTACTACTACTACTACTACTTCACTGGCGTATTTTTAAAAATAACAACCACAACAACAGCAACCTCAACAACAGCAACAACAACAACAACAACAACAACAACAACAACAACAACTTCCGTGACACATTTTTAGTACTGTATACACTCGCTACATTCAGACTTTTGTTTATTTTTTTATTTAGGAGTGGCTTCATGCAAGAGGAATTAGATCCAGCCTTCACTAGCCTCTTTTTAGTCTAACTTGGCCTAAAATTGCCATATCACCATCTTCAATGCTGAGTTATAGCAATACATTAACATTAGAATATGATGCTAGTCAGGAAAAAGTGCCATGGCAAAGATGCAGAGCCGCAGCATTGTCTTTTCTGCCTCTTATCTACGGGGAATAAGATGCAAAAGAACGAAAATCTGGGCCACGTCAAAGTAAATTACAATAACTCATTTAGTACAATAGATCTTTTCTGATCTGAGTTGGTATGGAAGCAGGAAAATTAAGGTAAAGCATAAAGATATATCATTGGACTGAAGGGTATAATGAGAGGGTACACCTGCTGACAAAAGTATCGATCCACTTACTACACTCTGTTCACTTCAACTCGTCCTCCTCATCCTCGTCCTCGTCCTCCTCCTCCTCCTCCTCTTACTACAACTACTACAACCTAGCCTCCCACTACTACTACTACTATTAATAATGGTACTACTACTACTACTACTACTACTGCTACGAAATGAATCGATATTTACGTTGGCAACTTTAAATCAGAGTGCGAGCCAGTTATCTTCATACATTAATTCGCCCAGTACAGCCGGAACAAAAGCTTTACCAACACTTTACTGCCGGCCTTGGTTCAGATAGTTTTGGAAAAGAACCGTGTTGTTTCCCTTTTGAGATTTAAAAGTGGTTGGAGAGTGACGCCTTGAAAATAGGGTGGTGGGCTGTAGGAAAGGAGGGGCTTCAACCTGCACTCCACTGGGTTCACTTTCAGATGAGCGTGGGGTTGCAACTCCTACTGCTACTACGACTGCCACAACCACCACCACTACAGCAACAACAACAATAGCAACAACAACAACAACAACAACAACAACAACAACAACAACAACAACAACAACTACTACTACTACTACTATTGAACTCAGCATTTTTCTTCATGCAATCTTCTGGCGATTTTATTCAGCTTAAGATTGGCTTTTCGGACTGGAGGGATTAGATATAGCCTTATGAACCCCTTCAGTACGAAATACCGTTCCTTAGTTAAAATCTTACAATTTCTCTCTCTCTCTCTCTCTCTCTCTCTTACATTTTCCTTCATCACTTTCACTAATGTAATTCATTCTCCATCTTTATGCTGAGGCAGTGATTATACTATTTATACTTCTTTTTATTTTTAGATGTATTATTTTGACAATCTTAACTGACTTTATCATTATCAGTCAGTATTGATATATGGGTACTACTGTATGATCCTTATATGTAATTAGTATTGTATCTGGTCACAAGGTTTGGAATTATTGTCACTTTGGTTTGTCCGAGTCTTGTGTTTACTATTAGTGTTATTCTTGGACTTGCACCATGATCCTTTTGATTACGTTCATGTTTTATCAGTATTCCTCACCGTATCCAGCTCCACATTAGCATACCATGTGTTACCTTTCTCCCTGTTACCCGTTATAGAATCAGTACCGTATACATGAAGTCCCTAGCTCCTAGATACGATCTGTATTGTAACGGTTGCTGATCACCATATTCATTATGTAACGGACTGCACATTACCTTTGTCATCGTCACCACAGTTACTCCTCACCAATCAGAGAGCAGCAAGTTACTCGTTACGGTCTGCATCATTAGTTACTTATCATCATCATACAGAAAACTTAACAAGTTCTACGTTACCCTCTGTATCACCAGTTACTCATCATCGCACACGGAACGTAACAGGTTCCTCGTTGCTCTCTGCGTCATCGCCACCTACTCATCATCACACACAGGTGACAGGTTCCTCGTTTTCGTCAAAGCTGTTACCCTTGTCACCATGAGCACAGTTCATTACCAGACACAGGAAGTAACAGGTTCCTTAATACTAGCTGCATCACCATTATTGTTGGCCTCACCACCACCACCACCACAATCACCACCACAATCACCACCCTGCCTACCTTCCCGCCAACTCCTCCCAGGTGGGGCCGAAACCTCGCGGCCGAGCGGAGTAGCCTCCCGGGTCGTACTATGGATGGCATTGGAGACTTTGTAGCACTTCTTCCTAAGCGATTTATATTGTCTTTTACACCTTATCAGTCGCTTGTATGTTAATTGATGCAAACTATGTTGATTTTAGAGAGATATATGTAACATACAAGTGAATATGAAAGTGAAATATGCAAAATTAACGTTTAGGAAGAAGTACTACAAAATCTGTCACCTAAGAACGGTCCCTTGTCACTACTGCTCACCCGAGATATGTGGCTATGTGGCCTATATATAATTATATCAAAAGGATTATAATTATATATATATGAGAAACATTGTACGGACGTGTTTTATTTCATTCCTTTTCTAATTCTGTTTACGATCGCCACATCCACGTTGTAGTCCATTTTGTTTAAATTTAGGCTGATGATGATGGTGATGATGATGATGATGATGATAAATGGTCTAATGGATACAAAATGATGATGATGATGATGATGATGATGATGATGATGATGATGATGATGATGATGATGATAATGATGATGATGATAATAATAATAATGATGATGATGATGATGATAAATGGTCTAGTGAATACAAAATGATGATGATGATGATGATGATGAATGGTCTTGTGGTTAGAATGCCCCTGTCGGAGTACCAGCCATCCATACTTCTGATCTTCAAGAGGTGAGTGGAGGCTTTTCCATGAGTAATACCATCAAGGGAAGTAGTCTGTTCATTTACCCTTAACGGAACTGGACAACAGTAGCTTAGCCTCGGGGTCCTACACCTCGAAGCGAGTAAAATAGTTCTGTCTGTTTACGATCATCAGTAGCAGAACAATTAAGCTTTACCGGAAGAATTAAGCTTTCTCGGAAGAATTAAGCTTTACCGACAGAAATAAGCTTTACCGGAACTATTAAGCTTAACCTGATGAACTAACTTTTACCAGAAGAACTAAGCTTTACGAGATCAGTTAAACTTTTCCAGAACAATTAAGCTTTACCAGAACAATTAAGCTGTACTAGAACAGTGAAGCTTTACCGGAAGAATTAAGCTTTGTCAAAAGAATTAAGCTTTACCGGAAGAATTAAGCTTTGTCAAAAGAATTAAGCTTTACCGGAAGAATTAAGCTTTACCGGAACAATTAAGTTTAACCTGAAGAACTAACTTTTACCAGAAGAATTAAGCTTTGCCAGAACAATTAAGCTTTACCAGAACAATTAAGCTGCACTAGAACAATTAAGCTTTACCAAAACAATTAAGCTTTACCGGAACAATTAAACTTTACCGGAATTTTCACTCCACAGGCACTCCATGGCCGGGAGCATTACGGAGGTTATTCTCTCGGGCGTGGAAACATACATTCCTTTCTCATACTCTTTGACTAATGCAAAAAAGCCTTGGTTTAATCACGCTTGTTCTAATCCGCAACAAGGAGAGGGCCTATAAAAGGTACCGGAGCCAACCCACCCCTGAATCACATTTTTTTTATGTTTCAGCCCGAAATCGTGCTAAGTCTGTTCTTCGCTCTGCTAAAAATAATTTCATCCTTACTAAATGCTTTCAACTTTCCAACTCGAATTCTTCCCGCTCCTTCTGGCACCTTGCCAAAAACCTTTCTAACAACTTTACCTCATCATCCTTCCCTTCTCTTTTCTACTCTGATGGCTCTGTAGCTATTTCTTCTGCTGAAAGCAGATCTCTTCACTCAGACTTTCTCCTCCAATTCCACCTTAGACGATTCCGGTGCTGTTCCCCCATCACTTCCCCTCTTTGACTTCCTCATGACTGACATTAAAATTTCCTCAGCTGATGTATTTTCCGCCATCACTGGGGTCAATATTAACAAGGCATATGGGCGTGACGGAGTCCCTCCCGTTGTCCTCAAGAACTGTGCTTACATCCTGCCCAGGTAAACTCTAACGCCTTTGTCTTTCAACGTGTACCTTTCCTTCTTGCTGGAAGTTTGCTCTCATTCAGCCAGCCCAGAGAAGGGTGACCATGCCCAGCCCTGTAACTATCGTCCAATTGCTTTAACATCCTGTGTCTCAAAAGTTTTCGAGTCTATTCTTAACAGAAAAATTTTAAAGCATCTTTCCTATCACAACCTTCTTTCTGATCGTCAGTATGGGTTCCATCAGGGACGCTCCACTGGCGATCTTCTCATTTACCTTTCAGACTCCTGGTCATCCCCCTTTCGGGACTTTGGCGAAAGCTTTGCCATTGCACTTGACATCTCAAAGGCTTTCGATCGAGTCTGGCATAAATCTTCTATTTCCAAACTGCCCTCTTACGGTTTCTATCATTCTATCTGTGCCTTCATTTATAGCTTCCTTTCTGGTCGTTCTACAGTATAGCTGCTGTTGTAGACGACCATCGTTCTTCTCCTAAATCTATCAACAGTTCTGTCCTATTACCAACTCTCATCCTTTTATTCATCAATGATCGTCTAAGCTGTACATCTAATCCTAACCACTCGTACGCTGATGATTCCACCCTTCACCTTTCTATTCAGTTTCCGCAACGTCCGTCTCAGGAGTTACTTCAACAAATAAGGGATGAGGCTATGGCACACCTAATGTCTGACTTGGCTCGTATCTCTGACTGGGGTAAAAATAATCTTGTTGTTTTAATGCATCAAAGACTCAGTTTTTACACCTATCAACCCTTCAAAATCTTCCAAAGGAGTACACACTAATGCTTAATAATATCCAGCTCAATCCTGCATCATCTTTGAATATACTTGGGGTTTTATTCACTCGGGACTTATCTTGGAAAGATCATATCGCATCTCTTGTAAAATCTGCTTCCAAGAGATTAGGTGTGCTAAGCTGACTCTATGCCTTCTTTACCCCTGCACAGTTGTTGGCTTTATACACGGGTTTTATTCGCCCCTGTGTAGAGTACAACTCTCATGTGTGGGGAGGCTCCCCACATACAGCTCTTCTCAATAGAGTGGAGTCAAAGGCTATTCGTCTCATCAACTCTCCTCCTCTTACTGGCTCCCTTCAAGCTCTGCCTCTTCACCGCTCTGTTGCCTCTTTATCTCTTTTCTATCACTGCTTCAATGGTCACTGCTCCTCTGAACTGTCTGCATGCATCCCTCCATCTCTACGACGGGGACGTAGCACCCGTCTAGCAACAAACTCTCATACTTTTTCTGTCCAACTCTCTAATGCAAGAGTTAACCGTTACTCCCAGTCCTTCATTTATGCAACAGGTCAACTCTGGAACTGTCTCCCTCTGTCCGTATTTCCTACTTCCTATGATCTCCAGTCTTTCAAACGCAGTGTGTCCGAGCATCTCGAAATGAATGGATCTTGAATTATGCTCTCTTTTGTTTTTGTTTTTTTCTTGGAAGGAACGTTTTGCGGGCTTAGCCTTTGGTTCCTTCTTCCTCACATTAAAAACAAAAAAAGAGAACTCGTATGACCGTATTGTGAGGGGCATAGCAAGGTCCGTAGTACCTATTCACTAGTGATTTATTCAACGTATTACGCCTTATAATTCTCCTGTCGATTATTCAAATAGTGTTAATGTGACAAACTTTTCATAAATTACACTGAGGGGATTATTGAGGTCAAATATGCAGAATAAATCGCGAAGAAAAAGGTGCTGCGAAGCTTACAATGCCACAACATGCGAGCATGGATTCATAAACGCACTTATGATTAATGTTCTCTCGTAACTAACTCTTTCTTCCCACAACAAGCAGGAAGGAGGACCGCAGAATATTCCCATGTCTCTTGTTCTCCCGAAAAAAAAAAAAAAATCTAAGTTATGATAGGAGAATGGATCGTATTTTTGCGTCATAATAATATACCTCGTTGGAGTAAGGGTCGTATTTTAACTGGCTTCACCGATTTCGTAACTCAGCTTCTTTAGCGATTTATTCTCCGTATTGCACCTCAATATCTTCTTGTGCGCTGTCGATGCAAACTATGCGGATATTAAGACTATGTAAATGACACAATATACTATAGAAAATAAATCACCAAATAAGAGGCGTTACGAACCCTTATGCCATTTACAGTATAGTAAACAGTCGCGTCCTTGCAGTGTATCGCATGGAAAATCTGGGCTATTGAGGTGCATGGTGAATACCGCCTTACAGCTTCACTTTGTCTCCATCAAGATGTACTATTCTCGAGACCTTGACTAAGACTCCAACAACATTCACAATGTCGATAGAAACGGGTAGTGCCAAAACTAAAACCGCGGCCTCCCAAGACAAAAAGTCTGTGTGGCAGAACGCCTATAACTACGTTATGTGCCGTCGCTGTTGCCTGTCCAGGATGCAACACAGCGCCCCATACTATCAAGCACATCATGGAAGAGTGCACTGTACACAATCACCTACACCGCAACACAACATACACTCCTTGAGAGCTCTGTGGGAAAGCCCGGTCTCGGCCGTGGCCCTCCTTAGGGATTCAGGGCTGTTCGGCCAGACTGCCAAGGGAACAACAACTACTACTGCTATCACCAGGACTGATATAATGTGGCTGCGTTCTTCAAACCAAACGTGTACTTTCAGTGTCAATGACAGATTCCACAAGCCTTGTTTAGTTGTACGAAGTTATGAAGCGTGGCATCATCGTCTAATTTCCCTGTATGCTGAATGAATTATGATATTGTGATATGTTGGAGAAGAAGGCTCAGTGGGGACATTCGTATGCTTAATGCCTGATATCATGGTCGTAGATTCTGGGGGGATGGAGGGGATGAATCCTCTCCTGTAACTGGGTTGGGGGAATATCCTACGTAATCATCTCCCATGCAGTTCAAATAATTCTGAAAAAAAAATTGCAAAGGTAACTCTAACATTACTTTCAGAATACTAAGTCTTTGCAATAAAAATGCATTTATTTTAAAACGAAAACACTGAAATTGCCGAGAATATTATTAAAAATTTAAGTCGACAAAAATATCTATTGCATCTAACATACCTACTTTCAAAACATTTATTATAAGCAGACGTATCAGCTCACTTCTCTTGGTGGTGACCCTCTTTTCTCTCTACATCTAAGTACTATCTAGGGCGAGTCCACACGTGTGCTCGAACAAGTGCTGGCAATATGTATGCAACACAATAAAGAATATGCTGCAAACATGTTGGGAACAGGAGCGTCCAGATCATGTTGGCAGCATCATGATGAAGTCTCAGCTGCCTGGTATGGACACTCCTATCCCATCGCCTCTGTTGCCAGTGTTCGAAGCTGCACTGAAACATGTTTGCATACATCCGTCCAAATATTGCCGCAAACATGTACCCAAACATGTTGCCAACCATGTTGTCAACATAGGGAGAGAGAGCGACGACCCATGGAAGAGTGCAGACGTGCCGATCCTGCTCCTGCTTCAACCTCTCCTGCTGCTGTTCACGACCCGTTGAGGGGGGCAGACAGCAGGCCTCTGCCTTCTACGGCTTAGTCGAAGATTAGAGGTGCCGTTGGTGTGGTTTAACGTTCGGGCGGGGTACAGTTTTATCAAACGCCAAGACACTGGCCTTGATATTTTCGTTCACCATCAGGCGATCGCTAAACCAAATCCACGGCATCTCCAGCACTCCCTCGGCGATGGTGAGACGTGGAGTTTTCCCTCATTGGAACGCCCAAGGGTCCTGAGGCTAGGGACGTCACCGGACAGGAAGGGGCTGCCGTGCAGGGCTCGGCCTATGCACAGCGGCTTCCCACGGTTCGGCGGCCCAAGCCCAGGGATCAGGGGTGATCAGAGGAGGTAAGCACCGTCGTCGAGATGTGCATTGCGACGGCAAAGGCTTTTTGTCGGGGTGATTAGGGGGCCTTGCATGTTCTCCTTCCTAAGATCTTCAAGGAGAATGGGCTGCCTAACCTTATCATCCCCGAGTGCTTCGTCCACAATGTGCATACAGTCCCTTGCGGACGGGAGTGTCGGGCTCGCCAGCCTCGACCAGCTGCTCCTCGCCAGACTCCGAGGAAGAGGCTTAGGCTGGAGGCCCCCCTCAACCGAAGGACGACTCTCAGGTTAACGACCAGGCTCCGGACCTGGCCAACGTTACGACCACGGCGGAAGTACACCAGCCGCCAGCAACGTCTGTGGAAGAGTGGGACTCAACTGACACCGCCTCCATGGCCGAGGAAGCGTCGACCGGCTCCTCGGCAGAGGAGGAAGTTGGTGAGTCCCCCCCTTCTCAGACAGAGAAGGGCACCCCATCTCGCCCTCCCATTATCAAACTTTAAGGATCAGCTAGACGCAGCCTCCTATGGACACCTCGTGGCTCTCAGCACTCACACCCGGTCGTTCCAGTTTGGAACAACGACATATTCCACCCTTTACGTTCTGCTCCGGGCTGCCGACCGAGGTGAGAACATAAGACCAGTGCTGATTGTCAGCGGGAAGGAGATGCGTCTAGCCGACCTTAGAGCCTTTTACCATATGCTCCCACCTCGGCTGGCCCCCTAAATCGACGGTGTTGTGCAGTGAGGGAATGGCTTGACTTATTTCCATCAGTCCTGGTTGACCTAATACCCCGCGTTGAGGGTGATGGCCATTAAGCCCCAAGAAAAAAAAAATGTCAACATATGTTCGAGGGCACGTGTGGACGCGCCCTTAGTGTTAGAAGTTACCCCCCTCCACATAAGAAGAATATAAATTATCTGTGCCACTGCTTTATCGGTATGTAGTTTATGCAGTCATTAGGTTTACAGAAATAACACTACCGACCAACTGGTTCTTTCTCGTCCACTCGAGTCACTGAAGCAGAGGGAAGACTTAAACAGAGGCCGGATCGAGTCACTGTTAAACAAACGTTCGCAGAGTGACAAGTTCCAGAGTTTTATGATTATAATTATATTATTCCCAACTTATGAGGAGTACGAGGACATAAGGTGTCACCACGGCTTACAGGCCATATTGCAAGAGGTCACCCCGCATAGACCTCAGACGTTCGACAGTAAGCTTCTATATCATTGGCCAGTAGGTGAAACAAGATTCATTTACTGGGTAAGCGTTACAAGGCATGAAAACCATAAACAACCAGCAAGTTGATGAAACTCTCTTAATATATTAAATTTAATGTTGAATATTGAGTATTTTTGTTAATGTGACAAAATAATAAGCCAGTCTTATTATGTAATACAAACAACATTTTTTTTTTCTATTTTTTTCGGTGGATGAATTACATTTCACTGATGGAAGTAAACACAGACCAACGAACATGGTGAGTATTCCAGTATTTCATAAGCTGTTATAGATTCTTCTTATTATTTAGTCCAATAAATCTTGGAGCGTTGACATAAGCGAAGGAAGACTGGGGCTAGTTGTGACTGAAAGTTTTCGACAGCAATCTTGCCAAAGTTGTTAAAGCTACCAGGTGCTTTGATTACGTGTCGGTTGTGTCATATACCTGTAGATGTGCAGAGAACAAGATATTATTTTCATATTCACAGACTATTCCCTGGATTGAACCCTCAATTACTCAGTTCCCAGCCCACGGCTCTGTTCTTTTCACCACCAGGTTGCCGTATGAGAGAAAAAAGAAAAAAAAAAGAAAAAAAAAATCACTATCTCTTCGCTTGGTGATCTTTATTTCATGAATCTCCCAGCCCTCTGTTGCATTTGAACGGTGAACGTCAGTTAGTTTGTCACAGTGCGGAATAGCATAATTCATAATTCCACAATCTTTCCTCTACTGCATATATAATTATCAGGCGTGGGTGAAGTGTAAAGAATTTCTTCGAACAGTCAAATTCTTCCAGTGCTACTGGAAAACAGTAGTAAGAAATGCTTGTATTCCTGTGGAACATAAGAATTATGTCGATTATCAGCATTATAAGAATATTTAATAGTTTATCAATGATTTTTTTTCTTTTACTGGGCAAAAGGGTAGGTTATCTGCAGTTACCTATATGATGTGGAGCATTTCTGCACCAAGACGTAAAGCCTGGGTGCAAAACAGGAAATACCATGTCTTCCGTTCAGTATTAGTCTGACCATTTATATTCCACATGATTCGATAACACAGTGGGTATTTTGTTCCTACCACACCAGGATATCAAGGCCCATGGTTCGAACCTACCCCGGAACTAAATTACCTGACACTGGTGTTACACTGGTTTCAAGCAGTAATGACTACACATGTTCAGAGAAGGAACTTTGAAATTCTTGGTCATGTTAATCGACTCCTTACAGAACAGTATGAGGTCCGAGTAGCAATGTTTGTTTTCTTAGAAGGCTGGTAGAAAAAAAAAAAATTGCTGGCTGCTGGGGAAGAACTGGAAAATTTCAGAACCAAGAACGAATTTATGAAATGAAGTAGATGGTATATCACAACAATTTTTACTTCAGATCAGATACCTAATATCCAGGCTTCAGTCTTCAGTGGATACTTTGGAGGGTAATTGAGCACCAAGTGGGAGAGGGTGGGAGGAGCATGGATTTGACCCGCTCTCGCCATATACAAAGCACGCGAATTAGAGCTTTGGCGCGAGTCACAAGTTGCGATGTGCGATATTTGATTATTGCGGAAAATAGACGGCAAAAAAAAAAAAAAAAAAAAAAAAAAAAATCACTTCAACCGAAGCAAAAGGTGAAATTATGACTTTGAACAACAACTGTGCTTAACACTGTTTCCATCAAAGCTGCTTGACTCGAACACGCTTCTCTTACTCGAACACGTTCCACGCCTTAGTGTGGGTACGTAGTCGGGATTACTAATTTTACATACGGCATTAATGAGATATCCTTAATCCGCCAATAATCCATCCGGTATTAAAAATGACCGGATGGATTGTTCGGACAAAAAAAGGATGATGATGTTACTGAGTACAAACCTGGGTCAACATTCATTTAATACCATATTGTAAAAGCTGCGGTGAGTAAAGCACATTTGGGAATCTGTGGCAAAATTCGATCATGAACAGGTCTGAATAAAAAGCAATGTACGATGGTACTGATCAGCATCATATCAAAGCCAGGATCACAATAGCTGACTTTGAATGACCGGTTCTGGCAGAGCATTGTGTAAGATAGGGAGACCAACTCGGCAGGACGATCCCTTGTTCGGTACCACATGACCGATGCGACTTTTGTTGAGTATGCAAATGAAGTTCCTGAAGAAGTTGGGAAACGTGTATGAGACAGACAGGAAAGAAACAATGAACGATTGTGACTTACGAGAGGGTAGGTGAAGAAGCAAAGCAAAGTCCCAGAATCATAATTTCTCTGTAACCTTTTTTGAGTTTTTCCATGCCTTACGTCAACACAAGCTTGAACAGTTTGCTTATAATTCAAAATAACTAAAATGTTTGACCGAATCACTGTATGTAAAAAATGACCTTCAAGACTACTCTTCAACGCAAGACAGGACTCCTACTCCCCCTCTTTCTCCTCCCACCCTCCCTCTCTTTCTCCCCTCTCATCCTCCCACCCTCTCTATTTTTCCCCTCCCACCCCCTGTTTCCCCCTTGCCACCCCACCCACACTCCAGCTCCCCCAATCCACAACCGGGAAACCTGTTCAGGAATGTTGTGGGACTGGGGCTGACTGGTCCACCCTCCGGAAATGGCTGATTACTACTCCCCCGTATGACCACACCTCGTTACTCCAGCCACACCTTGTTACTCCAGCCATACCTTGTTACCCTAGCCACACCTTGTTACCCCAGCCATACCTCGTTACTTCAGCCATACCTCGTTACTTCAGCCACACCTCGTTACTTCAGCCATACCTCGTTACTTCAGCCATATCTCGTTACTCCAGCCACACCTCGTTACTTCAGCCATACCTCGTTACTTCAGCCATACCTCGTTACTTCAGCCATACCTCGTTACTTCAGCCACACCTCGTTACTTCAGCCACACCTCGTTACTTCAGCCATACCTCGTTACTCCAGCCACACCTTGTTACCCCATCCATACCTTGTTACACCAGCCACACCTTGTTACCCCAGCCACACCTTGTTACCCCAGCCAAACCTCGTTACTTCAGCCATACCTCGTTACTTCAGCCATACCTCTTTACCCCAGCCACATCTCGTTACTCCAGCCATACCTCGTTACTTCAGCCATACCTCGTTACCCCAGCCACATCTCGTTACTCCAGCCATACCTCGTTACTTCAGCCATACCTCGTTACCCCAGCCACACCTTGTTACCCCAGCCACACCTCGTTACCCCAGCCATACCTCGTTACCCCAGCCACACAGCCACATCTCGTTACCCCAGCCACACAGCCACATCTCTTTACCCCAGCCACACAGCCAAACCTCGTTACCCCAGCCACATCTCCTTACCCCAGCCACACACCTACACAGCTACACCTACACCTGTACGACACGCAATAGTGTCACGAACATAAAATACACCTACCTCATGAGATTACATTTCAATATTGCGCTCATATGACCTCTCTTTTGTTTATTTATACTCGTACTTGGAAGGCAGTCTTACGGGTTCCTAGCCTTTGGTTCTTTTTTTATGCATAAAATAGCTTACATGACCATCTACACATATGTAACCAATCTTATATATGCATAGTCACAATGAAGCATACACAACCACAAGTTACACACACAGGCACATTTACACATACACAACCACATATACACAACCACAATTATGCATACATGATCACGCTTTACATACACAGCCACACTTAAGCATACACAGCCACACTTAAGCATACACAGCCACACTCATACATTTTGCCTCACGTATTCAACTTTTCTTTCCTTTTGTATGTAATGTTGTCCTAGAGATGGACTGGGTCAGATATCTTACCTAGCTTGACCTTGGTGGTGATGGTGGTGTGGTGGCTTTGGTGGTGATAATGGTGGTGGTGATGAGGAAGGTGGTATTGGTGGTGGTGATGGTCATGGTGGATGTAATGTTGGTGGTGATGGTGATCAAGTAGGTGGTCATGGCAGTACTGGTGATGGTATTGGTGTTGGTTATTATGGTAGTGTAGGTGGAGATGGTGATAGTGATTATAATGGTTACGATGACGATGATGATGTTAATTAATGGTAACAAGGAGCATGATGATGATGATGATGATGATGATGATAATGATGATGTTTACAGTAATAACGGTAATTATGATGATGATAATGATGATTTTGGTGATAAGCGTGTTAGTGATGATGAAGTGATGGTTGATGATGATGGTGATGAAAGTAATGATGATGAAAGTGATGAAGACAACCTTTATTTAGTTTACCTTTTATTTTGATGCCATTTAGGGTAAAACCAAAATATGTTATTGAACTCAAAGAAATCGTAGCGAACAAGTGGTTAAAAAAAAAAAAAACTACCTTGATTATTGGATACTGAGTCTAAAGGAAATTATAGTGGCGACTGATTCGAATTCTAAAGGAGGTTGACTAGAAGACTATTAGGGATTGATGTCGATGGAGATTGATTTTTGGGGAGATATATTCAGGGGGATATTGATTCCTGATGGAGATTGATTTCTTATAAGACTGATTCGTAGTAGAGCCTGATTCCCAGTGGAGATTGTTAGACTTTAAAGGAAAGTGTTTGACTACTGATGACTGCTCGTAAGGGGGCTTGGCTTTAATGGAGGCAGTTTGGCTCTAATGGAGACTGAATCTATTGGAGACACGTAAAGGTAAAGGTGGGACAGACGCAATGAGGCGTTTATCCTCAGTACTCATTTCCATAACAAAGGCCTTTGAGCCTTTGGCGGGTTATTCACCCAGTATTCTGGGGTACAAGGCCACTGCATCATCCAGGTTACCACAGTTACCTTCCCTAGATGTTACGCTTGGTATTCATTTTACCAACCAACCCACAAAGGGTGGATGGGTACCTGAGTCGAGCGACGTCAGCTGCCTGCACGAACCCTAGCACTAACGGCCTGACAGCTTTGCAGTCAGCGATGCTAACCACTCAGTCACCGCGGAGAGAGACTGATTCCAATAGAGACTGGCTTATTATAACAGAGACTGGTTGATTCAGATGGAGAGTGGCTTATTAAAGGAGGTTTACTGACTGCAATGGAGATTGACTTACGAAGATTGATTAACACTAATGGAGATTAACTCTCCGAGGGATGATTCGAAAGGGGGGTTAATTTTAGTGGAGACGGATTTTAATGGAGCTCGATTTCAACCGTCTTACTACCATGTATCCCCTGGTGGCAACAATAACAATTATAAAAAGACATTAACGCACTAAAGAGGGTTGACAGATACTGCTTTTAAGCCAAGCACTGAAACAGGTCTTCTCTGAACCAAATAAAGTAGAATACACTACGGGAAACAAGAATGAAAAAGCGCGCGCACGCACGCACACACACACACACAGACACACACACACACACACACACACACACACACACACACACACACACACACACACACACACACACACACACACACACACACACACACACACACACACACACACACACACACACACACACACACACACACACACACACAAGCACGGCAATACTGTACAGCCCAACTCCACCTAGAGCTTCACAGCAACTGCACATATCAGAGTTGTTTGAAGAATGATATCCGCAATATTACCATAATCAGTCCTAAACAGTTTTTTATAACTCTTTCTATTATAATTACTATCTCCTCCTTTACTTCCTACTCCTCCTTTGCCTCTTCCTCCTTCTCCTCCTCCTCCCTGGAGAAAAGCGGCACTTTACCCATTTCAGGCGAGCTGTGGAGTTAGACGCCATTGCACAGAAAGAGTTAAAGATGACCGATTGTTAACGTGATTATTTGCTTAATTATTAGTTATTTATCTAGGCTACATTTTTTTCCTTACTGTTGATGAACTTGGCATACAAAAAAAAAAAAAAAAAAATCAAAGCTGTTTCGTTCCCAGATTGTTTTTCTTTATATTCCTGTTTTTTTAAATTTATTTTTTTATTATGTTGGTGCACTGTGGTTGGGGTGGGGATGATGTGAGAGTGAACTGAGAAGGGGAAGGATGAGGTGAGGGTGAATCGTGTCGAGTGAGGGTAAAGGTAAGGTGGGAGTGTCGTGTAGAGTGAGAGTGAGGGTAATGTGAGAGTGAGTCGTGTAGAGTGAGAGTGAGCTGTGTCAAGCTAGGAAGGGCTAGGATGAGTAAGACAGAATTAGAACGAGCAACATAATGCTAGGATGAGATTAGTAAAAATTGAAAAATAGCCATGACGAGACAAACTCCTTTCCAATTTCCCCTCTCCATGTGCCAAATAACCTATGGCCTGTACACTGATCATCCTCCCTTCTCGTACGTGTTGGTCAGAGAGGGATGAGAGGGCAGGATGAGAGGGCAGGATGTGATGACTAGGCTGCTTCTCCTCCAGGAATGCAGGCGCGGTAATAAGCCTGGGGAGATGCGAATCGGATTTTTATTTTTTCTCACTTATGAGGGAGAAAGTGCCTGAAGTGTGCTTCTGCGTGCGCCCGTGTCTGCCTGCATTCCTGTCCTTCTCGACGTGTGTGGTGTGGTGTGGTGTGGTGTGGTGTGGTGTGGTGTGGTGTGGTGTGGTGTGGTGTGGTGTGGTGTGGTGTAGTGTGGTGTGATGTGATGTGGTGTGTTGTTGTGTGGTATGGTGTGGTGTAGTGTGGTGTGATATGATGTGGTGTGGTATGTGTGCTGTGATGTGGTGTGGCATGCGTGGTGTGATGTAGTGTGGCGAGGTATGGTGTGGTGTGGTGTCGTATGGTGTGGTGAGGTGCGGCTCTGACGTCACTATGCGTGTCTGGTGTGACCGTTACTGACAATCAATTCATTTATGGTTATTTTACCTGAGTTGTAAGATGCCAAGTGTATGGGGGTAACTCGAAATGATCCTCTACCTGTTGTTGGAGAAAACTGAAATAAACCACTGTACTCAAACCATTCATTCTGTAACACTCATTTTCACAGGGTATACTTTCCTACCCATCCCACTGATTCCGCTGCTCACCAAGTCCATTTGTTACTCCCTTCCCTTCCCCCCCCCCACACTCTCTTGGCGGTATCATGGCGTGACGCAGGTTATGCGGTCAAAGAAGTGCTTGTTTCACAGTCCGTCGTACTTGCACCCATGTTTCTCAAAGACTGAACAAGGTTATGTTGATGTCCTCCATAACTTTTAGCACGTTGACGTCATCTTCAGGAGACTTTATTCAGCTTATGATGGACTTTTCGAACAGGAAGAGTTAGATACAGTCGTCGTTAACGTCATTACTACCAGATGGCTCTACAAAGCTGAATACAGTCGTCTGGTATCATCAGAAGCAAGCTACAAAAGACGTCGTCCTAGTGCAGAGGATAATTACCTCTCCCAAGATGCAAAAAATCAAGACTGGTTTGTGACTATACTCCGAGCACGAGAAACAGTCATAAGAATACTCTGTAAGGTAATCATATCCTTGGGGTTAATGCTATACTATGAGAATAATTCTTGTTCTCCCTTTACTGGTTAGAAATGCTCGTCTGTCAGTTGTTTTTGTGTCTGTTCCTCCGAACCGTTTTTCTGGGAAATGAGGAATCTCGATAAGGAGAGGCGTTTTTGTGGCATTAGCTCTAACACCGCAGGCACGTTAATATCACATTGCTTTACAGGCTTTGGGCCTCGCAACTTTGAGATCAGAATCAGGGATATTCTGACGTAAATTATTTGATGGTATAGGTCAGATTAAAACTTGGAATAAAATCTCTCTCTTATCTGGGCCACGTTCTGGGCAAGCCATTACTCACTACCAGACATAAGGTACGTGACAGTGAAAACAGCTTGCCTAGAACGCAGCCCATTGAAAAGGAGTGTTCTGCCAATTTTTACTCGAATCTTCGCGAACTGACAAATGTGCGTCAGAATATATCCCATTAATGGCGTCAGTGTGAATGGAGAGGCTCACAGAATGGATGTCCGTCAGTAGCCTACTACCGCAGGGCCGCCATGTAGGTAGTGAGAGGGGTATCTTCCTGCCGCCTCAGTCCCTCGGTGACGGTTACATTGTCCTCACTGACTCAGCATTCTTTAACCCATCAGTTATTATTATTATTATTATTTTTCTCACCAGGATATCCAGTTTTAAGTTTCTTGGTTTTATATTTTCACATCTACCCAGTGTGCTGTGACGAATGCCTGGTTGTAGTTGCACACTGCCATATCATAAATGTGAGTGGCAATCAGTGGGTGTATTTTTGTGGGTATAAAGGACTCCTTAGCATCTCTTTCTTATAAACTGATTTCTTCATTCGGTGCTTTATTATTCTTGTATATGATATTTATGCAATTTACATACAGTAATGCTAAAAAGATGTAATATATATTACTCCTAGGTGTAATATGCAAAATATATTGCTTTGGAAAGGTACTATGGAGATTCTGCATCGGACGCAAATACGTTCCCAAGTTGTGGAGTAGCTGATGATGAACTGTGTGACCGCACCAGGAACCAAATTATATCGAGTAATGCTTATTATACCTCAATATTTATGGTATATCTTTTTAATACGTATATGATTTACCTACATGGTATATAGAGTTAGGGAAAATTAACATGCCACAGGAAGACATTAACAGGTTAGAATGAAATCAAATGAGCTTTCTATACCCGTAAGAATACAGTGCATTGTTTGACAGGTGTGTATGGCGGCAGGTGCAGCGCGTCTGGGCCACACCAGTGTCACCTCAGCTCCAGTGGTTCTGCAGGTGCTCCACACGGGGATTTCCCTACACACCTGCCACTCACAACCGGTTCCTACTCCTCTCCCTTACTTCTAAAAATAAGCTCACGGCACTGCTTTCCCTCTCCTCTCACTCCCTTACTCTCTTTCTCTAGCATTTCTCTTATCTCATTTCGCTTTCCCTCATTCATATCTCTCTGACTCCTTACTCTCTCACCGTCTCATTTCTCTCTCCTCCTCATTCTTCTCTCTCTCTTCTACTCCTCTATCTCCCTCATTTCTCTCATTCCCTCACTTCTCTCACTCCTCTCTACTTCTCTCTTCTCTCCCTCACTCCTCCCTTCCTTCACTTCCCTTCCCTTCATATCTCTCTTACATTACTTTCTCCCTCACTCCTCTCTCTTCTTTAGTCCTCTCTCTTCCCCACTCTTCTCTCTCCCTCATTCATCTCACTTCCTCGCTCTCCTACCCAACCTCACTCGTCCCTCTCTCTCTCTCTCTCTCTCTCTCTCTCTCCCCCATTCCCTCTCTTCCATCTACTGTACACTCCTCGCTCCTACATTCTTTCCCTCACTCCTCCCTTCCTCAGTCCTTTCTTTTCCATACCTCTCTCCTTCACTCTTTCCCTCTCACTCCTCTCTCCCTCACTCTTTCTCTCTCACTCTTCTCTCCCTCACCCCTCCTTCACCATCACCTCTTGGCCGTGTCAGCAATTAGTAAAAGAATGCAGCTTCGGTAATTCTTGGCTGTCCAGTGCTTCCCTTCAGCCATTACGGTGTTGAGGCCGCGTCATCCATCACGATATAATGAATGAGAGGATGATGTAGAGGCGCTGTGGCCAACCTAAACTATTCTTGGTGATTAATGAGTCGTTATCCCCCTCAATCCAGACTTGATGGGTCGCAATCCTTTCATTCCGATGACTCAATCCTATAGTTGATTTCTGGTACCTCCTGCCGACTTTATAAACAGTAGGATGGATTTCTTGAACTATGATGAATTGGATATCTATGGTCGATTTTATGAAGGTTACAAGAGGCTTCGAACTGGAGGGGTTAGATATGGCCTTCCCTAACCCATTCACCATCATGGATTCCATGTAATTTTAATGTAATTGTCATGTGAAAGCAAGACTAAAATATTAAACATATAAGATTGAAGTGATTGACCCGTTTAGCCACTGCCATTCATCACAAGAGCTTCAAAGGGAAACATTTTGTGGCTGAATGGAGTTGTACGTTAGTCTTCGGATCTGTTGCCTGGTTCGAAACATTCCCAGTTTTGATCGGACCGACGAGATTCGCACTGGAAATTTAGCTTACATGGAAAAAAAAAAATCATGGCAAGAACTAGTAGCTAGACGTCAAAAGTTAAGCCAGTTCCAGATATTCTGTACATTTTCTTGCGTCTGACAACGCTAAATTCTTTCCTTAAACACTGACAGCTTAATACTTGAGATCGTTGTCTATTTTATGTTGCTTGTATAAAAATAATCGTAAATGGCTATTGTGTATATAACAAACTACTTCCTATTTATCAGAGCTGTATATGAGTATTGCAAATTCCCATTAGAGATGGACGAAATATTACATAATATATAGGTATACAGTATTATTAAACGAACGCATAGTATACTCAACCTGGTGGGTGTTGGTAAGAGATTTCAACACAAGTATCGAGGATGAAACAATGGAAGGAATACCTGGCAAGTATGCACTGCCTGGAGTACAGGGAAATGGCGAGTGATGATAAAACCGTGTTCTGTAAAAGGGGAGGACGAGAGGGAGGACGAAGAGAAGGACGAGGATTAGGACGGGGGATAGGACGAGGGGGAGGACGAAGAGAAGGACGAGGGTTAGGACTAGGGGTAGGACGAAGGGGAGGACGAAGTGGAGAATGAGGGGAAGAACTGATGGTCGTAAAAAGTTATTAACCACTTCAGTCTGACAACATACTTTTTTTCTGTTACCTCTGGACGACTTTATTTAATTTGGAGAAACATATGTACCGGAGGGTTTAGAAGCAGTTTTCATTAACCCCTTTACATTCTGGTTTCCCTCCCTCGGATAAATGAAATAGTCTGAATGTAACAAGATCATAAATAACAGTCTCCATCGTCTGAATGAATGGGTTAACTCATGACCAGGAGACCTCTAGGGCGGAATTCTCGTGAAGTGAAGAAGGTTACTAACACCTCTTCCTTACCGATTTATTTTTGGATATGGCTGGCTGATATAATTTTGTACGTTATTGACGCAAAGTATTGTTATATTAGAATGATTTAAGTAACACGGAAGTCGATAGTCAGGGGTATTAAGTAAAATGAATCGCTTAGGAGCAGGTGTTAGGGAGCTTCCTTACCCGACAAGAATGCTAGCTCTAGTGTATTGTTCCATCAATCGCCAGACAATTTTATTCAGCTGAAAGAAGTAGTTGCCTGATAGTGTTATTACTGGTGCCATTAAACCTCTTATCGTAGAAACAATTGCAGTGTATCATTCTAGTTAACGGCAGACGATTTTATTCAGTCAAGAGTGAATCATGGAATCCTCAGAGTGCAAGCTCCTTCAACCCGAGGCGTCATTTATGTTACCGGTATTCCTGCTACCAACAGACGATTTCATTCAGATTCGGAGAGACGTTTTTCTTGCAATGGAAGGGTTGGGTTTAGCTTTCAGTAATACTTCCATTGAGAGAAGCATTTCTTAAGTTGAATAAAATTATCAGGAAGAAACAAGAATAAAAACAGAGAATGTCACATGATGAAAGGGCCTAAATTTATCATACATTTAATCTGAACTCACAAATATTAATAGAATGTTGATGCTCGCCCTCCTTTGTGCAGTCGGGGACAAAAATGTGCTTACTATGGGTATTCCATTGTTAGTCCTTTATTCTTTAGGGATATCTGCCACTTTCTTCCCCGACACATTACATCAAGGAACATCGTCTATGGGCAGAGAAATATACCAGGCTTCACTCAGCTTAGGAATTTTAGCCAGTAGAGGAAAGTGAGAAGCAGGAAAGGTGAAATGTTAAACGATCTTTTATCCCCAATTGTCACTGTAGTCGCCTTACCGCTGGCCCAGATTTTTGTCCTTTTACAACCTAAATACCGTAGAGCAGCGGCAGAATAAGACAATACTGTAGCGCTACATCCATTCCCTAGCATTGTTTCATCGTGTTCTAGTTTAATATCTTGCCACAACTCAGTAATCAGGATGAAGAGATAGGAATTTTAGATCATTAGAGTAAAAAGGATACATTATATTGTCCACTTCGACTCTTTGAAAAAATATACTCTTGATATAAAACTAGGAAAATAGTTTAATCTCTGACCGAACACAGGGTTGTTGTCCAAAGGGAGTATATTTCTTAGCCTGTCATAGGCTTCGACACTATATACAAATTACATATTATTAAGATTAAACAAGACTCCGGGAATACCCTGTAAGGAAATCCAGTGGAAAATGTGATGATGATGCACAAGCAGCCACATGCATTACCCGCGTCACATATACCTCTCAGGCCAGACCACTCAAGTGTTTAAATCATTGCTTCTCGTTAGCATGAGACACTTCGTAGTATCACGTCCATTGTTGTTTGTTTCCTGCCTTACACAACATTATTCTGTTTTATGTTACACATTATTATTCTGTCTTATTTTACTGATTACACTTGATAGTACTTGGACCTTGTTCTTTATTTCCTACCTGATTATTCTCTTCCTTCACTTATTACACTTTGTAGCACTTGGTCCTTGTTCTGTATTCCTACCTGATTATTCACTTACTTTACTAATTACACTTCGTAGTATTTGGTTTTTGCTTTTTATTTTGTACGGTACCCAATTGCTCGCATTCTCTTACATTACTTATTACACTTCTTAGTATTGGTCCTTTGCCCTTTATTTCCTAGCTAACGCAATATTATGTACTTAATATGTCAAATATGCAAATTACGTCGACATTACGAAAGAAATAAAGAGCACATAAACCAACATGAAAGTAAAATATGCAAAGACAAATATGAGCTCTGTGAGGACACAACTGTGCTCTGCTTATTTAACCTTGCCCTATGACATTGACCTTTGAATGTTCTCTACATCCCCGAATGACACACACACACACACACACACACACACACACACACACACACACACACACACACACACAGACTTGAAACAGTATACATGTGCGCTACCGCATGAGCATGTCAAATTCAGTAGAAAGAAGTGGCAAAAAGTTTGCCATAGAATGGCAAATTCGATCCTCAGTGCGACGTACGACAATGACGACAATGTCGGTCCTGATAGGTTCCTCGAGCAGAGGCTCACACCGCTGCTGAAACAGACACAAACGGAATTTATTTTTTTATTTTTTTTTAAATACATGATGTGAATTGTGATAGACCTGTTTCTCTGTGTATTGTACTCTTCATGTTTCCTTAAGGAAACCTCATTTGTGTATTCTGCATTAACAGTGTAACTCATACATGTGCATGGTGGATGAAGAATACACGAGCTAGAGTCAGTGTATTCTTCATCCACTATTCATCAACCTGTCACAATGCCACATGATAACTTACACACACACACACACACACACACACACACACACACACACACACACACACACACACACACACACACACACACACATCTATCTATCTATCTATCTGTCTATCTATCTATCTATGTGTATGTATTGCAAGTTTCGTAATACCACTTCTTCAGCGATTTATTCAGCAAGTTGCACCTCATAGTTCTCACGTGTGTTATTGATGTAAGGCAGGACGATATAGAAAAGATATATATAATCAGCATACAAGAGAATATTAAGGTGTGATATGCAAAACAAATCACCAGGGTAGAGGCACTAAGAAGACTTTATCACCTAAAATACGATCCTAGATAATATGGGTAGAATGAAACGCTTGTTAGAGTGGTGACAAAATAATGCGACGATGCATTAGATGAAAGGAAAACGGAACTATAGCACACAAAGAGGATGGTATGATATGGAGAGTCAGTTTGTGTGTGTGTGTGTGTGTGTGTGTGTGTGTGTGTGTGTGTGTGTGTGTGTGTGTATGTGTGTTGTGTAAGTGAGTGAGTGAGTGTGTGTGAATGTTTGAGTGTGAGTGTGAATATGTGACTGTGAATGTGTGAGTGTGAGTGAGTGAGTGAAGGGATACATGAAATAAGGAAACAAAGAATTAATTCTCTCATGGTCGGGGAACTCTAGTATTCCATCCCAGCTAAGGCCAGACACCATGGTTCGACTGACAGTGAGCTCCAGGGGCCGGAAAGTGTTAAAAAGGTCACCATTAACCCTCTCATGGTCGGGACAACTCTAGTGCGGTATCGTATCCTAGTTAAAGCCAGATGATATTCAGCTGAGAGTGAGTCACAGAAGCCTGAAAGTGGTAACATAAAAGACCCGAGATTAATGTGATAAGAGTAGCGTCTTAGTACTGATACTATTTTGCATGTCCTAATTGCACGTAGAATGAAGCGGAGAATTTCGAATGCTTTATGCCCTTCATTCCAGTGATGTATTTTTTTTCGATGATATTTTGACCTCCTGACGATTATATTCTGTAGACCCTTCGAAGTGGAGGGGTTAGATATAGTCTTCCTAAATCCCTGTATTACCAGATATCTTCCCTAATCTGAGTAGAATCGTCTATAGGTGTATAAAATAAAATACGGTGTTAGAAATGGACGGTTTCATGTAGTGGCACCAATATAACTGGGTGGTGGAGCTGCCCAGTTCTACAAACATCACTCAGCTCTCTCTCTGTTCACCCAGAAGGATGGTGGGCTGCAGGAGAGGGGCAATTTCAGCATGCACTTCATAGATGAGCCTACTGGTTGCTACTACTACTACTACTACTACCACAACTACTACTAGTATAAAACAGACAATGCGCCATCCGGGTTAAGAGATTACTGTATGTGTTGCTCATCTCGCTGGACACCACAAATACTCGCATCCTCTTACTTCTTTCCCCTTTCATATTTGTGGCTTCTTTCTATCCTCATTACTGCGCTACGGACATGCCTCATAACGTTACTGCTGCTGATGAAGATGTGTGTAATAAGTACGTATATTCAGGCACGTACTGACAACGGCCTATTTGCCTTGTAAATTCCCGAAGACTTAATTATATGAAAATGAGTAGGTAGGCAATGGACCATGATCTCACTGGCATAGCAGACTTCGTAGTATTTCTTAAGCAGTGTTATTTTACCTATTGCACCTAAATAATTTCATTTGTGTGTTATAGAGTTAATTCTAATATAGACGTAGACATTCACCGGTAAATCATTTGATATTATGGAGGAATAAGAAAAATAAATTGCCGAGGAAGAGGTAGTATTTCCCAAACCAGCCAGAACACGGCCCACTGCAATGACCTTCACGACGTGCCCACCTGTCCTGCCTCTCCTCCCCCCTCCTTTCACATCCCGCCCAGCCTGTCGCTCAGTCCTGGGTCAGGCCGGACCAGGGCAGGCCAGGCCACGGGCAGGGACGCAACGTGGAAGGTGGCTTGGTAGGCTAGAGGGGTAGGGAAGGGTAGGGGGGTAGGGGATAGCTAGGAATATTGCCACACGCTGCTTCATGGAGGAAATGCCGGACGTTCATTCTCAGCTTGTTCTCGTGATCGCAAGACAGGTCCCTCTTCATTTACACTCCAGCGCGAAGGTGAATCGTAGCAAACACTTGGCGCAGCAGATGATTCGCTCATTCTTACACTCTCTCTCTCTTTCTTCTTTCTTTCTTCATTCACCCATTCATTCTTTTTTTCTTTATTTGTCATCTCTCTCTCTCTCTTTCTCTCTCTCTCTCTCTCTCTCTCTCTCTCTCTTTCTCTCTCTCTCTCTCTCTCTCTCTCTCTCTCTCTCTCTCTCTCTCTCTCTCTCTCTCTCTCTCTCTCAGTTAGTCTGTCTGTCTGTGTCAAGTAGTGGCGACCGTCTAAATGATTACTGCCATTGTAAAGACCCCTAGTACAGATAAAACCGTAATTTGGAAAATATTCGCCTGTCCTAGATGTTTTAATGGGTAAATAAAAATCCATTCTCAACTGTCATTAAAAGTAAAAAACAAACAGAATGTTATGTTTTATGTTCATGCTTAGTGGTAGGTGGTGGCGACCATCATCCACTCACTTGATGTAGTGCTGCCTACTTCTCCCTTAGCCTTTATCATTCTTTTTCTGTGCCTGCCCTCCTCTCTTCCTATTGCTCCCATCTTTCCTGTCACTACCTATTGCTTTTCTTTCCTTTACAGGTGGCTTTACATTGAGTGACAAGCCAAATGGTTTCCTGTAAGCCAAGAAACCATTTACAACGCTGGGTGGTAACCATATAACCAAACCATACGTGCTCCCTACGTGTCAAGTGGGTTGGTGGAGGGTTAGTGTCCCTCCCTGTAAAACAAATAACTCAGAGTCAAATGGCCACCCCGTACGGGATTATGGCGTCTGGCAATAGATAGAAAGATGGATAGATATTCATGCTTAGTTATATTATTTTCTACACTGTTGAATTTAAGTTAGGGATGTTAACAGAACTTAGTATTCCTTAGGTATATATACCGTTCCCTATCACACAGCATCTACAAACCCGTTCCCTATCAGTCTAGAGTAATTTGGGTACAGAACCAGTGACGTGTAATCCGCGTCTCTCGCCCTCACTCCCTAGTCCTAGCCCTCACTCCCCAGCCCTTACCCACATTTCCCCACCCTCACTCCCCACTCCTCACCCACATTCCTTGCCTTCACTTCCCACCCTCATTCCCCATCCTCCCCATCCTCGTTTCCCACCTTCGTTCCCCCAGTCCTCACCCTCACTCCTTCACTTTCACTCCCCAGTCCTCACCCTCACTCCCCAGGCCTCACCCTCACTCCCCAGTCCTTACCGTCACTCCCTCATTTTCAATCCCCAATCCTCACCCTCACTCCCCAGTCCTCACCCTCACTCCCCAGTCTTTACCCTCATTCCCTCACCCTTACCCCCCACCCTCACACCTTCCACCCTCGTTCCCCACCCTCACCCTCCACCCTCGCTCCGCAGTCCTCATCCTAGCTCCCTCACACTTACTCCCCAGTCCTCACTCTAAGTCCCTTACTTACACTTCTTCCACCTTCACTCCCCACCCTCACTTCTTCCACCCTCACTCACTAGTCCTCAGTCTAACTCCCCCACCCTCACTCCCCAGTCCTCACCTTAGCTTCCTCACCACTATTTCCCTACTATCACTCCCCCACCCCTACCCTGGCTCTCTCACCCTCATTCTTTTCACTCTCAGTCCCTTCTTTCACTCTCTCCACCCTCATTTCATACCCTCTCTCCCCAGTCCTCACCCTAGCTCCCTCATCATAACCCTCCTACCCTACCCTTACTCCCCTACTCTCACTCCCTAACCCTCATTCTCACTCTCTCACTTCCCCAGCCTCACTTTCTCCCTCTCCCATTTTCACTCCCTCTCGCCCACCCTAACTCCCCCACTTTCACCCCCCCACCCTAGCTTCCTCACTTAAAAGAGCCCAAATTTTGAAGATGATGAATGAAAACAAAATCTAAACCCTCCTGTTCCCCAGTTTGCTCTTGACCTGAGCAAAGTGGCATGGAGATAACAAGAAGAAAATGATAAACAAAAAAGATGTCTTTGTACTGAAGGGTCTAATATAGCAAATAATAATAAGAGTTAGTGAAAGAAAATTATTGAAGTCAGGCACACTCTTCGCAGGACACCTTGTATTTCAGAGATGCAATCTAGTAAGCGTCCGCCCAAACGGTGTAATTTGGGGGGAACTTAGCTTATATTTTCTTTCTATTTGGTAAGATGTGGTGTGGTTTGATGCAGTGAGTGGTGTGGTGTGGTGTGATGCAGTGAGTGGTGTGATATGGTGTGGTGTGGTGTGATGCAGTGAGTGGTGTGATGTGGTGTGGTGTGGTGTGATGCAGTGAGTGGTGTGATGTGGTGTGGTGTGGTGTGATGCAGTGAGTGGTGTGATGTGGTGTGGTGTGGTGTGATGCAGTGAGTGGTGTGATGTGGTGTGGTGTGGTGTGATGCAGTGAGTGGTGTGATGTGGTGTGGTGAAGCAGTGTGTGGTGTGATGCAGTGAGTGGTGTGATGAGCAGAGGGTGGTGTGGTGAAACAGTGTGGTTTGATGTGATGTGAATGATATGGTGGGGCAGTGAATGGTGTGGTTTGATGTGATGTGAATGATGTGGTGAAGCAGTGGATGGTATGGATTGATGTGATGTGAGTGATGTGGTGAAGCAGTGAATGGTGTGGAGTGATATGGTGTGAGTGATGTGGTGGGGCAGTGAATTGTGTAGTTCGATGTGATGGGAGTGATGTGGTGGGGCAGTGAATGGTGTAATATGTGATGTGAGTGACGTGGTAGGGCAATGAATGGTTTGGTATGTGATGTAAGTGGAGTGGTGAGGCATGGAATGGTGTGGTTTGATGTGACGTGAATGATTTAGTAAGGCAGTAATTCCACCACTCTAAATATATTCTTTACCTAAACAAGTCCATGATCACCTAACTCCCTCGCTACGATGACCACTGTTTCATTTTGTTCTTGCTGCCACCAGACGATTTTTTTCAGACAGACAGAGGTTCCTGGTATAGCGTGGGTAAACTGAGGTTCTTTTTATTCAGCGGAGTGGTTCTTCGTCAGCTGAGTAAAATCCTCAGGTGGAACAAAAACGGAAGAGAAAAATCACCGTCTTGGTGAATGGGAATATAATTTTTGAAATCGAGCCGAAGACATTATTGCTCTGCTGCTCACCTAACTCTGTCCACTTATGGCTTTGTCTACAGTTAATTTCCATGGCTTAATATTCTGTTTTATTTATCGTCGTCAGTATAATTAATATTTTAGGCATAACAAGGAAAGGGTGAGGATGTATACGAGCAAGAGTGGTGTGTGGCGGGGGAAGTGTGGCTGTGTGTAGATAAGATTGGTTGTGTGTGGTGGTAAGAGTGGTGGTGTGTGGTGGTAAGAGTGGTGGTGTGTGGTGGTATGAGTGGTGGTGTGAGTTGTGGTGTGTAATAGTAGAGTGGTGGTGTGTGGTGGTGAAAGTGGTGGTGTGTGTTGGTAAGAGTGGTAGTGTGTGTTGGTACGAGTGGTAGTGTGTGGTGGTAAGAGTGGTGTGTGTTGGTAAAAGTGGTGGTGTCTAGTGGTAAGAGTGATATGTGGTGTGTTGTTACTGAGTAGGGAGAGAAAGCCTGGAGACATGTTTTTTTCTTCTCTCTCCCTTCCCCCCCTCTCTCTCTCTCTCCGGGTACAAGGGAAGATGATGACTACCCTGCGTGTCGTGATAAGGGTGGGGCAGCGGAAGCCATACTTCATGTGAAGATGCGGGAATGTAATGATCTCATCGCTCAAACATTTATGGTGCAAGTACCCTCCTAACCCTTATGGTGTACTCGCCCTCAAAATTTCAACACGGTGGTCGATGGCTCCACAATGAGAGGCGTTGCTGTGCTTTCTTAATCTAGTTGTTTAAGCAAATATGAAGGAACACTGCATTTCCTGTTCTGCTAAACTTTCCTCTTCATGCTGTATGGATAAAAACATCAGCCAGATACATTCACATACTGTCACACCAAGCCAAGAATCATCACGCCCTTGCAGTATCATAATTTTATGTCAGAATAAGTGTAGTTTACGAAAATCATGTATTTCACTGTCTCGAACCCACGAAAATGAAACGGTATCATCCAAACTCAAACAGTCAGTGCATATTGTGATTTCTGAGGTTGATGCAAAGTTAGTCTCATGTTTCTTTCAGTAAATAATATATTATGTTAGGAGACAAACCACAGAAGTATAAACAAATTTTGTATTCTAAACAACAACCAAAAATAGTAAACTGAACAATTTTTGAGTTCGTAGGTAGTTTCAGGGTCTTCTAAAGTGAGGTAATCTTTTCCTCATTCTCAGAGACAACCATAGGTAGTAATGAATTTTGGATATATTTTTATGAACAGTCCTGAAATATGACATGGATAAAGTTCTGATAAATCGCAGGAGCAGTAGTCTCATTTTTTGGCGGTAATGGGCACTGTGGCAAGTTAAAAGACGCAGTATATGACTACGTCCTCCTTCTCTAACCCCTTCACTGCGAATGCCTTGAATATTCTTGTTGTGAATATCGTGTGGCAGATAATGCTGACTGAACTAGTAAAAACTACATCTTGTGATTTGGAGGTCTTTTCTGAGTACAGTGTTTCGCTCTGTTGGGCGTCGTCAAGTTACTTGGCAAGCGAAACGCTGTTGTTCAGTGAAAGATCTCCCCTCCACAAGATGTAATCTTTCCTGTTAGATGCAGCCTTCGTTTATTCCGTCATTAAAAGAGATTTCCTCTAGTGATCTCTGCTATGCTGAATACAATTATTTGGAGATGGCGCGAATATACAGTAGGAAACAGACATCCTCGTGGAGAAGTGAAGAATTCCGACCGCATTCAATGAGAGGCAATAAAAACTCTCTTCCACTGGACACATTCCAGGGTTCGTATATGTCAAGCAGCTTAACCCTTTCAAACCGGTGGCGTAGTTTTCATTTTAGTCATACTACCTCCAGACGATTATATATAACTTAGGATTGACCTTTCGAACTAGAGGAGTCAGATATAGCCTTAATTAAGCCCTTCATTACTAAAGGTCTATTTTAAACTGAATGAAATCGTCAGGCAGTATCGTAAGAGAAAAACGCCCGCTAACTGAAAGGGTTAGCCATTCTACTAGACGAACAAGTAACCGTACCACTTCACTCTTATGAGATGTAGTCTTGCATGACGTATCTTTTAATTCTGATATTCACTTTGATTTGGCTGAAAAGTGTATGGCGGTTGTATGAATGAAGTGACAGTAAGTAATATATTCAACTCAAGCTCAAGCAAGTTTATAATACTATTCCAGCTACTTCTCTCTGGGAAAAGAAAGAGAGAGGGAGAAAAAAAAAACAATTCCTTATATTGTCTAGAGTTAATGATGATGGGGAGGGTTCCTGAGTGTCAACCGTTTCAGAACTAAGAAGTATTGTATCGGCTATTCTTACTGCCACCAGACGATTGTATTCAGCTTAGGAATGCTCTCTTAAGTTAAAGGGATTAATGAAACCTGTACCTAATCCTATCACTTTGGAGTGTTTCGCTGAAGCTAAATAAATTCGCCTGAAGAGAGCAAGAATCATGTTAATATATGTCAATAGAGTGAAGAGGCCACCAGAGGACATCATTTCAGTTCACTTGTACTGCCGCCAGACGCATGTACTCATAGGAGTGTACCCTAGTTGTTGTTGTTATTGTTGTTTTTATTATTCTTGTTATTGTTGCTGTTATTGTTGTTTCTATTGTTATTGTTGTTATTTTTGTTCTTGTGTGACTTCGGTCTTCCTTGCCGGGCAGCTACGCCAACCGTAGGTAGGTAACTGCTCCTTTGAGAACGACCCATAGGTTCCTTACATCGCTGATGTTGTATCTGCTACATAGTTTGGCATGTGCTGCGCAGTGCTCCCGTCTGTGTGTTAAGCTGCGTGGGTCTGCTCTACAAGCGAGACATGTGTCATCTGTTGTTCCACCCAACCCGAATCTTAACTGGTTCTGTAGCTCGGGAGGCTGGATGATCTTGTCTAAGTGCACCCTAGTTGTTAAGGGGATGCCTCACTTCATTCCGAGGACCTATTAATTTTCATGCTTGCTACTCATAGACGATTACATTCAGCTCTCGTTAACCCTTTCAGTAAAACACAAGAAATCTGACTTTGTTTGAATACAATTGCTTGGAGATAGCAAAGAAAAAATAATAAAGACTTCATAATATGATGAAGTTAATGGAGACCGTATTCTAACTTGTCCATTTCGAAAGCTCTCTCTTGAACAGAAATAAATCGTATACGGATGGCAAGAACAAAAAGTCATCGTGGTGAATGGGCTAAGATGACTTTCTGGTAGTGACGCCCGAACCAAACCATCCGTGACTCACTATTGATTCCTTGATCAGCTTGCCACACTCAACCCTCTGAGCCAAGCCATGAGTCTCCCGTGAAAAAAAAAAAAAAAAAAAAAAAAAACACTCGTGTGATGACGCCTCATCTTTGATATTCTTCTTAACTCTAAATGATTTTATTCAGCATTTTATTCCAAATCTCTCTAAAGATGAATAAAATAATGTTTCAGAAAATGAGATAATGAAATAGTTATTTGTAATTTTTTTGTTATTATGATTATGATTATGATGATCACTATTATTATTATTATTATTATTATTATTGTTTTCATTTCCTTTTTTTCCTTCATCACTATTTTCCACTGATAAAATTCCTGGTACTTATGCTTACAGTCACACTTTAAACTCGTCTCTGTGGTGGCGTTTATCCGTTCTGTTCTTGGCATCACCTACAAGACTTATTCAAGCCTTGAGTGACTTTTCGAACTGCGGGAGTTAGATACGGTGTTTATTAACCCCTTCACTACGAGGTGCCTCTTAAAGATGAACTCTGTATTCCGACATTGGTGAGAAGAAAATGGAAAAGACATCCACGGACTGAAGGAGCGAAGTGATGCCATAAGTACTGAGTGGTAGTACAGTGGCAATGGAAACTGTAAACTGGTGGTATGGGTTCAGCTAAATGGTATCTGAGGTGGAAATGTTCATCACCATCATCATCCTCTTCATCATCATGTCTTATATCTGTCTGATGGTATATTTTATGTTTTTGTTTAATTAGTTGTATTTCTGGACGATCTTATTAATTTTAGGAGATTTTCGAGTTGCAGGCATTAGATGAAGCTTTCATTAGTTTAAGCCCTTAAGTGTGAAAGATCTACCCCATAATTTGAATAAAATAGTCTATTGGGAGGGAGGCTAAAACAGAAAAGATGCCATCGTACTGAATGGGTTAATTTGCCAGAACCACCCTTACCTTCATCATTTTTTCCTCACAGATTCTACCCACATCACTTAAAGCTTTACACCACGAACTGCATTTACTTCAGCCATCTTTGCGTTAATACAATTCATTTTTTTCACTTCATTGGTACAATGCCATTCATCCAGGCTTTTACGTCTCCCATAATCAGTTCGCTTCACTCACTCCACTACACTTTGTAATTTTTAAATACACCTTGCCAACACATGCTACCTCTCAGTTTTTCAGCTTTTTCACAGGCTTCTTCACTCCTGCCAGTGATGATTTTTCGTTGGCAAAGGAAGTTTCTTTGCAACCGTTACTTAATGGTTTATTATGGTTATTGAACCTTAATATTCTCTCTTATTTTATTCTGATATCTTAGGTACGGAGATAGCTTACATCAGTGACGTAGAAGATAATAAGGTGTAATATGCAAGATAAATAACTGAGAGGTGTGAGGGGCCCAAGGGGGCTTCTATGTCACTTGGAATCCGGTACTCAGTCACCACATACCCAGGCGCGGTGTTGGAGACGTGCAAAGTGTACAGGCGCCCATTTTGGGGTCCCTAACTCCATTATTTTAGTCTAAGTATTTCCTTGACTAATTATCTGTTCAGTGTTGTGTGTGTGTGTGTGTGTGTGTGTGTGTGTGTGTGTGTGTGTGTTTAGGGGGAGGAAGTGGTGACAGAAGCTATGAGGATGACTAAACTTACCTTACTTCCCAGAGGTGAATTAAGCAATGTAGTTACCTGTGATGTGATCTTCCCAAGAAAGATCACGGCTGAAAAAGACTCTTGGAATATTGAGAAAAGATGAGCTATTGGAAAGGAATAGGACTGTGTTCGCTGTGGCAAGGTGACAAAATTTAGGATATAAGATTTGTAAGATATTCAAAACAATTTCACTTTCAGTTTCGACTGGAAATGAGATACAACAAAAGCCACACATGCTGAGAAAATAACTTTGCTCTTTTTACATTAACTTGACATAAAATTGTCGTTTTCCCACCCCGGAAGTTGAGTTGTAACAAAAGATTAACACTAATATATAATTCTAGTCACAAAGAAGTGCCTTGGAGGTAATGTGAAACTGCATCATTATTTTTTTTTTCTGCCACGGGCAACGCGCAATAAGTTTCATAAGGATGACTATCTTTGAACTCTTTGCCAAGTTAGGGTGAAAGAATTATAAGTGACGTAAATGAAGTGGGCAATAACCTTACCAGCTGAGACGAACTGAAGACGATTAGCCACACACAGGACAATGATCATGAAGCAGACGGACTGTAGGTGGTACGTAATTTGGCAGTACGATGATGTAGTTTTACGTGCACTCCCTTCTTTGAGGGGCTAAGAGATTGCATCATACTTAGGAAAATTTGATGATGACAGGTAACAAGGTACTTTCTGTTAATTTCTGTCAAGGATTTTTTTTTCTAATAGGCCTATTGGAGTGAAGAAACAGAAAGACATACACACAAATCATCCTCATTGCAACCCCCTCCATTAGGAAAAAATAGTAACTACTCAGGTGTGGAATAAATGTTTTTAGTTCATCACTCCTGTGATCTTCAGGGCAGTATTCAAATGGACGTATTGCTGACGCTCCCTAACCCTTCTTCAGTATTAGTTTATTTATTTATTTTTTTCATATAACACATTATTATTCTCATTTATTCAGTTTATGGAAACTATATTTTCAGGACATACATTACACATGGGATGATACGAGAGTAAGAAGAAAAAATCCAGAAAACTTAGATGTAAGAAAGTTTCCTATGCCGACTAAATCACTGTCCTAAGTAACTTTGAAAATTTCGTAATACTCCTTAATTAGCGATTTATTCTAGGATTGCATCTCAGAACCCTCTTAAATGTTTTTGATGAAAATGCTGTAGATATTAAAACGATAAGAGGAACATACAAGAGAATGTTAAGGTGTAATATGCAAAATAAACCGCAAAGGAAGGGGCATTGCAAAGCCTCTCATGCCACCCTGTGTCAGTCGAATTCACCTCTTATGCATCCTCACCTGGGCGGGCTCGAACCCAGGATCACAAGTAAGCGTGTATCTGGAGAGGAGGTTGTTAATGACAGTTTCAGTTAGTGTTAGTGGTGGTAGTAATTAACAGATTGTCTTATTTCATCATATATGTTTATTTCACACATCAAGCTCCATTTAGAGTGAAGTGCTATGATTACAATTTGTTTTTATGTGATATTTATCAATACTGAGTGAACAGTTATATGAGTTTCACCTGTCATTCACTGTATATCCTGGCCTTCACTGCCTTACATCAGAATAATATTAACTTTGTCTGGACTTCAAGACAGTAAATCAGGTCTGGAGAAACTTGAAATCCACTTCTGTACTCTAACCCTAAATGAACGTCTTTGAGGCAAAACTCGGTACCTGTGACCAGATTCACAAACCCACCATCACCGTGTCGTAACAAGGATTCGTCTCTGCGGGAAGAATATATATATATTTTTTTTATGTGACCGACACTGGGCATAGGCTTCACAGCCTGCATTCAAGGCCCAGTAGTCCTCCTACGTAACGCACACCTCTACATGTCACCACTTCGGCGCTAACACCCACCGTCCATACTGAATACATGCTAGGGCTGTCTCTTACAGGACTGGTGTATTGGTATTAGCGGGGGTATTTTTACATGTCGGCGGGTCTTCTGGTAGATCAGTAAAGTCTGATATTTATGAAATTCAAATCCTTTCATCTGGCGATATATGTTGCGGGGACGATTCAGTCCGCTGGTGTGGGTGTGGGAGTGGCAGAGGGAGGAGGGAGTGAATAAGAAGTAAATGAAATATGATGCAGGGTAGATGTTGATAACGCTGACTGAGCCGTTCCTGCAAGCTACATCACCAGGCGGAATAGAGGAGGAGCGTTATATATGGGCCACCCTGGATATTATTTTAACTTTTTATTAGATACTTTGGTGGTGTAGAGGGACCTCTTCATGTGGTGGCACCGATATAACCAGCCGGGTCATCCGCCTGATTATACAAACGTCCCTCTATTACTTTCCTGTCTCCTGAAAAATAGGCAGTTGTTGCAGGTGATGGGCAGCTTAAGCTTGCAGTCCACCGGGTTCACGTTTTAGATGAGCCTAGGGTCACAACAGCAACAACAACCACAACAACAACAACAACTACACTATACTCAATGAATAATAAGTTTCCCAGCAGGATAATGTACATTTATTGCAAACCCGGCAAGATAAAACTGTAGGATTAACAAATCTAGACAGTATTTATGCATTTCTGGTCACACATTATGTAGTTTACCACAAATACATTTACACGATGGTCCATATCTAACGCTCATATTCTGTTGGGCTATTTCTTATGTGTTACGGGAACGCCTCAGTCAACGTTTCAGTTCCTACCCTATATAATTTTTAAAATTTTCTACTCCCACTGCCATGCCCCAACTCACACTAGCAGACTGAGCCGTCCTCGCAACACATAAGATACCCCCAGGTGAGTTTCTACTGGAGCGCCATTAACGGACCACTTTGTATACCTGGGCATATAGTTTAAACACAGATACATATATAGTACTTGGATGTGACTCTAAGTCCTGTGCGTTCTTAGCTGCTGTTAGACTGACTTCAGTATTAGAGATGAGATGTTAATGTGAAATGCCTCGGATGTGTTAAAAAAAAAAAAAAGGAGAAAGAAATAAATTCTGTCGTCGAAAAGCAGTTGTTAATTGTCATCAGTGTATATATATATATATATATATATATATATATATATATGGAAAATCGTTTAATTAGATACGTATATTTTATATTTCGGCTTACTCAGAGCGACTCTCTAGTCTAATACTGATTACACTAGGAAGCACGTCTTATATAACAGCTTAAAGTAATGTATAACGGTAGACATAAACAACTAATAAATAAATAAATAAATAAACTTTTCGATAATTTTTTTAAGCATCATTATGGATACTTCCCCGCCGCCTGCTTAGAGACCGTATAGGGTCTCTAGCTTGGAGTGGTGCTGAAGAAGGACGCGTTCACCTGGTGGCACTGGTATGGCTGTGACTCTGGTGCCCAGTTATACAATTTAATGTCTCTCAGCTCCTTCCCTATCCCTAGAAAGAAGGATAGCGGACTGTAGGAGGAGGACAACTTCAACTTGCAGCCCACTGTGTTCCCGTGTCAGATAAACCTAGAACTATAACACTACTACAACTACTACTACTGGTGATAGTGCTTGCAATGTACCATTAGATAATTTTTAGCTTATACCTGTTTTGATGTTCGATTCTGGAAGTTAATATCAAAATGTAAAAAGAGAGGGATTTCAGTGACCTCAGAACTGCATGAAGATTGAGACATACCTTCTTAATATATCAGTTACAAAGGCCGTACGCTTCTCTTTCATGGCTAGATTCACAAATGGTAATGTGACAGAAGCTAGTGAATAAATCTGCATATCATCATCCATTGTGGGTAATGACATACACCATTGTTCACTACGCGTCATTCACGCATCTGTGACTCCAGGAATGAGGGAGGCAGGAGAAGCAAACGGACTTTTGTATTTGACTGTACTTGGTTAGAGTAGTACTTTATTGTACTTGGAAATTAAGTGTTAGACTGAATTAATCTGGAAGATGACTAGCATAAATCTGTATTAAACATCAAAATGAGGCCATTAATTTATGACTCAGGTGAGCTTGAGATAGTTAATTGATACTGATATGGAAATGCTGTCAGCCTGGAACCATAAATAATATGAAACTGATCTCTTATAACTGTTTCTTGTGCTTGTTACTTGTTCCTGGATTAGGAAGTCTGAGACTTCAAGAACGAAAGAAAAATTGAGGTGTTGATCCTAGTGAGATAGTAACTGTAAGCCTGGGAGTGCACTGAGGTGAGATAACTGTACAAAGAAAAATTTATTTTCGTGAATTTAGCACTTCGGCGGGCATGGATAATCAAATAATAGAGTATCACCAATTTACGAATTCTGAGCTTGGGATTATAGCGGACTTGATATAGCTGTGAACACTGTAGTGGTAGTGTGAGCCTGAGAAAGTAGTGGACCGGCCTGTGAGAAGCTCGAGAGACTGATTTAAGCTTAGGGTTGAAATGAGTCTGAGAACACTGATTGTGAGGCAAGTGATCTGAGGACATCCTCCTCCTGGTTATATCAGTGCCACCACATGAAAGCGTTCCCCTCCAGCACCTTCCAATGTTGTTTGTAAAATATAAATAACATATAAGAAAATATCAAAGTGTAGCAAAAAACGGAAATTAAGTCGACCAGTAAACGTGCTACAGAATATCGGAAGCCTACGAGACAGCTAGAAAGTCTTGTAAGATTAGGAGTATAGTCTAGTGAGCATAGTGAGATAATTGCAATGAGCTCAGGGATACGGTCACCTTGAAATTAGAGTGAGCTCTAAAATATGATAAGTTTGAGAAGATGGCGAACGTAGGAATGACGAAAAATTGAGATGGTTTAAAATTATGCCTTGAGAAACTGATGTGAGCTTGAGAAGTGAAATTACGTAAGTCTGAGACCTGAACAATTTAAGAGATATAAGTATGAGATATTAAGATGAGGAAGCTTGAGGAATTAGGGTGCTATAAACTTAGACGAAAAACTCGGGTGAGGTAAGCTTGAGAAAGTGAGGTGATGTAAGTTTGAGAAACTGAGGTGATGTAGCCTTGAGAAAGTGAGGTGATGTAGCCTTAAGAAAGTGAGGTGATGTAAGCTTCAGAAACTGAGATGGTGTAAGCTTGACAATACTGAGACTATGTAACCTCGAGAAGTTGCAATGAAGTAAGCTTGATAATGATGTAAGTTTGAGCCTCGATAAACTGAGGTGATGTAAGCTTGAGACTTGAGAAACAGAGATGACGTAAGCTGAAGACTTGAGAAACTGAGATGACGTAAGCTTGAGACTTTAGGAACTGAAGTGAAGTAACTTTGTAAATGAAGAAAATATAAGCTTGAGAAAGTAAGATGATGGAAGCTTGATAAATAGAGAAAACGTAAGCTTGAGCTTTGAGAGGCTGAGATGATTATAAGCTTGGAAATTTCAGATAATGTAAACTTGGGAAAAGGTAAAGTTAGGTGATGTAAACTGGGATTAATTATAGCTGATTTGTTTTCATCTAACGGAACTGGGCACCAAGAATACGACCTTGAAACTACAGTAATCTTAGAACCAAATGCTTTAACTAAATTTAAAAAAAATTCATCTTTTAAAATTTATCTTTGTTTTCTCCACACATTCTTCTTCACACTGGGAATGACCTATCCTACTGTAGGGGTTAGTGAAGGTATAATTCTTTCAGTTTCAACAGTCTCCCAAGCTGAATAAAATCGATTGAACGAAACATGAAAAAATCGTTATCATGAAGAAATAAAGAATGCAGTGAGCCTGAAGTCTGCAGAGATCAAGATCATGAAACTTTTGTAAGCTGAGTTCAACTGTGAGCTTAAAAGTTTGGTAAGCTTGCAGCAGTGATTAGTTTAGAAAAGTAGTGGGCTTGAGACGGAAATGAATTGGAAAACAGAATGAACTTAAGACCACTGTTATTTTTAGACTGTGACGAACTTAGGATTATTGTAAGACCAAAGTTATGGTAAGTTTGTTTTAATCATAAGACTAGCGAGCATATATCTTTGAATATATTAAGAATGCAGTAAATTGAAGACAAATGACAACCGAACGAATCTGACGGAAGCTTGAAATTGCCATAGAGAAATGAGCTTGAGAAACTTGACCATATTAGTGAAGTGAAGTTGATGTTACATTAGGCTGGAAAATAAAGTAAGCTTTAGTCCACAGTGAGAGAGAGAGAGAGAGAGAGAGAGAGAGAGAGAGAGAGAGAGAGAGAGAGAGAGAGAAACTAAGATGCAGAGTTTGGGTTTTCGTTGACTAAGGTAAACTTGCCTTGTGAGTTTTAGACGAATAAGCTTGAGACTAAACAGAACATCTATCAACTGCCACGAAGAGCTTGGGACGACCTGTAAACTTGTGACTAAAGTGACAATAACTATCCGGGTGCCACTTACAGACTTACTGTTTTGTTCTAACTGTTGAGAAGCTGTTTTACTTAGCTCTGTTAAATCCCAGTCCTAGCAAGAATTCAAATAAGAGTGTACGCGGACGACAGAGAAATAACACGTAGCCTGTTGGGGTTGATCCTTATGAGTCTTGGGGGTTTTTAAATACCCCTTCATTACCAGCCTACTTCCGTTTATGACACGCTCATATTCTGTTGTATGTTATTAGTATAAGTGACATGTTAGAGAAGAAAAAAATATGTACGGAAGAGGTTCTACGAAGCCTCATAAGCCCATGAAAATATTGTCCCCTATCACGAAAGTATTGATTAAGGCGGAGCTGAGCTTATGGACGAATATTAGGCATGTGATTCTCTTGAGAATGGAGGAATGAATGTACAAACTTCAAATTCCTATTCCTTAAAAGGCGCGGCCACATATGTTCCAGTGACGTACGACTGTGTAATAAGTAAGCCTCAATTTAAAGTGGACTTGTGGATAAACCATATGGTAAGCTTGAGACTTACCAGGCTTATCTCTCTGGTGAACATACTTTCTTTGTGTTTAAACCGATAAGAAAGTAAATCTGAAACAGGAATTCACTAACAGAGTGTGTAAAACGGAGGGTTATATCCTAGCTAGAACTCAGCCAAGTAGGAGACTGATGTACCTTGGAGACTTGCTGGTTACGTTATATCTAAGATTGTTGTGAGGCTTTAAATGAATTGAGTCTGCAAACGTCATGAGCTTGAGTGGGCGGGAATTATTATTGAGTGTACCATTTCTGAGAATACAGTAGAGAGCTTAAGGTTAAGTGTCTGCGTAAAGCTGATGGAAAAGCTCTTGAGACGAACTGCAGGCGCAAAGTTCGAGTCTGAATTGAGCTCCACGCATGGTGTGTGAAGTAAAGTAAACCCAAAAGATATGTAAGACAGGACTCCTAAATATGTGGTAAGTGAGGACTATTAATCCCTTCAATCACTGCAACTCTTTTTTGTTCATATTTACTCCCGTCAAGCAATTCTAGTGAGATGAGGGATCTTTCGTAGTGGAGAGGCTATAGAAACAAACCCCATTAACCTGTCTAGTGCTGCAATGACGGCTTGTTTTTATATTATGCTTTTTATTATCGGACATTTATAGAAATCAATCAAGAACTTCTCGTACTGAAAAGGTTAAGAGATTCAAAACTTGTAATTTCGCCTCATGGGATAACCTTAATACTGTAATGAACTCAAGACTACTGGTTTTTATAAATTCAAGCTTGAGGTGAGCTTAAAATGTCAATGAACTTAGAACTGAAATTAACTGAGAACATTGTTGAACTTTGAACTTAAATAAGCTTGGAACTTAGGTGAACTTAAAATTTAGGCGGACCTGGAACTTAAATCAGTCTGGTGTTCATCTGAACTTGAAGCTTACGTGAACTTGAAGCTGAGGTGAACTTGGAGCTTAAATGAGATGAACCTGAAAATTTAATGATAATGAAACTTTGATGAACTTGAAATATAAATGAACTTAAAGTTCAGATGTACCTGACATTTACTTGATTCTGAAACTCAGATGAATATAGAACTTAGATGAATTGAAAAATAAGTGGGTTAGGAATCTGAGTGAATCTGTAACTTGGGTGAACGTGGAATTTGGTAAACTTTTGAAACACAGGTGAGTTCCTAAGTCGGGTGAGCTTGGGCCTTGCTTCTTGTGGTCGGGTTTGCTTGGGGCCTTGCTTCTTGTGAGTGAGTGAGCTTGAGACTCGCCGCATGTGGTAAGCTTCACGAAGGCACTCCACAACCGTTGACCACTCACTAAATACAAGCCAACGGTGGTGGAGTTACCAACATGAGGTCTGACCAGGAGGCTCTCACGGGATGGACGGACGGGCGCTGGCTGGGTTGGATGGTCTCGTAGGACTGGAAAATGTGGGCTGACGTCGGTTGGTCTCGAGGGGCTGGAGAGAGAATTTGGGCTGATGTTGGCTGGTCTCGTCGGACTGCAGAGAAATGGGTTGAGGTTGTCTGGTTCTCGTAGAGCTGGAGAGAAAAAGTGGGCTGAACGTGGGGTGGTCTCGTACGACTGGAGAGAGAAGAGCGGAATGACTTGGGTTGGTCAGGTGTACTGAAGAAAAGGAGTGGGCCTAAGTGGGTTGGTCACGTGGGGCTGACGAGAAGACATAAGGCCAGTCGGGTGTACTGAAGTTAAGTAAGGGGCTGAGGAGGTCTGGCTGAGTATGCTGAAGATTGGAGTGGGCAGAATACTGTGGTGGTCTGGTAGGCTAGAGAGAGAATCGTGGATTCGTGTGAGCTGACTGGGCATACTGATGAAGAGTGGAGGAAGGATAGATGGTCGGTCTCGTAGGACTGAATAAAAGTGGTCTGACGGCTGTGAGGGAGGCTGGTTATATACACTAAAGGACGTAGACTGGACTGAGGACAGAGCTGGGCCTGCTGGGTTGAAGAAAGTGTGGTGAGGTAGGGTAGTCAGGTATACTGAAGGAAGTAGATTAGGCTGAGGGCTGAAAGATGGGCTGACTGGGTGTGATAAGGAAGGACTGGGCTGAGCTTTGTGTTGGGCTGGCCAAGTGTGTTGAAGAAAAAGGTGTGAACCGAGGGCTGTGAAGTGGGCTGGCAGGGTGAGCTGACTTGAGCAGTATGAGCTGAAGACTGTGAAAGTGTTGAGGCAAGAGGTTGGGGCTGAAGCTGTGAGATGGTCTTGTCTGGAGTGCTGGAGCAAGAGATGTGGGCTGAGGACTGCGGAGTGGGATGGTCGGGTGTGATGAACAAGTGAGGGCTGAGGGCAGTGAAATGGGCTGTCCAGATGTGTTGTAACAACGGACTTGGGTTGAGGGCTGTGAGATTGGCTGGCCGGGTGTGTTGAAACAAGAGGTGCGGGTAGTGGGCTGTGAAGTGGGCTGGCCGGGTGTGATGAAGCGAGGCTGAGGCGGACTGATATATCTGGTCAAGGAAAATTGTAGCTGGCTGGGGATTTACGAGTCGGCCTGAGTTAAAAAAAGAAAAAGTTCACTTTTCTTGGTTACTGGAGTGGCAGGGAGTGAGGGTTGGGATATCCTACATAGAGTGGTTTGGTGGATTGTGGAAGGAAGGGTGAGAGATGGGAAGGAGGAGGAAGAGAGGGAAGGGAGGGAGAGAGGAAATGATGTGAAGGAAGTAAAGAAAGAGTGGAAGGGTGAAGAGAGGAGACGGAGAAGAATGGATGAGAAAAAGGAAAACAAGAAATAAGAGAGGAAGAAATGTTATGTGGAAGACAAGGAAAAAGAGTAGGGTGAAGAGAGGAGAGGGAGAAGCGGGGATGAAGAAAGAGGAAGAGGAAAAAGGAAGAGAGGGAAAGGAGTAGGAAGAATATAGAGGAAGAGAAGAGGATGGGAAAGAGAGATGAGAAATGGGTTTACTTAATAGGCTGATGAGAAAGCGGAAAGTCGCTTAACGTCAATATACAGTAGTTTGACCCGGGGTAGCAGCAGGTATACTTTTTTTTTTTTTAAATTCTAACTTGGCCTAAAATTATCATCTTTCCTTCCTGACTGCTGACTTGTAACACTACATTAACACTAGAATATGAAGCTAGTTACCAAAGGACATGGAGCCGTGGTAATATCTTTTATCCGATCGAGTTACAGAAATGCGAGTATAAGTGGCTGGGGAATGGCTGGGAGAAGGAGGGAGGTGAGAAGACAGGTAGAAATCAGTAGGATAGAGGTTGTGGAAGCAATGAAGAAAGTTAAATCGGGGAAAGCCCCAGGAATTGATGGAGTGTGTGGTGAGATGCTGAAGCATGGGGGAGAGATAGTAGTAGAATGGATGTGGAAGATGTGCAGATTGGCCTGGGAGGAAGGTAGAGTCCCGGAGGATTGGAAGTCAGGTATAATTATTCCCTTGTACAAAGGAAAAGGGGAAAAAGAAGTGTGTGGTAATCATAGGGGCATTTTGTCTTCTTAGTATAATAGGAAAAGTGTATGGTAGGATACTTATAGACAGAGTTAGAGAAAGAACAGAGAAATTAGTTGGAGAAGAACAGGGAGGCTTTAGGAAGGGGAAGAGGTTGTGTAGATCAGATATTCATTCTTAGATCTTTAGTGGAAAAGTTTCTAGAGAAGGGAAAGAAGTTGTATGCGGCTTTCATGGATTTGGAGAAAGCATATGACAGGGTGGATAGACAAGGATTGTGGAAAGTGTTAAGAATATATGGAGTAGATGGGAAGTTGTTGAATGCTGTGAAGAGTATGTATGATGGTGCTAAGGCTGCAGTGCGTGTGGATGGTGAACTAAGTGAATTTTTCTCTTTGAAAGTTGGTTTGAAACAGGGATGTGCCATGTCTCCATGGTTGTTCAATCTGTACATGGATGGGGTAATAAAAGAGGTACAAGGTAGGGTAGTGGATGTTGGAGTGGCCCTGGTGAGAGAGGATAGTGTTTGGAAACTCCCTGTACTGTTGTTTGCAGATGATACTGTGTTGTTGAGTGAAGATGAAGGGGAGCTGCAAGGCTTGGTGGATGAGTTTGAGAGAGTGTGTAAGAAACGGAACCTAAAGGTGAATGTAGGGAAGAGTAAGTGATGGTCTTTGAGAGAGGTGAAGTCAGTGAATGTATAGCGAGGTTGGATGGTGAGGAATTGGAAAATGTGAGTACGTTTAAGTATTTGGGTAGTGTGATGAGTAAGGATGGAGGTTTGGAGGGTGAAGTGCTTGAAAGGGTACAGCAGTGAAGAAAGGTTGCTGGTTCCTTGAAAGCAGTGATAAGAAACAGGGAAGTGAGCATGGAAGTAAAAAAGTTACTACATGACAGTATTGTGATACCAACTCTAACGTACGGAAGTGAAGCTTGGACGTTGTTGGAAGGACACAAGTCAAGAGTGAGAGCAGTGGAAATGAGTTATTTAAGAGGAGCTTGTGGAGTCACGTGGAGAGACAGGCTGACGAATGAGGATATAAAGGAGCGTTGTGGTGTTGATGTGGATGTGATAGGAAGCGTTGTGAGGAACACACTGAGGTGGTTTGGCCATGTGGAGAGGATGGAGGGTGAAAGACTGACGAAGAGAGTGTATGTGAGTGAGGTGGAGGGTGGAAGAGGGAGGGGGAGACCGAGGATGAGATGGAGGGATGGGGTGGAGAGGTATATGAGAGAGGGGGGTGTGAGTTGGGAGCAGGGTAGTGAAATGGCGGGGGACAGGGCGACTTGGAGGCGATTTGTTTGTGGCCACCCCAAACGGGATTGAGGCGTCTGGCAATAGATAGATAGATAGTTACAGAAAATATGTTGTAAAAGAACGAAAATTAGGGCCAAGTTAAGATGAAAGAACTATAGAAGGATATGTGGTGGGATTAGATAACAAGACCAGCATGAGAGAGCTCGGACTCTGAAAGATGGTAAAATTATGTCAGCCGTGTGCCAGTTCTGGCTAGGCAGGGATTTGCAGAGACGACCAAGTTTTTGCGAACTGATTATGATTCGGATTAGATACCAAGTCATGGTTTGGGTTTTGTTACATAGTGTGCTGATTAATTCTATCATTCCTGTGGCCAAACTGACATATTTAAATCTGGATAACACCAGACGATTTTATTCAGCTTAAAGGGAAAACCATAATAGCCAAGAATTAAGCATTTTCAGGGAATGTCAAGACATACGTGATTCAAGAAATTTATCGAGGTGTAAGATGACCTAAAAAAAAAAAAAGTAAAACACTACTTTCTTGAATGATGGCTCTCATGAAAGGCTGTGAAATTTAGATATGGGAAGCAGGAACTGAAGAAAAGGATATGTGAAGTTCTCCCTCTACTGTTGTTTTTGCAGCATATCACTGTTTCTCTCCCAATAACACTTCGTCGTATGTCATAAACAGAATACAGAACAAGAAAAGGATCATAAGCAGTAGGTGGTGCCTTTTCGCTGATGTGAGCTGACTGCTTCACGAAGTCCTCACTCGACCACCAGCCACACCTGCCAAGAAATTAAGAAAAGTGTGAGAGGAGTAACTTGATCTTGAGAAGTTACAGTATACTATTAGCTCTGTTACGTAAGATATAGCATGACCCTTATAGTGTTTAGTAAGTCATCAATATTTCATTATCATACAGGCTATATCCGTTATTAATATTTATTAGCTGTCTCTCAGTCCAATCGGCCTGAACGTGGCTGTGGTTTGACGTCTGGTGTGGTCTCCTAGTGGGTCGGTCTCCAAATGGTGTGACTTCCAAGTGGTGTGGGTTCCAAGTGGTGTGGGTTCCAAGTGGTGTGGGTTCCAAGTGGTGTGGCTTCCAAGTGGTGTGGCTTCCAAGTGGTGTGACTTCCAAGTGGTGTTGCCTTCAGGTGATCTGGTCTCCAAGTGGTGTGACCTCCAAGTGATTTGACCTCCAAGTGGTGTGTCTTCGAAAGGGCTTAGAGAAGAGCGGCCTTCACGTGGTGTCTATAGAATGATGTAGAGGGCAGCGGTGCAGGTGTGGCCCCAATGTGCAGACACCACTGAGAACATAATGGTCTTCTTAGCTCTTTGTATGCAGTTCACTTGGCAAGTAATTCTCTCCCTCTCCTGGTTCCTCGTCGTGGTTTATCCTTCTGTAAGTAAGAAATACAGAATTAAAGACTCTGGTACTCCATCAGGCACTGAAGCATCATAAAGGGATATAGATAACACAACAGTATAGAAATTACACATTCGGCCAAAGTCACAAATTAATCTCCAGCTCAATGGGGTTGTGTCAGGACTAAGAATGAGGTGCGTGTGTGTGTGTGTGTGTGTGTGTGTGTGTTTATATCTTAGAAGAAAATATGAATACCTACAAATATTTTAAAATGATATTATGATTCTTTCTGCTCTACGACAAGGAGCCACACTTCTTTCCGCTCTCACTAGAATCAGCTACTCTTTGTGCTTAAACTTGGCGTAAACCTGACATCTTTCCAGCTTGAATGTGGAGCTGTAAAAAAAGATTAACAACAAAAACATAGCCCAGACACGAAGAGGCGATATGCAAAGGATGCAGAACCCTTGCATTGGTCTTATTCTGTCCTGTAACTAGGAGAAATAAACTGCAAAAGGACGAAAATATCAGAAACAGAAGGAAGCGTGCATTGTGTGGCAGCTACCCCCCCCCTTCTCTCTCTCTCTGGGGATAGGGTGGCTCAGTGGTAGAGGGCCTGACTCGAGACAGAAGGGTCGAGAGTTCGCGCCCCTCCCGGATAGCTGCCCTGCTGGGAGGGGTAGTGCCCTCCTGCCACCCAGCGGGGCTATATGATCGATTAAGGTCAAGCTAAGGGAATTAATTTCTCCGTTCTCTCTCTCTCTCTCTCTCTCTCTCTCTCTCTCTCTCTCTCTCTCTCTCTCTCTCTCTCTCTCTCTCTCTCTTTACGCTGGTTTAGTGAAATAACTCCTCTAATCAGGTGACGTATTCTATTGCTTTAGTGTTGTTACCTCGCCCAGACATTTTATTTAAAGTCAGAAGAAACTGTTTACACGGAAAGGATCAGTAAAAGATAATTCTATCTCCCTACTTCGAAAAGCTTGTCTTAAGCAGAATAATATCGTCTTGAGGCATCATCGATTTGGAATGGCCAAGAGAAGGAACTTTGGCGCAGAGTGCAGGAGGAAAGGTTTGTATGTGCACGACACAAGACTTCCTCCCACCACCGTACTACCCCAAATAAGCAGTGATACGTAAAGTACTTCGTTTTGTATTGCTTTGGTTTACATCAACGTTCATTCAGAACAAGTTTTTCACCATGTATTTTTTCGGTAGTTAATTCTTAGAGGTTTCTTGCCTGAAACGTTTAGATATATGATTATGTGGGTATGCAATGCTGTTGTTTTTCTTGTTCTTGTAACTGTTTTGGAGAATTATTCTAGTAAGTTTTAATTATGGCTGATCTTTAGCTGGCTCATCTGATATTTCATGATGCAGAACACGATACTGAAGTTTATAGTCATAACTGTTATGCTCATCGTTTTGTGCGCGAACGCAGGCTATAGTCAGGGAGTAATTTTATTGGATTAATCTTTAATACTTGAATTAAAATAAGTCTGAAATCTGTACTGTCATGGCCTGTGCATGAGGTGGACGGTGTGTGAGGGCTCGTTATGTTTGAGATTAATCCTCTCATATTGCTTCTGGGTGGATAAACTTCGGTTCCACTAGGTATTTTTAGAAGCAGAACTAGTTTATGACGTCTTTTTGCTTACTTATAAGTGTAATCCCGCTCCATCATTAGCACTGGCTCCTAAGGACAAAGCTTCGCGTCTGGAATACGCACTACTACTGTTGCTATTCCTGCTGCTACTACTACTACTACTGCTAATACTACTACTACTACTGATACTATTACTACTACTACTACTTTTACTTGTCCTCTGATTTAGCAATTCTGCGTATCCCCCTTCCCTCCCAATCTCGCTGAACGGATGACGAATGCCAACATGATCGAAATTACAGGAGTGGGTGCAAGCTAGACACGTCAGATGATGGGGCAAGGGGATGGGAGTGTTGTCAGGAAGGAGGCTTGGTGTTGGCAGAATGTAGACTGTGGTAGTACTTTGGGGGCTAAGGTGGTGTTAGGGTGGTGTTAGGGTGGTGTTAAGGATGGCACTAGGAGGGACGGAAATGGTGTGAGTGGTATCAGGCTGGGGTGCTAGATGTTGGTGGAGTGAGTATGGTGGTGATAATTTGCGGATTTTGGTGGTGTTAGGATGGTGTTAGGGCAATGTTTGGATGGTGTGAAGGTGTCAGGCTGGCGATGGGATAGCGTTTGAGTGGTGTTATAGTGGCACTGCAATGACGGTGAGGCACTTGGCAGGTAGTTAAAGTTGGGAAGAGAAGAATGTTGGGTGTAGGGTGACCGTGGCAGGGATAGTAACAGGGTAACAGGTGAAAGGCGTAGGGTGGCAGTATGTAGCAGTGGTAATAAGAGGGTAATAGAGGTACTGGCAATGTAAGATATTTATTCTCACAGCAAGAATGGTGTAGGGTGTAATTTGGTGTTTAGTACTGGCAGAAAGAATGTAGGGTGTAGGGTGACAGTAACAGGGGCAGTAACAAGGTAACAGAGTTAATGGCAGGGGTGACAGATGGTAGCAGGGGTAGTAACACGGTAACACAGGTACTACCAACAAACAGTGGTAGGTTCGACTGTGGTTCGGGAAGTATATGTCTTCCTAACGGTGCTTCCCAACAGTGTTTATCATTTATTTATTTACCTTTGTTCTACGTTTTTCTTTCGTGTTGTTTTCTATTATATCATATTTGTTTTTCATATTACTTTTTCTTTTCTCTTTCTTTTCTTGGATTCTATTCTCTCACCGTCCTTTTATTCCTCATTCTTCTTTTCTGTTCTCCCTTCAGTCAGTCTCTTTTTTTTCTCTCCCCCATTTCCCCCTTTCTTTCTGTTTTCCTTGTCTATCTTCCTTTTTACTTCCGCCAACGAAGTTGGAGGAGGTTATGTATTCACCTATGTCTGTTTGTCTGTCTGTCAGTTTGTTCAGACGATATCTCCAAAAGTTCTCAGTGAATTTCAATGAACTTCTGTAGAAGGGTAGCTCATGGGCCAAGAAAGAATTGATTAAATTTTGGGGCGGATCTGGATCAGGATCCTTTTTAATGGCAATGGCATTGGCGGAGGTATGCGCTCTCTGAGTCATTTCTAGTCCTCTTTCTGTTTCTACTTTACATGCAACGGGAGAGAAATGACGGTGGTAACAGAGGTGTTGGCAGGGGTGATGGCAAGGTATGAAGAGGTGGTGGCAGGGATGGTGATAAGGTGATGGCAGGCTCAGAAAAGGTTGTGTCACGGGTGGTGACAAGGTGATGGCAAGGGTGGTGGTAGAGGTGATGGCAAGGGTGATGGCAGGGGTGATGACAAAGTGATGGCAGGATGATGGCACGGTGATGGCAGGGGTAATGGCAAGGTGGGGGTAAGGATGGTGGGAGGGTGATGGCAGGGGTGGTGGCAAGGTGAGATGAGGTGATGGCAGAGGTGATGACATGGTGATTGGAAGGATGGTGTCAGAGATAGTGGTAGGGTGGTGGCAAGGTGACAGCAAAGACTGCGGCGGCAGGGTGGCAGGTCAGACAAAGAGAGGTCGTAGATTAGTTACTGATTCCCCTCTTCACCTCAGATTAGGAGGCTCCGTAGCACCTCTTCTTTAGTGATTTAACATACGTACATCCTATTTTTTTACACTATTTACACTCTATTTGTTAACTCCCTATTTACTTAACATACTTACACCCTAATACCTTTAATATCGACATAAAAGAGAATACAGAGGTGCGATGTGCAGAATAAGTCGGTAAGGAAGGGATGTTACGAAATCCCCAGAGCCACTTAGAATACGACCTTGAGGCTAGTATTCTCGTCAGGTTAGGAGGCTGGCAGCACCTGTTCCTTGGCTAGGGGAAGGGGAGGGAAGGGAGACAGGAAAGGGATGGGAAGAGGGAGGAAGGAAAGCAAGGAAGGGAAGAGGATGGGAAAGGTAGGGAGGTAGGGAAGGGACAGGAAGGGTGATAGGGAAGGGACAGGAAGGGTGATAGGGAAGGGACAGGAAGGGAGGTAGGGAAGGGGCGGGAAGGGAGACAGGGAAGGGGCGGGAAGGGACAGGAAGGGAGGCAGGAAAGGGACAGGAAGAGAGGCAAGGAAGGGACAGGAAGGGAGGCAGGAAAGGGACAGGAAGTGAGGCAAGGAAGGGACAGGAAGGGAGGCAAGGAAGGGACAGGAAGGGAGGCAAGGAAGGGACAGGAAGGGAGGTAGGGAAGGGACAGGAAGGGAGGTAGGGAAGGGACAGGAAGGGAGGCAAGGAAGGGACAGGAAGGGAGGTAGGGAAGGGACAGGAAGGGAGGCAAGGAAGGGACAGGAAGGGAGGCAAGGAAGGGACAGGAAGGGAGGTAGGGAAGGGACAGGAAGGGAGGCAAGGAAGGGACAGGAAGGGAGGCAAGGAAGGGACAGGAAGGGAGGTAGGGAAGGGGCGGGAAAGGAGGTAGGGAAGGGACAGAAAGGGAGGCAGGGAAGGGGCAGGAAGGGACAGGAAGGGAGGCAGTGAGGGCAGGAAGGGAGGTAGGGAAGGGATAGGAAGGGAGTTAGGGAAGGGATAGGAAGGGAGGTAGGGAAGGGATAAGAAGGGAGGCAGGGAAAGGACAGGAAGGGAGGTAGGGAAGGGATAGGAAGGGAGGTAGGGAAGGGATAGGAAGGAAAGTAGGGAAGGGATAGGAAGGAAGGTAGGGAAGGGCAGGAAGAGAGGTAGGGAAGGGATAGGACTGGAGGTGGGGAAGGGACAGGAAGGAGGGTAGGGAAGGGACAGGATAGGAGGCAGGGAGGGCAGGAAGGAGGTAGGGAAGGGACAGGAAGGGAGGCAAGGAAGAGACAGGAAGGGAGGTAGGGAACAGGAAGGGAGACAGGAAAGGCACAGGAAGAGTCAGGAAGGGATTAGAAGGGAGGTAAGGAAGGAACAGAAAGGGAGACAGGGAGGGGATAGGAAGGAAGGCAGGGAAGGGCAGGAAAAGACAGGAATGGAGGTAGGAAATGACAGGAAAAGGACAAGATGGGAGGTAGGGAAGGGACTGGAAGAGAGGCAGGGACGGGAGGAGGAAGGAACAGGAAGAGATGCAGGGAAGGGACAGGAAGGGTGTCAGGAAATGGAAAAGGAAGAGACAGCAAGGGAGGAAGGAAAGAAACAGGAAGAGAAACAGTTGCTATAAGGAAGTACGGATGGGATGAGGAAGCGAAGCAGGGCAGAGACAGGAAGAGCAACAGGGAAGGGACATGGGGGGAGTTCAAGAGGGAGGGAGGAACGGCAGGGAAGGATGAGAGAAGTAAGGGGATAGCAGGGTAGGCAGCAGGGAAAGATGAAAGAAGGGCAACAAGTGACCTAACAAGGGCTAGAGGGAAGCAGGGAGGAGGTAGGAAGGGGAAACGGGGAAGGGGTTAGGGGAATAAGGAAGCAGTGACTTGAAAGGCAGGGAAGGCAGTAGGGATATCAGGAAAGCAGGGGAAGTGGCAGGGTTAGAGGTAAGGAGAGAAGGAAGATGGATAAAGGGAACAGCAGGGAAGAAGTTAGAGGAGAGGCTGTGGCAGGGTGCAGGGGTGGGCGGGGGTAGGGGCTGTGGGGGGCGGAGGGGGGCAGTGTGTGTTGAGGGTGGGGGAAGGTGGTAAGTGACCTTGGAGTAACGGGTAACAACGGAGCCCAAGGTCCATGAACACAACTCAACCGGTCACACACACACACACACACACACACACACACACACACACACACACACACACACACACACAACAACACACGCAACAACAACAACAACAACAACAACAACACACACACACGCAACAACAACAGCAACAACAACAACAACAACAGCAGCAGCAGCAACAACACACACACACACACACACACACACACACACACACACACACACACACACACACACTCAGCAAAAACCTCCCTCACTCTCAAGCACAATGATTCACTCGCCCGACATCCCAAGTTATAAGTAATATCTATATCAACTCGTCTGAGGGTCACTGCAGCTACGAACCACCGAGGAGGAAGAGTGATAGCCAGAATTATTGCTCCCTCATGCCAGCAAAGTTCATTTTAAGAAGGGGTGCAGAATGAGAGTGCGTACATGTAGGTGAAAATACTGCAGTGGTTATGTTTGTGTCTGCCAGCACCTGTCACCGGTACGTATTGGACAGGTGCAAACATACCCTAGCGATGAAAGGACATAATACCGAAAGCTATTTTAAAAGTCTGCCACGGTTCCGGTTTCGAGTCCTAGGCTCAAGGTACAAGCAGAAGAGGGGAATGAGAGTCCTAAGCCATCAGATGAATCGTGGTTTTTATACGGAATAATGATAAAGATAACACTAATAACTCTGCATACCTCCCGTAAACAACGTCAATAAAATTTATGATCTACTGCTGTAATACATCTTTCCTTCCAGATGAATACTTTTACTGTCTCACATAGCCACATAGTTCTACGGTCTTAGTCTGTCCTGTTACAGACTCATTCGGATCCACCTCAGATCTAATAAACTCTTCCGTGACCCACTGCCCACCTATCCACCAAATATAATTGAAATCCGATAACTACCTTTTGAGATATCCTGACACATAACCTCCGTCCAACCTCGCTGGCGGAGGTAATAAGAGAACGTTTAAATAGTGCCTGTGATGAAGACAGCGATGGCTGAAAGTCGTAAAAAAAAAAAAAAAGCCCTATATATAACCCGTGTGAAATGAACCCGAGTTGGTACGCTTATTGTACAACTGGTCCAACCGCAAAAACTTAAATTTACTTGATTAGTGGACGTGCTGGCCTTGACTTCTGCAGGATTTAAATGAAACTTAAGCCAGACCTCAAAAGTACCTCAGATTTTTACACCAAACTTGGTGTGACTTCACCACAGACATAACTGGGGAATTTCTCTTTAGGTACAAAAACTAAATATCTGTTCATGCTTAGCCACAATAATCCTGCAGGGGGTGACCATGAACAAATAGCCTCCATGTAGCCCTGTCCTCAGCCATCAGGCTGCGCTGCCTGAAACACACACCACCTGATTCACATAACTCTCCATTCTTTTCCTCCACTTGATTCTCAGTCTCCCCCTACTCTCCTCCCCTCCACTTCATTCACTCTTACTCAGTTTCGTATCCTCCATTATATCCAAATAACTAAACCATCTTAGGGAACAAATACCAATTTCCAGCGCGTCGTCATCAAAGCCATAACGCTCCCGAACTCCCTCCTTTGTGTACGTTTTTATCCAAAGACAAAAACAAATACAATCAACAGACTCACTATGATAACATGTTTTTCTTCCGTTTACTTTTATTGCCTCCAGATGATTTTATTAAGCTTGGAAATGATTTTCCAAACTGGGGGAGGGTTACAATCTTCATCAACCAGCCAACAATCAAGAGGATCTAAACTGTATAAGAACGTCTGGCAGCAACAAGAATGAACAGCAGAAGGACGTCACCACACTAAATGAGTTAAAAGGAAGATTTTACGAAGTGATTAATATTAAGTGAGTTTTTGAAGTACCTGGACCTGCTTTCATAGTCACTGCTTATTTTGCCAACATGCTAACCAACCAGATCATCACTCCTCTGTTTCTACTTCCACAGTTAAATTTGGCTGGGATGATGGCCAGAGCACGAACTACTGAGATGGGTATTACAAAACCTTTGTCATGGAATCATTAGTGAGTTTCATGCCTCTCCAGTGATGCTTATTACGTCCGGGATTCTGTTCGTAAAAAAAACAAAAACAAAAAAAACTGGTGGGTAGCCTCAAACTAAGCTGGAAAGAGGTGGGGATCTTAGTCAGATTAGAAGCTCGCACACACACACACACACACACACACACACACACACACACACACACACACACACACACACACACACACACACACACACACACACACACACACACACACACACACACACACACACACACACACACTCTGTAGTCATTAACCTGTCCAAGTTTTTGTCTCTCTCTGCAACAGTGACGTGAGATATAGGCCACACAAACAGGCAAACACACTCACAAAAAAAGCGTCATGAGACTGGGTACGACTAAGTGCGTGGCTGTTGATGCGGAAAAGGTGGAAGTGTGGGGAGGGGAGAGGCAGGCAGGGGGAAGGAAGGGGGAAGCAGTGCACAAAAACTCCCTAACTCCCTTCCCAAGAACCCCTCTCCTCTCCCCTCCCCTCCCCTCCGCATCTAGAACTTGCCTTCCCTTCCTCTCCTCCCTCCCCCTCCCCTCCCAAAACTTGCCTTCCCATCTCCCCCTTACCCTTCCCTCTCTTTCCAAAACCTCCCAACCCTCTCAAATCCCCTCCCTTCCCAGCATCTCCCCCCTCTTCCCCTCTCCAAACTTACCTTCCCTCTCCCCTTCCCCTTCGAGACCTCCTTCCTTCCCTCTCCCCCCTCTCCCTCTTTTTCTTTTTCCTCCTTTTCTCACACACTTTTATTAGTTTTTCCCCTGATGACCTCGATATGGGACAGCAGATCTCCTGCTGTCAGTGCTTCCTACGTACTCCTGTATTATCCCTCCCTTCCCAAAAGTTGTCATCCCTCCCTCCTCTCACCAAACTTCTCTTCTCTTCCTTCCCTCCCAGAACTTTTCTTCCCTGCCTCCTTTCCCAAAACTTCTCTTCCTTTCCTCCCCTTCCAGTCACGGTTCCTCTTCACCCTGCTTCACCCTGGCCACCGTCTCGGCAGCGGCTCCACGATTGCATCTCGGACAGTGGTGCACTTATAATCTGGCTCTAATTATTCTCACCCCTTCATACAATTTGCCTTGGCCGTGATGCCGGGGCGTGAGCGTGAGGGAGAGACGTGGGCAGTGAAAGAGAGGGCTATGTAGTGTAGAACTGCAGAGGCCTCAGGAGGGACAGGTAGAAGTGTGTAATGTTGGAGAGGGCAGGTGATAGGACTGAGAGGGCAGGAGAGGGCTGGAGAGGGTTGGGGAGGGTTGGAAAGGGTTGGAGAGGATTGGAGAGGGATGGAGAGAGTTGGAGAAGGCTGGAAAAGGCAAGAGAGGGCTGGAAAGGGCAAGAGAGGACACGAAAGGGCAGGAGAGGGCTGGAGAGGGCAGGAGAGGACTGGAGAGGGCTGGGGAGGGCTGGAGAGGGCAGGGGAGGGCTGGAAGGGAAAGAGAGGGCTGGAGGGGACAGGAGAGGGTTGGAGAGGGCAGAAGGGGACTGGAGGGGGCAGGAGAGGGCGGGAGAAGGCTGGAGAGGGCAGGAGAGGGCTAGTGTGCTGTGAGTTTTATGGGGTGGGGAAGGTGAGAGACAACGGGAGGGTCACCTGAGATTTCACTTCCAAATTTGGCTTTAATGAAGGTTTGGCAATGGCACGGAGGGCAGGCAAAGGCAGAAATAGTAACAAGGGAAGGAGGGGTGAAAAGCTGGAGACCCGCCCTCTCTCTCTCTCTCTCTCTCTCTCTCTCTATTCGATAACAAGAATTATATAAATACTTCCTCGGACAGGAGTCAAAGTGACCAAGGAAGTGTCGGGAGGAACGGAAGAAGATAGACGTGCCCAGAATTTCAGGATGAGGAATAGAAACTTTATTGGGAGGTGGAGGCCAGACGAACACTGACAAATATAATGGGTATGAACTACATAGAGGAGGACTGGGAAGGGCTAATGAGGGTTGGAAAGGTATAGGACAGAGATGGGGAGTGCTGAAGAGGGTGGGAGATATTCTGTATAGGGCAGGGTTGGAAAGTGTTGGGGAGGGCCAGAAAGGTGTAAGGCAGGGTTGGGAAGAGTTGGGGACGACTAGAAGGATATATGGCAGGATCAAGGTGGGTTGAGAAGGGGTGAAACTATATAGGGCATGGATGGCAAGGACTGAGGAAGGGTGAAATGTGGATGATGTTGCAAAAGAAAGTGGGGAGGCCTGTAGAGAACTGGTGATGACCGAAGAAGGCGAAAGAAAAGGAGAAAGAACCTGTGAGGACAGATGTGAGCAGTGATGCAGAGGGATGTCTAGGGATGAGGAAAGCTACAGTGGGCTTGGGAGGGCTGGAGAGAGGTGGGTAATGTTGGAAAGGGTAGGTGAGGGTAGGTGAGGGTCGGAGAGGAAAGGTGAGGGCAGGAGAGGGTAGGAGAAGGTTGATGAGGGTGGGAGAGGATGGGAGAGGGACTGGAGTGGGCTTTTATGGACTGGTGAGGGTGGAAGAGGGTAAGCGAGGGCTGTTGAGGGTAAAGGAGAATAGGAGTGGGAAGGATAGGGCTGGTGAGGGCTGGTGAGGGCTGGTGAAGGATGGTGAGGGTAGGAGAGGTTAGGAGAGGGGAGAGGATAGGAGAGTGTAAGTGAGGGTTGGTGAGGGTAGGAGAGGGGTGGAGCATGTCAACGTATTTTAGATGTCAAGAAAGAGGCGACGTTAAATCGAATCTCACACGATAACCTGAAATGAATTCCATGTCGTAACAAAGGCTAATTTTCTGAAGGGAGAAGAAGGAAGGAGAAGTCTTGTTATATCTCTTGTTTTTCCTACAAAAATAAAACTTTGGAATGGTGTCTCGTCGTTTAAGGCTTATAACTTTCAGCTGAATAAAATCGTCTAGCATTAGCTGGAATAGAATACGAGACTTGTGGCGACCATGAGAGGGTTAATGGTGACAGCACTGACACTCACAGGTTCCCTCAGCTGAATAAAATCGTCTGAAACGAAGCAAGAAGGATGTCCCGAGATGAGAGGGTTAATAATGAGACGAAATTCAGTAAATGTGAGCTTTATGAAGATATTTTCTGTGTTGGTATTCTATTCCTTTCTCTCTCTCTCTCTCTCTCTCTCATCTTTCCTCCACTTTTTTCTCATATCTCCCTCATTTGTTATTTTTTTCCACTCTTCTCATCTATCTTCATCTACTTCACCTCTACCTCTCTTTCTCTAAGGTATATCAGAATTACATAAGACTTGTTTTTTTCTTATTAAAGTACAAAGTAATTTACCCAGCTTATAATAAGAAAGAGCATATTATTATTGCCTTTTTTGTTAGTGAAAAAAATACGCATAATTTTGGTATTTTAAGAAGCCCTAGATTATCATTACAAAAAGAAGCTGTTTATTTAGATTAGAGTAAAAGGCCAGTTATTCAGCGTATAGTAAGAAGAAGTATATTATTATTGTTACTTATTATTATTAGCTTATAGTAAAAAAACTGTTTATTCAAATTATGATCAAAACCACCGTCTTTTCAGGGTATAGTTATAAGCTGTTTATCATCATGCTAACAGGTTGTTTATTAAAATTACAGGAGGAAACTATTTATCATGAGCAACGACATTGGTAAAATATCATCATGATCATCATCGTCATTATTATTATTATTATTATTATTATTATTATTATTAGTAGTAGTAGTAGTAGTAGTAGTATTGTTACTACTACTCCTACTCCTACTCCTACTACTACTACGACTACTACTGCTACTACTTCTACTACTACTACTACTACTATTATTATTATTATCATTTTTATTATTATTATTATTACCACTATTATTATTATTATTATTATTATTATTATTATTATTATTATTATTATTATTAAGTATTATGGCAAGAAATATTTTGCCCAATTTACGATAAGTGGATAAAAAAAAAAAACTCAAATAGCTGACGAAGCACATGATGTCCATTCCTTATACTGTGATGTTCTTCAACCCTAGGCAAGAGAGAGCTGATGAAGGCTACATCCAATATTATTCTAGTCTCCCCCGAGTCCAGTAAATCTATATGGAATTAGCAGGGATTAAAAAAGGGGGCATCATGATAACGAAGGGATAAGCAAATTATTGCTGTAGAAAACAAAACAAAACAATAGGTTATGATGGAAATAACGTTCATGCTTTATATTACAGTTTAAACTGGTGACGTAGAATATGTATGTTTGTATGTACAGGTATGTATGTATGTATGTAATATACTTCTAACTTTACTAAACGTTTTTAAACAAACTTTCCACATCCAAGTATTTGGAGATTCAGTAGCTGGCATGCAAAGCTTTGTCCATACTGGTGTCCTCTGAGGAGGTGTTTTGGCATCCCCACCTGCGTAGGTGAAGATGGCGGCAAAGCCACCACGCTCCTGTAGGACAAGTGCCTTCAATCGCAGTGAGCGAAGGGTTGTTAAAGTGTAGTACTAAGGGAGTAGATGAAGGACGTATCTATCGCTCTAGTGTCCCTTAAGCTGTATAACAACTATCTGGATGCAGCAAGAATAATAGCCTAGAAAAAAAGAAGTAAATAAACGAAATCATGGCAGGGAGTCAGAGCAGCAATAAAAACACACTTGTATGAGAG